>NC_092863.1:6148482-6298280 GCF_032062135.1 Pyxicephalus adspersus | reverse complement strand
TTGGGACCAAACATTCAAGTCCAGTGCATAACCCAAATTCCTTTCCCATTTAAAAGTATAAGAATGAGGAGAAGTAATTTTAGAAAGAAGGAGGGACGAATAAAGCAAAGAAATAACACCT
Organism: Pyxicephalus adspersus; assembly: GCF_032062135.1. NCBI lineage: Eukaryota > Metazoa > Chordata > Amphibia > Anura > Pyxicephalidae > Pyxicephalus > Pyxicephalus adspersus. Next base: position 6,298,159 of record NC_092863.1, on the reverse strand, counting down.
TTCTCATGGGGAGTGGAGTAGCAAAGATGTTGAAAAGGAGACGACACAGGGGGACTGTGAGATATACTTGTAATAAGGTTCCTAATCTGTACATATCGAAAAAACTCTGTGGTGGGGATAGAATAAGTATCTTGAAGGTGGAAAAAGGGAAACCCCCAATCAGGAATAAAACTTATACACATGGGTCAGGCCACAAATGGTCCAAGGAGCAAAAGAGAATGGGTAAATAAGGCCAGGAGGGCATGCCGGATTATAAGGGAGGGTAAGCAAGGGAGTGAAGCGAAGCGAAGGTCACATATGCGAATAACTCTATCCCAGATCTGTAAACCGTGTTTAATCGTTGGGAGAGTAAATTTTGGAAGAAAACAGGGAGGAAGCCTTACAATATTAGGTGATATAGGGTGGTCTATTTCCGAGGTCTTGATTGACACCCATAAAGGGGCTTCAGATTGTGCATGGTATTTAGTGAGAGGACATAATTGTGCAGCTAAATAATAAAACGAGAGATTTGGAACTGCGAGACCACGAGGTAAATAGAGAGTAGAACGAAGAGTGCGAGGTCGAGCATGGGCCCAGATAAAGTACAGAATCAAGGCTTGTAAAGACCGGAGAACTGCAGAGGCAATTGGAACAGGAAGGGTGTGAAAGAGATACAATAACGTAGGTAAAAAGGTCATTTTAACAGCAGTAATTCTGCCTAACCATGGTAAGTGGTATTGGGACCACTGTTGAAGGAGCGAGCGTAATTTAGAGGTAAGGCGGGGGGGTAGTTTGCAGCGTACAGGGATGAATAAGAGGAAGTAAGACGAATACCCAGTAATGGAAGGAAATCATCAGCCCACTGGAAATCAAAATGTTGTTTCAAGGAATGTACGAGAAATGGAGGTAGAAATAAGTTCAAAATTTTGGTCTTGGAACTATTAGGAAGAAGGCCAGAAACTTGAGCGGAGACGGGAGAGAGGATTAGGGAGCAAGATAACAGGGTTAGTGATAAACAGTAAAGCGTCATCAGCAAACAATCATAATTTATGGTGTGTATCAGCCGCAGAGAGTCCAGCGATATCAGCATGGTTCCTGTTGAGGAATGCTAAAGGTTCAAGAGAAAAGGGCAGAGAGGGCATCCCTGTCTGGTTCCTTGGTGGATGGGAAAAGGTGAGGAATGATAACGAGCATATCTAACCATAGCAGAGGGGCCATCATAAAGAGACAAAAGCCAGTTGAAAAAGAGCGGGTCAAAGCCCCAAAGTCTAAGAATATTAAATAAATAGGGCCAAGAGACGGAGTCAAAAGCATTCTGTATAACAAGTTCAGTGAGAAGAAAAAGACGTCCAGTATTGTCAGATACCTGTCTCAGGGGAATGAAACCAATTTGATCCCTATGGATCAAGCTTCCAATTATTAGATTAAGTCGATTAATCAAAATTTTGGCAAGAATATTAATATCAATATTAATAAGAGATATTGGACGGACGTTAGACCAAAGAGAAGAGACAAATAGATATGTGCAGAGAAACAGGACTTTAACAGCATATATAAAACTCTTAAAATATTTTATTAGTACATCATACTAAAAAGTAAAGTAGGAGACATTGATTTTTGCAGTGTCCCAGAATGGGAACCACTGTGTCCCTATATTACAATATACAGACATACATCCACTTTTTCATAGAAGTATCAACATAAATACATGGTTGAAACATTATAGGAGGTCTCACAAGAAGTGCCAGTGTATCATCGACACGTTTCATGGTGTAACACCTCTTTTTCAGGGCAGAACCCACAGGACATTTTGGAGGATTGTTTCATCTATCCCAGGCAGACCTGAACTCTTCTTGGCTTCTGGTCTCACCATTTGGTTGCTGCTTCCTGTTTATTGGCACTCCTCATCCTTCTGTGCTCCTTTCCTGTGTGAACCTGCTTTGGCACTAGAATGATACTAGAATTTGGAGGGTAGAAAGATAAGTAAAGATTTCAGCACTAACTCCCAGGAATAGACAAGGAAATGAAATATCAATATAGAGGATACATATAAATAATAAGGTCAGCACTAAAGTAACAAGAAAAAGTAACATAAAATAAAACATTTACAATATGAAGAGTACTGAGCTAAACATTAATGTAGTTAGTGCACCAAAAAAAAAGAAATAAAATAAAATTAACAAAAAAGTAACAAGCCAATGTACAATAAAATAAAACTATTTGTAATACAAAGAATGCTGATCTTCACTTGAATGTAGACTGTGTTACAGTGGAGATATACCTGCAGAGAATAGAATTAGCAATTATGTAAAAAGCAAATGTACCAAAAAACATTTGCAATATAGAGCGTGTTGATCTTCATATTTAATAATGCAGTTAGTGTGTAAAAAGATATTGTCAAGCAGAAAATAAAAACATCAACAAAGTATCAATCAAAGGTAACATAAAATTAAAACATTTCCAATTCTGAGCTTCAAAGAGTATTAAGCTATCCATGCATGGATATAGTTACAGAAGTACATTCATACAGTAAATAAGTCATTAATGCAGTAAAAAACCAAAAATGTGTAATTTAGAGAGTGCAACAATTCATGTGTATGAAAATAGTAAGTGCTTTCAGATACATTCCTGCACATTACAAGATCAGCAACTAAGTCATATAAAAAAGATTTGTGATACAAAGAGTCCTGAGCTTCATATACATGAATGTAGTTACAGGAGAAATAGGGTAGAAGAGAGTTCCTGCAAAAAATAAAATCAGCAATAAAGTAACAAGCAAAAGTAACATAAAAAAGAACATTTGAACAGAATGCAGATCTCAAGGCGCTTAAAGACATCAAATAGTTTGTCTTTGATAACTATCATTTCTTGTTTGTCCTTAGATTTCAATAAAATAAACCCAAAGTGAGTGAGAAAAAGCAAACAAATTTTTTGCATTTCTTTACTAATACCAAGGATAGCGCAACTAATGATAATAGTAACAATAGTAATACTTCACTTAACCAATGAATCAGAGCCGCCACAGTCCTCGTCAGCACCATTAGGAAAATCATTATTTTACAAATGTATTTATCTAATCAAAAAAAATTCATATTAATGGTTTGCAGAATTAAAATTATGAATTTAGTGGTCCGTGAGGTCGGAAAGGTTGGCAACCACCGCTTTAATAAGTTAAATGTCATCCTTGTATAGGTTGCATTGAATTATAGCTGCATTGGAAGGTTTATATTGGGTCTGTCCAAATATAACCAGAATCAGGTTTGGGCTGTAGGTTTGTTCACCTTATCCCGTGGTTCCCAAATATTGTGCTGTGACGAAGCAGCACTGGTGATGTATGGCAACTTCTGGCACTATTTCAGTGCAAATTCCTTCTTTTCCAATGCTATACACAAAACTACACCCCTTGCAGCATCTGTAACTTATGCACATCTCCCACCAACTATCCAGTCACTGAGGATGCAAAGAGCGCCCCCATTAGGTGGATGTAACAGGGCCAGGAGTTAGCATGGTAACAGAAGAACTGGTACTGGGCTGCCATGCTGGGGTTTGTAAGTGGAGCTTGCTCTAATAACACAATGGTGTTGGGAGTTTTAGTATGTGGCATAGATAGGCGCAGGTGGATAAAAAAAAAGAAATAGGTAAACTTTTATATAAGGGTATTTTATACTATATATTATAATATATCACAATCATTTTGGATTTTTTGGCCTTCTGGCTATTGGAAGCTATGCACTCTGGTCCCCATTAAAAAAAAATGGGTAAAGCTGGTTTATTCTGAAATTACCCCCCTAGCGTTCTATTTCTGCAAGTGATCCTATTTTTTTTTTGCATAGAAATTTTTGTTTATATTGTGGGCCTGTAATTCTTAGGATTAACTCCTGGGTATAATAACTATATTTATTATATTATATTCATAAATTATAATATATTAATTATAAACCATAATTATAAAAAAAATGAAAGACTACAACAATGTAATTTATAAAAAAAAACCTCATTGATCAAAAATTTCTCACTAAAATTTGTCCAAACAAGGGTGCAATATTATTGACAAATAATATTATAAATTATTAAAGGAATGGCTTTAGGACAAGGTGATGCCATCAGAATTATAACAGCGACACCTCGTGGACAAATAGGGTACTTTTTAGTAAAAATTACCATTGCTTAAACCAGAGCACATAGAAGTCTGATTTTGCTTCTTTTGTACAATTTTAAAGCATTTTTGAAAGCTTGAAACACATTTTTATTGGAATTACACGAAAAAATATTGACTTGATTTCATTCTCTTTCTTCCACCTAGAATGTGAATGCAATGTTAAATGCCAGATCTTTTATTGCCTGAGTGTTTTCCAATGTAAACGAACTGATTTTTTGTAATTGTTGTGATGAGAATAAGACAAACACACCTGAATAATGTTACCTGTAAATGTGATCCCAGATCTGTACTCATTGGCCCTTTCCTATATCTATATATATATTGTACTGTGAGGGACAGCTTTGGAATAAAGATAAGGATTGCTGCAAAGGACTATTGCAATATAGGATGGAGAAGAAAAACCTTAAACTGGTTTTTGGGTGAAAAGAGCTGAGCAGAAAGAAAATTACTATGAAGAATATAACTCATGTACCCTCTACTATAGGTAAATTTCTACAGCCAAATAAAGGCACCAAAATGTCAGATCAAAGGAACATCATTCAGTGTGTGACACATTGTACAGGAGACGGTCAGAGACTGCAGACATTGTACAGGAGACGGTCAGAGACTGCAGACATAGTACAGGAGATGGTCAGAGACTGCGGTCAGAGACTGCAGACATTGTACAGGAGACGGTCAGAGACTGATATGCTACAGGAGAAGGTCAGAGACTGAAGATGTAGTACAGGAGATGGTCAGAGACTGCCGAGATATTTCAGATGTTAAATTACTATCCAGCTGAATGTGTTATAGGACTGCAATCTCTGGAGGTTGTGGTTTACAGTGAAGCCCTTCCTCCCATTTATTACATATATATATATATATAAGATCATATAAGAAAGCACATTGGTATGATTGGTGCCTGCATTTACATGGCGGAAGCAGGTAAGGACCTTCTAGATTGTAAGCTCTTCGGGGCAGGGTCCTCTCCTCCTCCTGTATCACTGTCTGTATTTATCTGTCATATGCAACCCCTATATAATGTAAAGCGCTGCGTAATATGTTGGCGCTATAAAAATCCTGTATTATAATAATAATAATAATAAGGTAATATAAAAGCTTCTTTATTATTTGTATTTGCAGGAGGTTTTATTGAGCACACATGATGTAAAATATATTTCTCCTATAAACATTAATCAACCCTTACATTAAAAAAAATAAAAAATCATTTGTAAAATACATATCAGGTAATGTAATATGATTAGTTTAAAGTCCCATTTCAACCCAAGCATCTTTTTTTGGGTTTTTAAATATTGGGTTTTGAACTCCTCCCATGGCAGCACAGACATTAGTAAAAGCCTCCTCTGTATACTATCCCCCCCATTGTATGTTATCCTTCACAGTCCTCTGTATACAGCTTACTTTCCCTGTATTCCATCTTTACCCCGTTTATCATTCCCACTCTTTATTTTCCGTAATATTTCTCTCCATACTCTTCCGGCCTCATATGTGTTCTTTCCTTGTCTGCTGTATTCCATCCCCTTTCTTTATATTCCTCTTCCATCCTCTGTATATAATCCTCAGTCTATTTTCCTTCACTCTCCTCAGTATATGGTTCTTTCATAGCACCCCATACTGTATATGAGAGGTCTGGTACAATCTTTTCATTGCCTTTCCTTTCTACCTGCTGTCATTCCTGGTTGTTACCTGGCAGGTGTGCACAGCCTCATCTCATCCTAAAACGCAGGTCTCTCTTTCTCAGCTTTGCTGAGGTGTGTGCAGACATCCCAGGGTGCTTCCTATTAGACACAAAATGCAGCTAATAGGGCTAAAACCTAAATTGAAGATGGAGGAGTCAGACATATGCAGCATACGCTGTAAACTGCTTCAGTGTGATGGTCAGCGACCGGTGACATGCTCGGGCTTTTCTGCAGTACCATATCAGCTCATCACATCGAAGCAAAAGATGGCTCACTGCATAAGGATTCTCTTTAGGCTTTATCAATGGAATCCTTGCATTTCCCTGCCCTCTAAATTGCCTTCCAGTGTGATACCCCTAACACTAGAGGGCGACCTAGGCCCTATCCGTTGCAAGGGTGTAAAAATGACACCCATGGAAATGGTAACCACATGATTCATGTCTGTCTAGGTGGATATAATATTACATCTGGACACAATTATTATTTTATAGATTTTTGTTTGTTTTTTGTAAACATGAACTAAAACTTTGTTTTGTTTCTTTTATACATCAGTTGGCTCTGGCAAGTTTCTATGAAGATGGAGGTGATGATGATATTGTGACCCTACCCCAGCCCACATCTGGTTCTACTTCCCGTGGCTCTGGACCCAGGTATTATTGTGGTCCATAAGCCACAGTCTGTTGAAGTAGTACATTTTAGTTTTGGCTGGAAAGTAAAATAAATAGTGCTATGTCATTTTTTTTCCTGGTCAGCAGTAAATGGATTGCAAAATGTTACAGTTGTCTTTGGAACAGAAGTAAAAGGGACACCTAGTCCAGCTGTGACCGTGAGAGATTTCCCTTCACTTCCTGTCATTTCTTCAGAACATGAAATGAAGTCAAATCTCCCCAATGGGACAAAAAGACATCTAAAACTTTCCAACTCAAATTGGTGTTCTGTACTTTGACCTTTTGTAAATACTGATTTCCTCATGCTAGCAATTGCCTACGAGCCTCACATTTTATTTTACAAATGATTATTGTTGCAGCGACCACAGGGTGACTTCTTTCCGAGATCTGGTGCATGCTCAAGAGGAGGAAGAGGAGGAGGAAGAAGGCCAAAGGTCAGATTTCACTTTGGTTCTATATAGTGGGATAGTAATTTAAATTGTAGTTTCTTTTATGTTATCCAATTATCAAACAGTTGTTTTTTCCACGTGTTTTATTGTTCTTAAAAGCACAATGCTGACACAGTTTAAAATCAGCACCTTCAACATCATATACATTTGGTACACAAGCTTTGATGGAGTAAAGCAAGAATAAGGCTGGGTACACAGTGCAATATTTGTTGTTGTAAAGGATCTTTCTTGATCCTTTCCAATGACATTAGACTGCATGATGCATGAACGAGTGCTGTACATAGAGCACCATTATACAGCACCATTCTGCTTTATAGAGAGGAAGAACTATGGAGCAGCACCCCGCTGTGCTCTCTCTCCTTCATTTTCATTATGATCTTTCCTTGTTTGTGGAACATTGGGAATGGTCATCCAGACTACGAGTGCTGTACACACACCAGATTCTTGTCCGATATCATGCGGCAGTTATCAGACGAGAATCATCTGACGTGTGTATGTCGCCTTAGTGTGAATGCTTGTTCACTTTTTTTTAACCTGACTGTGTATTTTGCTGGTTAATGACCCCGATATTGTCTGCAGCTACTTCTCTGTACAGGGTGTGTCAAAGAAGAATGGCCCTTTGTGCTCATGCAAAGGGTTTTGTTACGGGCTGAATGGTAGATTGTAGGACAAAAGCAAATGGTATGGTTCTGCTACACAGTTACAGGAGGCCATCAATAAAAGCAAGTTAGTAATTGCTGATCTCTTTCATAAATGGGCCATTTAGTCATCAAGTGCATTCCTAAGTGTGGTCATTTTTGTGTTTCTTAAAGCAGACCTGAATTCAAAAATTTTCTTCACATACAAGGGTAGACAACCATTTTAAATAAAGTAAAAATCCCCCCCCCCCTTCCTTTTCTGTTTTAATTGCCCCGGCAATCAGACAGATTAGGAAGTGCATTCTTTTTGCACAGAAGGAGCCCTTTCTTTAATGGGAGAAAAAAAATGCTGATCTCATGAATGCGCAGTGAGATCGGCAATCTTTTTCCCAATCTTTTTCCCACCCCGAGCTCGCACCTGCACAGTGTAAGATCAGGTTATGTACGAAGAAGAGAGAAGAAGATGGTGGCACCCGGCTCTTCCTCCGTGCCAAAGAAGGATATTGGGACAAGGCAGGACCTGATGGACGGATCTGCCGGATTAAAGAAAGGTAAGTGTGATTTTTTTATTTTGACTTTATTTCCAGTTTAAGCATTATCTTCTTATAAATTAGCAGGCCTGATGTGTAAGATATTTGCATCTTTTTTAGTTTTAGCAAGTACTTAGATCACAGATGCTATTTTCTAATAAAGGATGAGGAACAGACCTGGCTTTTGTGCTGCAATGAGGTATAGACCAGCACAAGTACTGCCCTCGTGCTAAATGTTTCTGTGTGCAGAAGGGTTTGTCCCCTTTTTTTGTCCTGGTGACCATTGTAACCCAGAGAAGCATTTAGGGTGTATCAAAAATTGTAAATGAAAATACTAAGTTGTTGAGAACAGAAGGTGAGAGGGAATGTTCCAACATCTGATAGCAGATGGCTCCTGCTTATACCACAAATACAGTGGTATACCACCACTCCAAATCTGTAAACTCAACCTAAGGGTCATTTCAAACCCGTGATGAGCTGCAGTTTTCTGCGACAGGCTCAACTGTGGTTCTTACTGCTCACATTAAAAAGATTTGGACTTTTGCACTGCAGTGGAATGCAGCAATGGTCCCGAAAGAAACAAATGGCTTTTGACTATGTAGTTGCCTTGGAAGATTTGCACCACCGCTGTGTTCAAATGTTGTCACCTTTTTGTGTTTTGCATCTTCTGGGTGCACTGTGAGTCACCAACCTATGGGGATTTTCAACCCCAGTGTAAAAGCGCCCTTAGAAAGAATTTCCCCTCATTTTATAGAGATTTTCTGTATTGATTCCGGATCTGAAGGAAAAATCTCACTGCTAAGTTTTTCTTTTTCTGTGTAACATGAATTTACCCATTTTTAATAAATAATACAAAAATTGTAATCTGTTGTTCTTTATGTGGCAGGTTTTATGCAGGTGGCTCAGAGAGGAGCGGTCAGCAGATAGTGGGACCTCCCAGGAAGAGAAGCCCCAACGAGTTGGTGGAAGATCTTTTTAAGGGAGCCAAAGAACACGGTGCTGTTGCTGTTGACAGAACTACTAAGAGTCCTGGAGAAAACAGCCGATCAGTAAGTTTTTGTGTGATTGAGGGTGGAAAACAAAAACACGATCAGTGTAATGTCAACCAATGTTTTATGCATTTTTGGAGAGTGCCATTTCAAGTCAGGTCCTGTTTTAGATTAAAATTGCTTCCTCTGTTTTAGGGAACAGCCAAAAAAAAACAATGTAAAGTTCACCCTCTGATCTGCTTGAGATATCTGCAAAGAAATGCTGCCAATCCTAATTTCAGTTACTTTTTCTCCTGATTCCTATTTATTTTTTTCTTTTTGTTCCCCCAGCCGTTTACTGGAGGTGGGTATAGATTGGGGGCTGCCCCAGAAGAGGAATCCGCTTATGTTGCTTCAGCTCGAAAACAGAATCAAGGCCAGGATGTGAGTATACAAAACTTGCTATTCTTCTTTGATATTGTCTTTTAGCAAGTTCAGTGCTGAATTCTAATGTAGGATATTTATTGTGAAGTAGTTTGAGAGAACAACTAATTTGAGGCCTCGTTTTTATTTTAGGAAGTATACACAGTTCTACCTTTCTGGCCTTTCCTTGTGAATGAGTTCTTTAGTCATGTTTATAGTTGGTTAATAATGGGGCCCTTAATTTGGATTTTCTTATATCAGTGTTGCACACACTTTAGTAGTCCATGGCATTTTAGAGTTGATAGTTTTCGGACAAGCCTTGCTTTAATGCAGTCTTTGTTCTGTTTCTTCACCAGTAACTGAACTTTTGTTTTGTAGGTCCATGTAGTTTTGAAGCTGTGGAAAAATGGATTCAGTTTAGATGATGGTGAACTACGCAACTATCAGGATCCCAGCAACGCACAGTTCTTGGAGTCAATACGCAGGGGGTAAGATTTACATTTTATTATTATACCATTATCATGAGTATTTCCTAACTTTGTACCCCAATTTAAGAAAAGTTATTACTATTGTGGTGAGATTACCTCTGCGCTGCAAGGGTAAAAGCTAGTTTTAGGTAAGGCCAGATGGTATTTTACAGCCTTCAATTTTCTGTGCTGACCAAAAGATATGTATACATTTTTTTTTTTTTTTTCCACCACTCGTTAAGAAAAATTTGTTGAATTTATAAAGTAGGTTTGCAGGAAAACTAAGATCAGTAATTCTCTTCCATTGATAGATTTATAGTAGGCCGTCTTTGGAGTTGTTCCTTATGTCTTTCTACCTGTGTACAGGGAGATCCCTGCAGAGCTGCGTAGATTAGCCCAGGGTGGGCAGGTAAACCTGGATATGGAGGACCACCGCGATGAAGACTTTGTGAAACCCAAAACTGCCTTTAAAGCATTCACTGGCGAAGGCCAAAAATTGGGCAGGTGAGATCCTGACACCAAGTTTACAGACCCAATATAATTGCATTCCCTTGGCTATCTCTACAATTTGTTTTGTTTTGTGATTTCAGCACGGCCCCCAATGTGATGAGCATGGCCTCCCCATCCCAGCAAGCAGAAAACGAGGCCAGAGCTAGTTCCTCTATCACCCTTAATGAATCTGAGCCCATGACAAACATCCAGATCCGTCTGGCAGATGGTGGCAGACTGGTCCAGAAGTTTAATCACAATCATAGGTAAGAATTGTAGATCAGACAAATAATTTTCTTCTCATATTCACAAATGACATAATTCATCCTAAGCTTTTCATGAACAAAGATTGTTGAGTGATATATAGCTGTACCGTAACGTAAGATCCATGTTTCGATTGTCTCACTTTAGAAAAACCTTTCCGGTCAGAGGCTGGCTTTGTTGAGATTTTATTCTTATAATGCTCCATGTGCCTGGCTGTCCACCAAAATGTTCATTCTTCACACGTTTGAGGATTTTGCTCCAAAATCACAGTTAAGGTGTTTCCACATACCATTGACTTTCCTTGGTTGTATACTTCTCAGACGCTACGCCTAGCAAGTAATTGAGTTCTTTTTTTACAGAATATTGTTATGCAGTTGTTTTAGGATTTTTTCCTTGTGTAGTTGTTCATGAATATGTTTAATACTTTTGTAATGTCTTGTATATTGAGGGACACAGAAGGTCTTAAACTTTATGGTTATACTGCTGCTGTAGTATTGGAAACTGACAAAATTGTAGTTAGGTCTCTTCTTTATGCCATTTTTAGGACTCGCCCCTCACTTCCACCCCATCCTGGGAAACTTCATAGCTCCACAATTGGCCCATGTTTACAATTCTAACCCATCTTGGCAAAACCACGTAGCATTGTGGTTTCCCTTGTCACTCAATTTTTACCCATCTTGGAAAACCATAATGTTCCATTGTTGGCCCGTGTCACTCATTTCTGACCAACCTAAGCAAACCACATTGCTCCATAGTTGGCCCATGTCCCTCATTTCTGATCTATCTTGGCATACCACAGGGCTCGATGGTGTTTTCCCATGCCGCTTATTTCCAACCCAATTTAAAAATAAAAAAACATAGCGGTGTTCTCCCCATCCCCTTTTAGTGGGGAGTACCACCTGGCACTTTTCAGTAACCACCTGGCTGTTTTTGGGTTGTTACGGAAAAATTGGGTCACAATTCAGGGCCTGTCAATCACCGACAGCTTCTTCCTACCCCGCTAGGAACCATACCTTGCCTAGAAGTGACCTTCTTCAGGTGTTGGGTTGTGGGGTACATTTCCAGCCTTGTTCAGGTTTTGACTGCAAAGTGATTTCTAGGTGCAGAGACATAGGGCCTGATTTATGAAAGATCTCCAAGGCTGGAGAGGATACACTTTCATCAGTGAAGCTGGGTGGACCTGAAAACTTGGAGAGCTTTAATAAATTGGGCCCCATTGTCTGCCCTTGCCCTAAAGACTTGACTCCCTTGTTGCCACCAGTTCTTTATTTTCTGCACTCCCTGCTTACCTCCAAAGTTTGGCTCTACAACTTCAATCCTTTGACAAGCTTTCATTCACATAAGGAAAACCCCCACAATTTCGAGTATGTTAACTTTTGTGAAAACCTGGTTAGCTTCCATCCTACTGCAGGCCCTGGACATTTTATTTTCCCTTTTGCCCCTGGTTTTGGCTCTCCAGTGTTTAAATGTACTGTGCAATTTCTCACCCTGTGTTTTTTTGAGAAAATAGATTCTATTTCATGCATTTTTATCTTTGCAACAAAGTGTAGACATGCTGATAGTAGGAAGGGATATACCATGGGTTGGCCTGTAATTGCTTTTCTTTATTTCTGTCCAATTCTCCTGTACATGGCAGTATAGCTTGAATGTTAGATTTCTTTGTCCATTATTAGGCATCCAAAAAAGGTTTTTATGGTAAGTACATTCTTTTCATACAGACACTAAAGATTATGTTCCATTATTGAAGCATAAAATTTTGACCTGAAATGCATTTATTTGAAGAATCTGAAGCTTCTATAGTCCAGTGATAAATGCTAATTACTAAAAATAAGAATGTTCTGTTAACATACCAACTTGTTAGGGCAGAGTTTATGATGGGAGCATCCCTACCCCTTAACACCTTCATTATTGATTGGTCCTATGTCTATCCTTAATATTTTATGACTTCACGTAAAGAATTTATTAATGTAGAGGTAACCTCTTTCCCTTACAGAATCCGTGACATCCGCCTGTTCATTGTCAGCGCCCGACCAGCAATGGCTGCCACAAGCTTTGTGTTAATGACTACGTTCCCAAACAAGGAATTGACGGATGAGAACCAGACTCTGAAAGAAGCTAACCTTCTAAACGCCGTCATTGTGCAGCGGTTAATATGACACCACCTCACACCCCAGGCTCTTTATTCCATTTTCTCCCCATACATTGCGCTTCCCTCCGCTGGTGACATGGAGTCATTCTGTCTTGTATTCCTGGGATCTCAATGCTTTTCAGGTGGACTTCTCTTTAGACGTACATTTTGCAGGATTTGTTATAAGCGTTGGACGATAAATAAATAGGAAACCAAAATGCCTAATTGCAGTGTAATATTTTTTTGGAAAGCAGTAACTCGTTCCATCCTTTTAAACTTAGGTTTTATGGGATGAACTGCAGAATTCGTAGAATATATTGCTTAAACAAGGAATAAAATCAACAATGTCTGATATTTAATTGACAGTTGTGGGTCCGTTCTCTAAAACGCTTGGCAGGTGGTTGTCCGTATCTGTTATTATTAAAGGACCAGTTGACCTAAAAATGTTAGAATGAGTTCTCATCTCTATAGCTGAATGGGATATGTTTAATTTGTATTATTTTGCTGTGCACCTTGGTGTTGTGCTACATTAAAGAATCTTTGGTGTCAAGTAGGCTTAAAGAGACCCAATCACCAGACTATTTATTTCACTGACAATCCTCTTGTAAAATGTTATCTATATCTAACACATTTCAGGCGTGTTATTTATTCGTCAAAGGCTCCCTGATGTAGCCATTCAAAACCCAAAGCAACTGGGTGCCCCCACCTTTGATGTGATATCAACAGACACAGACCAGTCACTCAAGTAATCTATGGCAGCCTTTCTTTTAAACAAATAATAAAATATACTTGTGGTTTTAAAGAACCCTTTTTTTATTAACAGCCCCCAGTGCGTTTAGGTGGAGGCCTTTGGGAAGAATGTCAGTAATTGATGTCAGGTAAATTAAACTGAGAGGTCCAACTTCTGGAGGAACCCTACTTGAGAAACCCTGATCTATATTATGAGTGTCCAATACCAATCCTAAAGAGCTACATAGAAGCCAAGAATTCCATGTATCGTGTTGGTGCAGAAAGTTTGTAGTTCAGATGATATTATTTACTCCGTTCTGGTAATAAAAGTGGAAACTTCCAAAATGTAAAGCCACACTGGTGACATTTTATTTATTATTGGGTCTATCTTTAAGACAAGACATGAGACATCTCTCTGGCAGGGGCCACAAAGCAAAAATAATCTGATAGGGGTTTGAATCTTTCTCTGATTAAAAATTTAAAAAATTGGTAGAACATTTATCACTTTATTGACCCTTTAAAGACTAGGTCTCCTTATGGCATTTGCCATATCCTAATCTTAATATTAGCTAACTGCACTCAGACCCTTTATTGCATGGATGTCCCTTCCTCATGAGACTAACCCCACCTGCAAATTTTTAAGTCTTTGCCCTGTTGTCGGTGCCACCATCTTCTGCTCCTTTTTCTTGATCCTGATCTTTCACCGTCTTGGTTGGCCAGGTCAGTATGACATTGCACTGCTTTAATGCATTCATTCAGCCACAACATGCTGGGATAGTAATTGGGTGGGTATGTATATTTTGTTGCAGTCCTTTCTGCAAAAATAAAAAAACATTCCTGATCCCAAATTTTGCAAGTGGAATTAATTTGCAAGTTCCGCTGTGATGTGCATAGCATTTAAAGCGTCAGAACTAAAATTGATGCTGCAATGCAAATTATTATTTATTATTACACAGTATTTATAAAGCGCCATCATATTACTCAGCGCTGTACAAAGTCCATAGCCATCCAATGTCCCTACCCCAGTCATATGTCTCTAATACAGTCTAAGGTCAATTTTTGGGGGGAAGCCATTTAATCTACAAATGTATATTCTTATGTTGTTGTTTTTTAAACCAAGCTTCTAATAGTTTGTATACCACAATTCGGTGCACTTCTAGGGCTCTGTTTACAAAAAGGGGATCTAGACCATGTATTTCAATGGCAGTAATCCATTGTGGCAGAGATCCAAGTGTTGTCTAGGTGTGGATAATTCTGTTCAAAGTGAATTTTGTAGTAACACACAATGGGTCTGTCATGTTTTTGGGAAGTGTCTGTGAGGAATGATCCCTAAAATTATACTGGAATTCAGGTACTTTTTATGTTTTAAACTCCCTGGCGGTAAGTGTGGCTCTGGGTTAATTTTTAGTACCAGAAGTAGTAACCCCAAGCCACACTCTGGTGGAATTGCAAGGGAACTTACCTGGTAAGTGGTGCCCGATGTCTGGTATCTTCTTCCTATGGCGAAGCATGGCTGTAACCTAACCTATGTTAATATTATATGTAATATGTTAATATGTGTAACCCAACCATGCCCAGCCAGCGTGTGAACGTTTGAGACTGGACTGAGGGCAGAAAAGTGTTCTCTTATCCTTATGATTCATTTTCTGTGTTTGTAACGTTCAAGGGAAAAAAGACGCAGTGTGTTCCTAGGTCTTCAGTTAGTCTAAGTACACACGTGCATTAATTGTCGTTGGAAAACCATGGACTAACGACATATCTACGATTATTGTGAACATTTGTATAGTGCACACATCAGTACATGCTGTAAGGATACGATCGTTCAAATATAATCCACCAATAATGTACACACACTAGATACGATTGTTTGAACATTGCGGGAAGTGATACAGCAATCCACGATCACCGAACACATGTACACACAATAGATAGCGAGCGATCGTCGCCCAAGCGGATGCTCGTTTCCAGCGACATTCCTCGTTCTATGGTGTCTTATTTTTTTTGTTAATGATTATCAAACGATTGTTAATCGTTCATTTCCAATGACAATTATTTTGATTAAAATGGCAATTTATAACAATAAACTTATGGAAGGTGTCAGATACACAAGGATGGAGATAATTCAGAAAAAGACTTTATTGGTACAATGACATAAAGGAAACAAAACATACAGAGAAACCAAGTGAAGACCAAGTAGGGAAAGCCGGGGTTTGCAATGTGCACATTGATCCCTATTTATAATATAGGGGATCACACATTTCTTCGTAGGAATCTTCCAGGTCCCTGTTCTTCAATGGCAGTAACTCATTTCCCCCAGGGAATGTCAGATTCACTGTTAGTGACAAACCTTGGTTTCTTTATGACCCTTTTAGAAGTTTCATCTATTTTAATTCAGTGTTTTATTTTCCGAAATGAAATGTTCTCACGTTTCTATTTATAAAGCAAGAAACCTGACATTGCTTCAAATGTTTCCAGGGTAAAAATCTTCCAGGTCCATGTGTTTTAATAGCCAGAATTGATTTCCACTTAGGTATGTCAGATTCACTGCTTTATAAATAGGGCCAGCAGGATCCTTTTGTGTTGGTATAAAACTAATAAGTACATAATATATGCCCAGCAGCTCTCCATTCATATAAATATCTGTTCCACCATTACAACAAAGAGCTTCTTCATCAACAAGGCCTCGCAGGTCACATGACTGAGCGTACCACCTCAGTTGGCCATCTTTACTACTGGAACCACACCCTCCCTTGCAGCTTTCAAGCGTGTGCCAGCAAACAAGATGGCGCACAGCAAACAAAGCGTCCGCTGGGGAGCTTGACGGCGTGACGTCGATGCCCATGGACAGCCTATGGGAAAGGAAGCCCGGCTACATGTGACCGGGGCTAAAAGACGTCACGGCGTGTTTAGCGGTTTTACCTCAGCGTGCCGTCGGGGCTTTTAGTCTGTGAGAAACTACAAATCGAGGCTGTCATGGGAGTCACGGTGGACACTCTCTGCAACGGGGACGGTAATATGGTCGCTTTTGAGTGTGTGGTGTTCAGGGTGTGGGGATACTCGCTCCGTAGGGCCTCGGCGTTCTTGTAGGCCTAGTCATGGCGAGTCTCCCTGGCAACACATTTCCTTATTCAGGGAGAGTAGCGCTCGAGGGTGACGAGGAAATAGCGCGGCGCCATATTAGGCACTGTATTTGTTACTTATGGGAATGTTTGGGCGATTATCACTCGCTGTGTGATAACGTTCGTTATGTTTGAGCAAACATCGCTCGTTAAATGCATTTTCCTAATTTATCAAACATTATTGCTTATTTTAATTAGTGAATATATATTACCTGAGCAGGTACATGCTTCCAGGACATTGTGATCTAATGGGGTCAATTTAGGGAAAAAAAAAACACTTTGGCTGCCTGGCTGTATGTGATACCTTAGACGTCCATTTATACCCTGAACCCTCCTGATCTGCATGGAGGATGTTTGCTTAGTGCACTCCCAATGAAACCCTATGTAAGGCAATGATGTCTCCAATCCTACAAAAGCCAACCATGCAACCTACAACCAATCTCCATCAGATTTACCGAAATCTTGTTTTTATTGGACGTGGTGGTAACTCCTATATTTCAGGTCATTGGGAACCCATTCTACAACCACAGCACACTGCATTGTATCATGGGGGTCAGTGGGATGAATGTCGCCTTTACAGATGGCTGAAAAGATCATTGGGGTCACCTAAACTGGCCGGGAGGTGCAAATTGCTCATTGCTCAACCTCTGGAGCAATCCCGGTGGAGAATTATTATTACTAAACCGGAATTTATATAGCGCCAACATATTGCAATAAATAGTTGTTACAAATGACAGACAGTGACATAGGAGGAGGAAAGGACCCTGGCCTGAAGAGCTTACAATCTAGGAGGTGGGGGAAGTAACAATAGGAGGGGATATGTAGTGGTGGGTGAGGAGACAGAAGTCGGGTAGGTGAGGTTGAAGCGTTGTGTTTTGAGTGTTCTTTTAAATGAGCAGAAAGTAGGGGCAAGCTGAAAAGGGCGAGGAGACCATTCCAGAGAGTCGGGGCAACTCTAGAAAAGTCTTGGAGCCGTGCGTGTGAGGAGGTTATGAGTGAGGAAGTCATTAGTAGGTCATTGGAGGATCAGAGAGAGCGGCAGGGGGAGTATTCATCTATCAGTTCAGAAATGTAAGTGGGACAATAACTGTGGAGGGATTTGAAGGCAAAGCACAGGAGATTGGGTTGGATTCTAAGGTGAAATGGAAGACCATGAAGAGAACTAAAAGGAGATACAGCAGAAGAGGAGCGGAGGGAAGGCTGTGTATGGGGTAGGTAGGTGGGAAGGCTGTGTATGGGGTAGGTAGGTGGGAAGGCTGTGTATGGTCTGGCTGCAGCGTTCATAATAGATTGTAGTGGAAGAGTCGGGTTAGTGGAGAATCAATATTCTAACCCAGAGTTTCTCAACCAGGGTTCCTCCAAATGTTAGGGGGTCCTTGAGCAATTTGCACCTCTCCGGTCAGCTTAGAGGTCACCAGTGATATTTTTGTCTATCTGTAACACTTACTTAGGTGCGCCCCCATTCATTCTTCATCGTCTAGGCCAGAAGTAGCTTGTTCTGGCCTAACAACCCCTGGCCGATCCGGCCTTATGCTCCGGAGCCACGGGTTGCCGGCCGAGATTAGGCTGAAACAAACTGCCGGGCTCTTGAGCCTCCTCTTGCTGTGACCCCATTCCCCATTTACCATGGCGGTGTAAGTGTTAACGCCAGCCGCAGTAAATAGGTAATGCCCCCTGAAGGGAAATCCATCTCCTCAGCAATGCATACAGAAGAGAGGGATTTCCCTTCAGGGGGGAGTTCCTAGTGGGGCAGAGCCATTGGGGTGGAAATCGGAGAGTCCGGCCTAGTGTGCTCCTGCCCACCCCATAAATGGCCTATTGGCCAAAAAGATTACGGACCTCTGGTTTAGGCGAATGAGAATTAAGGAGTCGGTGCAGCAATACATATTTTGTCTTTGTGTTGGGGGTAATGGTACCCCATTTATTAGTGTAAAAAAAAAGCCTCATTGCCGGATAAAAAAGTGGTTTTACTTAGACCCCCTGCACAGCTGGCTGGTGTTCTATAGCTTTGGCACATTTAAAGTAATTTTCTAGTAAATGTGCAGAAAGGCGCCACCTTGATGGATAGTTATTCAGACTGCTGCAGATATTGTTATTCTTTCCCCTTGACTGTAATAAGTAGCAGAAATTTTATTAGGCTGGGTGGCAGCCCCTGTATTGTGACCCAACTTGGTGGTTACTGAAAATTTCTGGGTGGTGCGCCCTGCTAAAAGGCCCTGGGGGGAACACTGGAGAGATCATTACATGGGTGAATAGGGTTTGCAGAGTTTCAGATAAGAGGAAATGTCTTTGTTGATTCCTACATATTCCCTTTGTGTTTGAATGTCTTTGGTTTTGATGGCATCACCATCCATGATCATTTCTAGATTGTAAGCTCTTCGGGGCAGGATCCTCTCTTTCTGTGTCATTGTATGTATTCGTCTGTCATTTACAACCCCTATTTAATGTGCAGCGCTGCATAATATGTTGGCGCTATATAAATCCTGTGTATTAAATATTTCATTTTTCTTCACGTAGGGCGAACATTCCCAAAGAAAGGTCAGAGAGTCGTCGTACATTACGATGGTAAGTTCTCCTCTTCTGAAAGTCACGATGCGTATGAGACCCTGTAAATTACCTAATCAAATGAAGATAATGTATTTTCTATCCTTGCCTTTCTCTACATGTCATGGTTATGTCCGTCAACCACTACAAAACTTGTCAGGGGGTGGAGGCATAGTGGTATACACAGAAATTTATAGGAAATTATATTATGTCCCCCAAGATTATAGTTAAATGTTTGCTGTTGCAGAGAGTTGTTACTGATGGATAATTGGATCATTGGTCATCACCTGCAGTTTACTAAACCTTTACTCTGGCCATGCCTGGACAATGGACCCACATAGATTTCTGTGCTGCCATTTCCTGGTACCTGGGACTTTAGTGTCATTGCACGTGTACCAGAGCTAAATGTGTTTGGATACATTCAATGCACTATCTTTAGAGGGGACAACTAATTTGTAGGGTATAGTGATCTTACTTTAAAATTGCAGTAAACCGTGCAAAGCTACAATAAGGCCAATGATTTTTTTTCCTCCTTTGCCTGAGCTGCTTATCTTCAGACAATGCAGGGAGTCGCCTCATTCTACCTTTTTGTTTTGTTGAGCGGTCTTTGTCTGGGACAGCTGCTAGCTTAAGCTGCCCCTTTTTAATGGTATCATTGATGGCCTTAAGTGCCCTTTACAAAGCACAGTGCATATGTATGTTGCTTGGGAAAAGGAAATACGATTCGATCATCATTGGCAAATACAGAAATTTGTTGTGTAAATTGAAAAACGTTGTTGGCAACCTTGGATGTACAAATATACAAAGAAAAACTAATACACAACTTAGTGCATCTGGTTTAACTTCTTTTGTAAGCTTCACATGTGAAAAGGAGGGGAAAGCACCACCTTCTAGCGATAATTATTATTATTACACAGTATTTATATAGCGCCATCATATTACGCAGCGCTGTACAAAGTCGATAGTCGTATCACTAGCTGTCCCTCAAAGGAGCTCACAATCTAATGTCTCTACCATAGTCATATGTCATTATCGTAGTCTAAGGTCAATTTTCTGAGGGGAAGTCAATTAACCTAACTGGATGTTTTTGGGATGTGGGAGGAAACCGGAGTACTCAGGGTGAACCTGCAAACTCCATGCAGATAGTGTCCTGGCCCAAATTCGAACCTGGGACCCAGCGCTGCAAAGACAAAAGTGCTACCTCTGAGCCACTGAGCTGCCCTTAGCTAGTGATAAGACTATAATATTAATTTAGCCCAGGTCATTGAGACCCTGTCGGTTTGGCCACTGCAAAAGTCCACCGGCTTTTCACAATGCTAGTGACTTCTGCAAAGGAGTTCAGGTTAGAATAAGTATAAGGGAGCGTGTGGCCGAGAAATTTCCCTCGTTCCTTGCATAGGCATAACGACTAAAGGAAAGTAAATAAAAAATATCTAAGGTAAATAAATATTTTTGTACTTTGATTTGTTGGTGAAAACAAACCTCAAACAGATGGGGAAAAAAAACTCCTGTCCATAATGAATTATTTTATAGTGAGCAGCAGCAAGCAGAACACCCCTATTGTGTGCCAGTGCCGATTAAATTAGAGAACATTTGTTTCCTGCTCTTCTCCAATGCAGGAAGTCAGACTGCCTCAGTCTTCCTGGAGTCTGGCTGATTTCCTGACTTGTCACCAGAGATCTGGCGTGACTTCATACTTGTTTTCTCAGGCTGCTTAGCTTGTTGGCTTTTGTTTTCTAGATTGCTTGCCTGCATAGTATTGTCGCTTTACAAACCTTTGAGATTAGCATTATATATATGGTAATATATTTCAGATTACAGCAGCCTTTGTGCTTTTACTTACATGGACATTTTTCTGCCGGTGTATATTTTGGCATTTTTGCACTTTTGTAGGTCAGTTGTTAGCTTGGTTAGAGTATATTTTGGACTTGCAAACGACCGCTAGATATACTCTGGAGTTTACACCATAGCCATACCATTAAAATAAAGTTATTCTACCTAAATTGTTGGTTTAGTGTAAATGTGTGTCCCTGGTTACCAATCACTTGCATATACGGGATGAGCTATCCTTACTGAGTTCTACAATTGGTTAATTGGCTTTTCTGTATTAATGACTTATGTCTATGGTAGGAACGTTAGATTGTACACACCGAAGGCCGGTTAGTGACATGGCTATAGATATTCTGAAACCCTCCGCAAAATGTCAGCTCTATAGTCAATCAGGTTCCCAACTCAACTTTTTTTAATGCAAAAAACAGGTTGCAGAGTTAATTCACCCCGCTGTTTAAGTGATCAGTTTTTCTTGTCCTCAATGTAATCTCTGCTTTCCATTCCATGTAGAGAATGTGGTTTATACATTATTTTATCATTTCATTGTAGGATATTTGGAGAATGGCAAGAAGTTTGACTCTTCCCGGGACAGAAATAAGCCTTTCTGCTTCTTCATTGGGAGGAAGGAGGTGATCCGTGGCTGGGAGGAAGGTGTTGCACAGGTAAATAGAGTTTGAGCAGCGCTACCTATACCAATACCATGTTCTTCACATGTGTGCCAAGCTACATGCATCTAAAATTTGGCTCACAGGATGTGTGCGACATGTGCGTGGTGATATTGAAGAGGTTGGAGACGAGCACAACATACACCGCACAGAGCTAGTCTCTTGTGAATAAGAGCAAAAAGGATATTAGAGATAATATGAAAAAAAAATGTTGAGTAATTATAAATTGCTTTGTTGTGTTATGAATCAAACCTTATTAAATCACTGACTTCTAAAATTGTCAAAACAATAACACAGGTCTGAATAATTTGCTGCATGAACATTTTTCTGATTATCTGAGTATCTTCATTTATCTTTTTTTTTTTTTTTTAACATAAATTTCTAACTGTTGAGGTGACTAAAGTGTTTGGAAAATAATTCATGAGAACGTATGGCTTTCAATAAAAAGTTACCCTTTTCTTATTGTGTTTTTTCTATTTTGCTCTGTATGGAGTATTTTTTTGGAAAATGTTTGCTTGAGATCATTAAAATTTCCATCGTGTATGCTTTATAAACTGTGCAGGCACATGGGAACATAAGTCCGTTCTAGCATTGCACAGGGTGCTTCCTGCATTGGGTCAGTATCCATGTTTTCCATTTTTCAGATGAGTGTGGGTCAAAAGGCGCGTCTCATCTGCACCCCAGACTACGCGTATGGCCCCACAGGACATCCAGGCGTCATCCCCCCTAATGCTACGCTCATTTTTGAAGTGGAGCTGCTGCGAATAGAGTGAGGGCCGCTCTGGCCCGGAGTGTGGGTATGTGAGTTAGAGAGAGAGATCTCCTCCCTTTAATTGATCTGCATGTTTATCTTTTTACCCCACCTACCATCTCTAATACCCCTTCCTTTGTGTTTGCTGCTTTGGCTTCCGTTATTGATTACATACCCAACATATTTTAATATTGTGTCGTTTATATTCGCATGTCATTGGTGCTTCTGCACCAGTCCTGTCTTGTCTTCTTTAAATACAATCACTGTCAATGTCTGCCTTGCGATGTGACTGCCATTGTTTCCCATCTATTATTGCATGTATTTTTGTTGGCATTTTGTGCTCTCATCACTTTTTTTTATCTCCTTCTATTACTTGTATCTTTGTTTTTGTGTATTTTTTTGTTCTTCATCATCAGTGGTTCCCGACTTGGAGTGACATCACAATGTTTTTTTTTTGTTGGTTTTTTTATCTTCCAACCTGCCTCTGCTATACCTTTACCAAGATTTCTTCCCTATACACCTGGCACCATCTCTTAACCTAGCTGTACCCCTAATGTATCCCATAATCCCTTTTCCATGATCTCGTCCTATCCGACTCTTCCACCCCAGGCTGACTGTCTCCTCTTGGCCTTGTGCTTTCTGTCTCCTTCCAGGTGTCGGGAGCCGTCTGCCTGCAATGATTACCCTCAGTTGTGGGCAGAGTGCGGATCACAGCGCGGACACAGCCTGACCCTCCCCTTCTTCCACAAACTGCCTTCTTACCATGGGTCGTGTCCTCCTCCTCCTCTTGGCTGGCTGAAGTTACTGAGCAGTTCATTGGATGTTTTCATGAAACAGTTAAGGAAGTTGCGGCTGGACAGTCATTCTGGAGTCGGCCTTTTCCCAGTGCTATCTGGATGGTGGGGGCTATTTCCGTTAATTTTAAGGCCACCTGTGTAGGGTTGGAGGACCGGCACTGTGAGCCATTCCAGAGCTGCCTGCCTCTGCGCCACAGAGCCCGCCATGCCTAATTCCAGTGTCCTGCAGCTTCCGCTTTCCTCTCCTCACATGGCAGGGTCCTGTCTTGTCTGCGCTGCATGCAGCCCCCCCACTGCACACTGTACACATTAAATGGCTTTTCTTCTACTGGAGGATCTTGTGTCTCTGCTCTGAAGTCACAATAAATGATCTGTAACTTGGTAAAATGTGTGTGTGTGTTTCAAACACTTCATCTAATATCATTATCAGATATCATTAATGTGAAACCAAACAATTCTGCTTTTCTGCGTCATATGGTTTGTGGAAGGATTTACACTCACATTTTGTGCAGTCGGCAATAGGTTCTCCAAATGCAATTTTTTTTTTTTTTTTTTTTTTTTTACAGCTGTCTGTTGGGAAGATGTAATCTCTGAGTCAACAGGAAGAGGTAGTCACAATCCAAAAACGTGTCTCTGTTGGAGCTTTGTAGGCAGTCCTTGCTCCGTGTCACATATTTCAATCTGTCATTAGAAGTGAGGTAAATTTCTTAATGGGCACTGACAGCGAGGCAAATGTTAGATATCTTTACCTACACTACAAAACTAAAAGGGTGTAAAAAATTGTAGTTGCAGTAGTTCTTTTAGGCAGAAACTATTGGGAAGTTAATTTTTTTTTTAAACTATTGTTGATGGTCCAGAAAGTAAAGAGGCAATATTATAAATAAAATAGGGAGGTATTCTTCATAATAGAAAGATTTTGCTGAATTGCTTTGTGTAAAAGTACTAACTTTACCTTCTCTTTTCTCCCCTGAACCTAGCAGAAAAATGTCTTGAATTTTTTTTTTTCTAATGTTAATCCTCAGGCCAAAACTTAGTTTTTGCTCTACGGCAGGCATGTTTATATGTCTGGTATGATGGAATAGTCCGAAGTCTCTAGATATATGTTTGGATCAATCAAATTTCCTCAGTCATTTCCTCAAAGCAACATTGTGGCTTAACAGCTTTTTTCAGCCTGTTTTGATTGAGCCTTTATACTAAAGCAAAACTCCTGTTTTGGATAGGTAATTACTTGCATTGCTGCATTGTTTCCATTAGTTTCACATGGCCCCATCCGTAATTGTCCTTTCAAGCACCCTTCCTTTATTTCAGGATCTGTTTCCTTTACGGATCTATTCCTTAACACAAATGTCATCTACACTTCAATGGCAATCTTTATGTTTAACTTCCCTTCGCTTTCAACTCCTTTGTTTTTTATGAGCAAAACATAGGAAGGCGCGCCCTCTTTGCAAATGTAGCTGCGATGGATTTATTAGAGCATGGCGATCCTCTTTGGCCATTCATGGAATTTTGTTGTCTCTGGCAGCTAATTCTATGCTACACGGTGCATGCCTGGTACAGGATAGAGCCAAAACAAAAAGCCACCATGCAGTCATTTTTTAATGACCAAAGAGATTCTGCATGTCTATTAGCTCCACCTCTTGGTTACCTTTTGAATTTACGTTTACTTTCAGTCAAAGATTCAACAGAATTCCATTCTAATCTGGAATGTTTTCAAATAGGGCTGAAAAAAGTTGCATTCGTTCATTAAAGTGTCTATCTCTTGCCTTTTATGTGTAGGTGTCCTTTAAATATTCATAAAAAATTAGCCACTGGTAATAAGAAAACAAAGGGCTGACCAATAGTTTTTTCATGTACTTTATATCCTTTCGTGTACTCTCCATTCATCTGCTCCCGGCCTGTCTGTCAAATGTTTTAAGTTCTTTATGTCCCCTGAGCAAAAAAGTTGACCTAGCTCTGGTATAAAACAAAACAGGAGTTTAGCATAGTCTATCACTGAACAGTGCAGTCATCAGTTCAGGAAAGGCCAAAACTCTCACTGTAGATGCTGTTTATCCACTTTCTCAGAAACATGCGGTGTATCTGTTTATTAGAGCCTGATGTCACCATCTATAATGCAGCCTCTCCATTCACTAGAAACAAATAAACTTTTTGTGTTCGTCAGATACCTGTGTTCGGGTTAATTTACAGGAAGCACTTACCCAACCCTAGTTTATTCTAAGAACGAACCTCTAAACAAATGAAAGCTCTTTCTGCTATGTATGGCAAAGATCATGGGAGTGGATGGAGTGTCAGCTAGCTGCTTCGTATATTTATCCTGAAAACAAGAAAGAAGCTTTTCCCTTCCCCGCTAATATCAGTGAAAATTCAGCCTTATCCGTTCACTAGACTGATGACATCATAAAGAATGCAACCTCTTAATTTGCTGGAGACTGATGACATCATGAAGAATGCCGCCTAGCCATTTGCTAGAGACTGATGACATCATGAAGAATGCAGCCTATCCATTTGCTAGAGACTGATGACATAACAATACAGCCTCTCCATTAACTGGAAAACAATGACATAATGAATAATGCAGCGTATTCGTACAAGTGACATGTCCACAATACCTTCAATAATTTTATTCAACCTTTGCTTCAGTGTTTCCTTATCATAAAAAGTCGCAAATGGCAGCGACAGTTGAAATGTCAGATATCAGTGCATGGGCAGTCCAGCAGTCACATGACTAAGTGCGTGCGATATGGAATGTGATGCAATCTATGTATTATCTGAGGGTGTGTGGACTCATGACAAGTCTATTTATAGAGTAAGATAATTCATTAGCAAATAAAAGTTAATCAGTGTCTGCAGCCACAGTATTGACCAGCAACGGATTCGGTGAATTTTTTATCAGCAAACAGAACAATAGAAGTGGTACTGTGCAGAGTCCATATATACAGAATGGGAACAGATACTCAGAATTTCACCCGGGGTACAGGACAAGAGAAGTGGTACTGGGCATAGTCCATACATACCGAATACGAACAGATACTGAGAATTACACCCGGGGCACAGGACAAGAGAAGTGGTAGTGTGCAGAGTCCATACATCGAGAATGAGAACAGATACTTAGAATTATACCTGGGGTGTACAGGACAAGAGAAGTGGTACTTGGCATAGTCCATTCATATAGAATAAGAACAGATACTGAGAATTTCACCTGGGGTAAGTGGAACTGGGCAGAGACCATACATACAGAAAGAGAACAGATACCGAGAATTTCATTTAGGGTACAGAACAAGAGAAGTGGTACTGGGCATAGTCCATACATACTGAAAGAGAACAGATACCGAGAATTTCACCTGGGGTACAGTACAGGAGAAGTTGCACTGTGCAGAGACCATACATGCAGAAAAAAAACATTGAGAATGACATCCAGAGTACTAAGCAAGAGAAGTGGTACTGTGCAGAGTCCATACATACAGAATAGGAACAGATACTGAGAATTACACCCGCGGTACAGGACAAGAGAAGTGGTACTGTGCAGAGTCCATACATACAGAATAGGAACAGATACTGAGAATTACACATAAACAAGAGAATATAGGTACCTCAATAATAAAACAAATGATACATTTGCTCCCAGCAAATCAAACTAAACATGTTGCTGTACAGAATCCATAATCAAGACAAATATGAAGGATGACATAACATGACGGCTGTCCTTACTGTTAGTGCCATTCAGTCGTTCTATATAAAACGTTTATTGTGCATTGTCAGTTCCTATGCTCCCTGGGTGTTTTATTGCCTGAATCAGTTTAAAACTGGGACCGGGCCCTTAGTTCTGTAAAGAAAGTTGGTGTAAGAAGCAGATAAAGTTTGTACCTGAGTAATGTAGTTACTGTATGTGCTCTACACATTATATCGATGAGGTCTGGTCAGGAAAGATCTGACATTGAATTTCCTAAATGACCGTGTTACTCGAGACAAATTGAATGTACATCCCTCCTATTATTGTGCATTGAAATCTAATAATCTTACACAGAAGACGGAACCCCCCTATACGTGATCATCCCCCTCCATCAATAATTACTATAGGTGAGTTGTGTCACTGGTAGCACTAAGTGCCAGCTCCTAGCAGGGTTGGCCTGGTGCTGGGGAGAATACTTATTGGTGATGGTTCTGTGGGGTTTTATTCCAGTGACCAGACCATTCGTTATAACGAAAATCTTCCTATGCATTTGTGTTCATGTGCTATATTTTATGCGTGGTGTTTGTATTTGTAAAGTAACACGAGGAAACGTCAGCCATAGCTCACCTATTCAAACATCAGCACAATACCATCCTACTTCTCTTCTATGCTGTCATAGTACAGAGGCCCCAGGATGGCAGATAAATCTATGAGCGCTGGGAACCGATGAGCTATGGCTAACCTTTGCTTTGGTGTGCAAACCCAAACTGCCCCCCGCCTTCACCCACTAGATGGCACCATAAGCGGTTTGCTTCTGCCTAAAAACTGCCCTCCTATTGCTACTGGGTGCCGCCATAGGTTCACAGGAGTTAGGCTACTCCAGGCCAGACCTCAAGATAGCCAAAGATGCTGAACCCAAAAGAATACAAGAGGAAGGGAGCTTATCTCGGCTGCTTTATCTGTTCACCCCACAACATCATGCTTTCCTTGCTTCTGTACTGCTCTATTATTCCGCTTGAAGCAAAGTGAAATAACCAGCGCTATGTGAAAGAACAATCATGTGATTCACTCCCTGTTTTTATATGACAGTGCTGGCTTCTCCTCATTAGGATAACCTCATTGAATGGTAAAAAGTCATAACCTTGTGAAAGCTCTGACTATCTGGTTTGGAATTAGACCCGGCTTTCTTTCCTGGGTCCTAGCCATGGAGGGTGCTGCTGAGGTAAGGGGGAGCTAGGTAACCCTTTCAATTTGGTTCATTTACTATAACAAAACTCCATCACTTTCCCATAGATTAGAATATCATTTAACAGCACTTTCTCTCTACTTCACTGCTCCCGCAATCCACTCTGGGTAAGCTAGTGTTGAAGTATAAAAAGTTGGGTGATCATACCACTATTTTCCCGGCTTCTAATGTCACATGGGAAGGGCCACATGCTCCTCATATCCAAATGTGTGTGCAGCAGAATGAGGGATAAAAGATGTTATGCATTGGCTAAGGGTAGGTATTCTCCAGCCAATGTTATTTGCACTAATTGACAAAAAGACATTGTGATTAATGGTAATGATAACTTCCCTTACACATACTGGCTGCACTTTGTATCATCTTCCTGTGGAAGTCCCTGACACATATAATATAATTAGATACGCATTCCTTGGTATGTATGAGTTTGTATATATCTATCTATCACGTGTGTGGAGTTTGGATCTGCGGAGAACTCGGTTACTTATAAAACCTGCTTATTATCTGCAACCTGTTCAGCCGGTTACTTCCTACTTGTGACCTCAGTGTCTTGTGACCCGAGTGATGTCAGCGCTACACCTTGTGCCAGCTCTATAAAGAGAGAACGCTGCATAGCAGGTTAGCAGGCTCCGAGGTACGGCAGGGATTAGGTGAGTGCTATTATATTTCCTACACTCTTACCAGAGATATACTGCTTCTATTCTATGCTTACATAGCTTCCCTGTGCATGCTGGTACTTGTAGTACTACAGGAGAAGCAGAGAGGCATTGCTTGGTTGTAATATTAGGAATATTTGTCTTTCCGCTAATGTTTTCAAGGATTGGATTGGCGTACTGGAACTTGTAATTTTCTTATAGCCAGGTGTAGTGTAAGGGACATTTTCTTTAAAAATCCAAATTATTTATTTACAGTCCTGTTGTTGTTGGTAAAAGTTAAATATATCTTTGTGTGGCCATCAGAGAAAATTGTAGGGAAACATTTTTAATGCAGGAATATAGAAGAGAGAGCTGGGAACAAGGTACGTAGGGACAGAATTCAGTATCGGTCTGTTTGTAATGGATACAAAGTCAGGTCTATTCATTTTGCATACTTGTCTTTTCACAACAAGATTTGTTTTAGCAGAAAATTAGGTTCATTCTGTTATCATGTGGGTAAGCCAATGCTCTCAACCTTTTTCACATAGGTAACCCAAAAAATAACATCCCGGGAACTACTTCTATAAATCCTATATTCACAGATCACAGTACATTAGCATGGTGGTCAGTAGGAAGAATTCCTCTTACATTGCTGGTCAGTGATAACAATGTCACCTTACCATCATTGGTGTCACTTAAACTGACCTGAAAGGCACAAACTGCCCATTGCTCAAGGAACCCCGGCAACCTCCGGAGGAACCCCGGCTGAGAGTTTCTTGTTTAGGGTAAAATAAAAAGTTATGCAAGATAATTCTGCAGCCCTCCTGCTCCATAATCATTCCTGGTTCTTTGATCACTTCCCTATTTCTCTGTTCCTCACCCTTCATGGAAACTTCTCACCTAGAATCCAATATACCAACAAATCAAACTGGGGCATTTGAACGCTTTCACATTGTTAGATTTTAAAAATCATTAAGTAAGTCCATAATAAGGGTTCCTCTATGGTAATAATTTATTATTAAATATAAATCATTAAATATGTCCATAATAAAGGTTCCACTACTGTAATAATTTTACAGTAGAAAAATATATGGGCCCCAAACAAGACAGTAGTTTAGGAACAATTATTATTTCATTGTAACAAACCAAAACTTCTCTTATACTGTTAAAAAAACATAAAACTTTTGTTTTATTGTTACAAATACAATAAAAAAAACACTGATATACATTAAAACATCATACAATCATACATATAGCAATATTAAGAATGTGTTTTGTTTCTAGGATGGTTCATATACATAAAGCATCCCTTCACCATATTTTAAATGGGTGGAAAGACCTCTTCTTTAGACCAAAATCAAAATATATACTCAAGAATAATAAAATAGAATATGTAATAATTAGCATTTGTAGCACATTATTTAATTGAAATGAATACAA
Organism: Pyxicephalus adspersus; assembly: GCF_032062135.1. Classification (NCBI taxonomy): domain Eukaryota; kingdom Metazoa; phylum Chordata; class Amphibia; order Anura; family Pyxicephalidae; genus Pyxicephalus; species Pyxicephalus adspersus. The sequence goes on along the minus strand of NC_092863.1, from coordinate 6,267,895 downwards.
AAAATATATATATATATATCACATTTGGTTCCTTATTTCCTCATATTTCAATGCCAAAAGTATTGTCAAGATTATAAAGAAAAACATACCAATGAGAGTTGAGAATACACATCATTCTTCCATCCAAGTAGGTGTAGGTAAGCTTTTGTCACATTCACATTTCTTGTTCCTTTTAGCGTTCAGATTTTCCCCAAACTTTTTCGTCTGCTTTTTCCTTTTTTTCTTTTAGTCAGCACTTTGCAAACTTTCTGGACTTTTTTTTAGGATTTCACTTATGCTACTTTTCTACCTACCATAGACTTCACTTTCTGCATTCTTACAGTTCTCTTGTGTTTCTTCCTTTTCCCTGGGGCCTGAACATATAATGTGGGGAAATCACCTTCTCTCCTCTTCCTATCTGTGTCTCATGTAGAAGAATTTCCTTTCTGTCACACGGGTCCAACAAGTTCCATTGTCAGACCATTCATCACCAGCTGGAAGATTTCTCCGCCATTCTTGTTCTAAATAAAATTAAATTTTGAGTTCCCATCACGTTCTGTTTTGCCAATGGTCACCCAGACAAATAGAAACAGGGAATCTCCCCTTGTAGGGATTGTTGTTCTCCTTATGTTTGGAGCTTACTTTTGCATGTTATTTATTACAGATTAACTCTTTCAAAGAACTCCACTTTTCTTGATGTTATATTTTAGTAAATCCCCCTAAGTCACAGTGCACCTCACCTCGGGTAATACTTACCTTCCTTCCGACCCGCTGCTTTCCAGCCCCCTCGTTTTACACTATACAGTTAGGTCCATAAATATTTGGACCGAGACAACTTTTTTCTAATTTTGGTTCTGTACATTACCACAAATAATTTTAAATGAAACAACTCAGATGCAGTTGAACTGCAGACTTTCAGCTTTAATGCTAAAGCCTTTTTTTACACAATCCAGGGTTGCTTTGGCTATATGTTTTGGGTCATTGTCCATCTGTATTATGAAACGCCTTCCAATCAATGTGACTGCATTTAGCTGGATTTGAGCAGACAGTATGTCTCTGAACACCTCAGAATTCATTCGGCTGCTTCTGTCCTGTGTCACATCATGGATAAACACTAGTGTCCCAGTGCCATGGCAGCCATGTACGCCCAAGCCATCACACTGCCTCCGCCATGTTTTACAGATAATGTGCTATGCTTTGGATCATGAGCTGTTCCACGCCTTCTTCTTTTTTCTTGCCATCATTCTGGTAAAGGTTGATCTTGGTTTCATCTGTCCAAAGAATGTTTTTCCAGAACTGTGCTGGCTTTTTTAGATGTTTTTCTAGCAAAGTCCAATCTCGCCTTTCTATTCTTGAGGCTTATGAGTGTCTTGCACCTTGCAGTGCACCCTCTGTATTTACTTTCATGCAGTCTTCTCTTTATGGTAGACTTGGATATCGATACGCCTACTTCCTGGAGAGTGCTGTTCACTTGGTTGGCTGTTGTGAAGGGTTTCTCTTCACCATGGAAATGATTCTGCCATCATCCACCACTGGTGTCTTCCATGGACGTCCAGGTCTTTTGGCGTTGCTGAGTTCACCAGTGCTTTGTTTCTTTCTCATGATGTACCAACCTATAAACTTTGCCACTCCTAATATTGTAGCAATTTCTCGGATGGGTTTTTTCTGTTTTTGGAGCGTAAGGATGGCTTGTGTCACCTGAATGGAGAACTCCCCATGTTGTCTGTTCACAGCAAAACCTTCCACATACATGCACCCCCTCAAATCAACTCCAGGCCTGATATCTGCTTATTTGATAATGACATAACGAAGGAATTGCCCATGAAATAGGCTTTGGGACAATTGTCAAATTACTTTTGAGCCCCTGAAATGAAGTGATTGTGTAAAATAAGACTTTATGTCCTCACATTTTTTTGCAATGTTTTTGTTCAACCCACTGAATTAAAGCTGAAAGTCTGCAGTCCATTTGAGTTGTTTCATTTAAAATTTATTGTGGTAATGTACAGAACCAAAACTAGAAACAAGTTGTGTGGACCTCACTGTATATATGGCTACGTAAATTCCTTGCATGGTGGCTTCCATTACTCCCTAAGACGGCTCACCCATAGCAATGATTTTCATTATCCCTTTTCCACCAACATTTCCCTAATTCTTGTTCTTACTATAAACTTATCCACAACATAATATCTGATGCCAAATCTCTCCTGCAACCATTTTATCATTACATTGTAGACTCTTGTTCTGTTACTTCTCCAGAGATTATGATTTCCTATAACAATTCTAAATAAAAATGTAATGTAATAGTTTTCATTCAGTTTAATGGACGGGATGATGAGATGGAGGGACTGTGGAATATTTGTGGTTTAGGAGGAAGTACTTTTGTTTTTTTTGCACAGCATTTTTGTGTAATAGAGCAACACAAGTCTTTGTCATATTCTCCTTTTATGTTACAATAAAAGTTTCCATTGAATGGTTAGGTTGCTTTTACAACGGATTGTTATTTATAGCATTCTGACAAACTTGCACTCCTGTGACTTAATCAGACAAATATGATCCCTAGGACAGAACGTCAATATTGTCCCTGTCACAGGTCCACACACCCAACGGTGACTCTCCCCATGAAGAGGAATCACTCCGTAATAAGCAGCCATTTTGTGACTCAGCCATGTTTGATTACGGTTAACTTGCTTCTAGTTGAAAAACCTGCTCGGCGTGTGAAAACTTGCCAGGAACTAACTACATAATTTATTTATAAATGTCTTGAAACCTAAGCTTGTTATGTATAGGTGGATTTAGATAGTTGCCATAGGTGCTTGTCCTCTGTTATTATATAATGCAGAGATGTCCAGAATATTATAAATATATAAGAGGTGCTCCAGGTAATGCGGTTATACATTGTAATTAAGCAAAGAACTTTATTGCTACTGATCAGATGATAGTAAATCCTAAAAGTTTGGAGTGGTTTCGGTAACAGGAAGTGACAGGAATCTTCCAACAGAAGTCGGTGACTATTTACTTCCTTTGGAGAGATTTGCTCTAATTCCTGTTGTGGCTGTGGCAAAACCAAAATAACAAAACCAACAAGGGTCATAGCCATTCCTCCAATTCAAAAGGAAACAAAAATCCGTTTTGGCTTTTTCTCCACTTTAAGGATCATTTATCTGAAGACCAGAGGGTTACCAGTCACTGGGAAATTTATTATACATCCAAGGCAAGTGAATTATACATACATCTAAGCATGGCTGAGAAGAGCTATAACCCCATAGCTATATACATATAAATATTACATTTAAAGCAAGCCATGTTCACCTATTGGGATAAGCAATATGGTGGCTTTTTAGTCCTTTATTGGTATTGATATTACAAGCACCATTCAGTTCTAGTAGACAATCTTTGTTTCTTTGTACAGTATTCTCCCCAGAAATTTGTTACAGCCGGGTGAGAAGAAGCTGTAGGTTGGGGGCACCCAACTTTTTAGTAATCACCCAAAAACAGCTGGGCGGTTACTGAAAAGTGCCGGGTAGTGCGCCCAACTAAAAGGGGCCGGGGAGAACGCTGTTCCATCTTCATATCAAACAGCTGATTAAAGCCAGGAACCTTTCTGCTGTCATGATTGTAAGTCAGAGACCATGTAATCAGGGAAAAAGGTGTTTTGTTTTCTGATTCTAAGCATGTCATAAATTTATAATAAGAAGTGTGCAACCTAATGAAAACTCCACTTTAAGATAAGTGTATTCTCTTGAGGAAGGCTTTCCCTGAAGCAGCAGTTTGTATTGAAACAAAAGTGCAAAAACAAAGTATATTTAATTGATTCGCAATCATAACCCAGGCTTTGTTGTTTTTAGGTTTTGCAGATACTGAACTCCGGCTACAATGTCTCTTTACCCATCACTAGAGGATCTGAAAGTGGACCGAGCCATGCAGGTGAGTTCTCTGTCCTTCCAGAATATCATATTATTCTTACTGTACTATTTGCTATGTATAAATGTATTTGTGAATATAATGTCTTTAGGTGAACGTGTATATTCTATACTGGATATTAAACATCCAGTTCATATACCTTGTTACATTCTACCCCAACGCCCACATCAAACCAAGATTATTCTAGACACAAGTGTGTTCATGTTCCTAAGCGTACATATCTCCCTTCCTATTGTGTGAGACTCCCCCCACCTCCTAGATTGTAAGCTCTTCGGGCAAGGGTCCTTCCCTCCTCCTGTGTCACTGTCTGTATCTGTCTGTCATTTGCTACCCCTATTTAATGTACAGCGTGTAATATATTAAATCCTGTTTATTAATAATAATCAATCCCTCTGTCTGTGAGTTCTCAGCAGAACATTTCTTCATATTTCTGACCTGTTACAGAAACACTAAACTCAGGCTTAGTCCTGGCTTATATCTCTAGCTGTTCATGTTCTCATAGAAGATGTGATTCTGATGGATATGTGTTAGCAGAGAGCGGATAGAATTCTGGACTGTCCTCTCTGCTATCATTGCTGTATTGTCTGTACAGCGCTGCGTAATATGTTTGCGCTATAAAAATCCTGTTTAACCCCCCTAGCCGTCTGTTTCTGGACGTATTTCCATGCAAAAAGCGGTACAAGTTTTTGCATGGAAATTTATTTTACATTTTAGACCTATAATTCCTAGGCATAACTCATTGACACATGTCTAATAGCTAATAAAACTAAATAAAATAATAATAAAACTTAATAAAAAAAAAAAAAATCTGTTTAAAAAAAAAATGTATACTGTAATATACCTGTACAGCAGCATAGCAGCATATATATATATATATATATATATATATATATTAAATGAATATTTCTTTGTATTGGACTCAATACAACTATTTTGTATTGAATCAAATACAAAACTATTTGAACTTCATGCCACTAAGTCCCGGCCGCACCGACGCATGCACTGACGTCACAGGGAATCCCCATAGGACGTCTCTGCACTTTGCGGCTGGACATCGGAGGAGGCAGACGTGTCCCTAAGACCTGCGGAGACCAGCAGGACGCCGGGGTACAGTGACAAAAGAAGGTAAGAGGGTTTTTATTCTGCTTTTAGGTACCCCGAGTCAGATTTGAGATTACCGTTAGGGGGTTAATAATAATTGCCTGCAGGACCATCAGTTTTTTTTTAGTTCTGAGGATGGGACCTCTGTGGACATCCAGACATTATTTGTCTCTATAAGTGATGTACTTTTCCCACACACTTAGATTGAAAACTAATAGAAAGAGCAGAAAACTTGTGCATGTTGCATTTTTTTAAACAGAACTCACAGCAATGCATGGCAGTGCAAATTCATTCCTCTGCAATACATTGGTAAGGATCGCTAGGATGGCAACCAACAGATGTAACGTGTATTTGTGTGAGTTCTGTATAAAATGTGTTTCTGCAATACATTAGTAAGAATGAGCCATTGATGGCCCCTCTGATTGATTTCATTTGCCTGACAACCTTTCAACCTTCCCATACCTGTCAAGTTTTCCATAAAGTACATCAGTTCCTAATCTTATTAGTGAGAATGTTATAAGCGTGGGTACTATACTGGAGGTTCTTCCATATTTGATGACAGACTGGGTGGTTCATGCAGCAAGCTGAATCACTTGGGGAATGTTTTAGCGGCATAGAGTCCTCCTCTAATAAACTCGGGAACCCCAGCATTATATTCCATGTTACACATTCTGCTGCATGCATGGAGGGTGTCCATAGGTACACTAATCCCTTTGGCCTATCAGAGGTCTCCTTTCCACTTATTTTTAGCCGTATTATGGTTCAATGTATAGCAGCTGGTCTTTCCGACCTGTGTTATAAGTGGATGACTTTTAGTGGCTCCTTACCGCAGCTTTCCTTAGATGAAAGTTAGAGCTGACCTACAGCTACAGAATCCAGTCCTGCCATAGACATGTAACAATATCAATATTATAATAGATCCACTTCATTGCTGTTTGTCTTGCGGTGGACACATCATGCTTTGCTGGTTTTTAGTCACAACACAGGAGAGAATAGGATAGAAATCCATCTATTAGTCTGCAAAATGTCAGGACGATCAGTAAGCTCCCCTAAGCCTCACGTGTCAGTACACACACACTGATAACAAGCAGGACACATCCAGCAGTATTTGTTGTTTCTACATGTCTTTAGTGTCATTTTTGGCTTTCTTGGTTTTGTTAATACAAGGAAACATGTACAGCGGTGACACTTTATGTTTACCTAAAGTCACACGTGTCACCCTACTGTTTTCCTTCCCACCAGTCAGTGGCATTCTGTGCCACGTGAATTCTTCACACCTTAGCATGCCAATCTCGTATGCAAACTCACGTGAAATAACAGAATAATGATTCATAAAAAAACCCAGAATGATTCACCCGTAGAACACAACTGGAAGTGTCATTATCTTGAGGTCACAATGAAATAGCAAATTCACATTGTTACAAATGTCTACATTCACCACAATCTTCCTCTTCCAGGCCCAGGCTCAGTCTACACAAGCAATTTCCAGACCACCACCGGCTCTCATGCCAGCGTCTGCCCAATCTTCTGTTCCAGCATCTGCCCCGGGTAAGTAGTAACTCCGTGTGTAGGGGGTAATGAAATCATTCCTGAGGTTTATTATAACTTTATAACTTTTATATTAACCACATATAACTATATTTATTATAACTTCCAGGAAAAGGGCACAATGGTAAACATGTCATTCTTTTCTTTTGTTTTTCCGTGTGATCTGTAACTGTACATGAAAGTCAGGACACATTGGTATAGTCTGATCCCATAGCTATATAAAGGTCCATGGAATTATTACATTCTGCACACATGCCCCTTGTCCTAGCTGTTTAGATCCTTGGAGATAATGATGATGAAATAAAATGGTGATGTATCAAAAAGAGCATGCATGCTTCTGTAACGTCTAAACCTTCCAAAACATCAGATTGTTCCGGTACCTGCTGGTGGAAGAAATAATAATGATTTACCTTGTAATAGATTTGTAATGGAGGTGAATCGGCTATCCTTCAGACTCCATTCCTGATCTGGGATGCCTTTGGTCCACCAGACAAGCAAACGCAGTAACTGTTCAATTCTGGCTCTGTATTGACTTTCTGCTCACCTTGGAGTTAGTATAATTGAAGCGTCACGGTTTGCTGCATTTACTCATAAACTCCAAAGTACCATACAGACCCCATTGATAAGAGTGACCATTTATTTGTGCTGGTTTATAGGATTTTTCTCTCTTTTGGCTGCTGCCAATATTCATGCATAGAACACTTTTGCCTGTGCCTTGGTGTCAGACCCTTCATCTAAGCAGATTATAACACATCTGATATTTGAGGGATATATCCTCTTTGGATTTCGTCATGCAAGACACCAGAGTATGGAAAACACAAATTGTTTCCCCAGCGGAAAACAAAGTGATAGAGGGAATCATTTGGAATATCACATTGTGTTTTATTCTGCACTATTTCTCGGGTGGCTCACAGACCTACTAAGTTCAGATTTGGATAGAAGTCTAGAAGCTCCAGGTCATCTCTGTCCTCTAATATCCCTTCCTTGGCATCTATCTGTAGCCCAACTGCCTTTAGTGAAGGAAATGTGAACTTCTAGCTGTAGTTGGGTTACTATATACCCAATATTGGCAGAGCTGTTTTATTGATGGTGTCCCCACACCTCCGCTGTCTTATTAATATTATAGAATATATATATAGGGCCAACATATTACACAAGGCCTTTTGTTGTATAACTTCTCTTAGATTCTACTCAAACTTTTTTGTTCCTTTGTAGATCTTCCCAGGTTTTCCAGAGCTCAGAGGCCCTCAGCAAGGTTGCTTTCTTGCCCTGCCCTTTGTTTTTCCCCTATTCGAAGGCAAATACACCATATTATGTGTATTTTTATGTTTTAAGAGCTTTTCCTTCCCTTAATGTGTTTCTAGTCCAATAAAATCTAGAATGTAAGCTAACTATTCTTTTAAATCTGATTCTTCCATTTGCTGGATACTTAGTTGGGCTCTGCTTAATTGGGTGTGTGGGGTTCATTGCATGGGACCTTTAGGCACTGGTTGCTGCCTTGTGGCTTCTCCAGACCAATGGTGATAAGTTAGTTAGCTGCAGGGTACTTTCTGGGTCCTGAGCTTTCACCATTGCATGGTTGTTGCCCTGTTTCAGAGTGTGCATGGCTTGGGAGCTCCCCAATCTCAGCCTGAATGCCCAGATACTGTTGGTGGTTGCATGTTCCAGTTTCCATTCCTTGGGCTGGTGATCCCTAGAATGCCGGAAGCCCTGCCCTAATCAATGCCCACTTTATGGCTAAGGTGTTGCTCTGGGAGGTTCACTCACCTGTGGTTCGGTCTCCTTGGTGCCCTTTACGTTATGTTCTTGCTCTAGGGTTTTCATATCTAGGCTTGCTTGTTGAATGATCCCTTCCTTGGGCTTTGAAAGCTGGAATGATTTATTTCACCACTTTTTCACCTTAGTCCTGTGAATCCTCACTGGTCTTCTGGTCACCTTGGAACGTAGGAGCGGATCAATGGATCCTTGTGAGGATTCCCTCCGGTTTTTGTCTTTGCAGTCCCTGACTTAAGCCCACCGAGATCCCAATATACATTCTCCTTGGGGGCACTTGTAGTTGACTGGTTCCCCTTTTTTCCATTTAGCTGATACCTTTTTGGGAACGATAGGTTAGAACATTTTCCTTCCCTTGTTCATTTGGCCCTTATTGGTATTTTGCCCTTGTAGTCATTACTTTCCTATATTGTCAGCTGTTTGATTCCTGCTCACTCCATGGGCCAGACTATCATTGTGGCTCTGTGTCTGGGCCACGCTTTGCCCATTCTGTAGCACGCTGAGATCTGTTTTTAATCTCCAAGTTCTCTTGATGGGTTGCTCTGTAGGCATCCCTGGACAGTTTTTAGTTCCTGGTTGCTTGCCAGTCCCCTCCCTTCCATTCTTTACACTGCGTTTGGATATTCCAACATTTCATGAAGCCTGTGTTTCTCATGGACAAACATCATTTTAATAAGAATTTACTGTAAACTCCTTTTATTGATGTTTAGGCATTCGGGTCCCTTTATTCTGCTTAAAGTTTTCTTTTATTACTTCTTACTACTAATTGATGCATTGTGGGATTGAGAAGGATTATTCTAGGCGGTGCCTGGTTCCCCCTAGTGGTGGTAGTATGAACCTACAGTTCCAAACCCAAAATTCTTGGACCCAGGTCCTGCTCCTCTCTGTGCATAGACTTGCCTTCAGTCCTGAGAGGAATGGATTCTCTTGGGCTGCTCCATTCTTTTTGGTTGCTGAAGTCAAATCCTCCTCAAAGTGACAATATGACCTAAAGGATTTTACAGCACATTCATAGAGAAATCTCCTTATTGCAGAGAGCATTATACAGAAATCAGATTTCCCTTTTTATTCAGACGGATATGCAAGAAACATCTAATTTTGCTTGTGGTTGTCTAATATTGCAGATAAATTCCTGCAGCTCACCCAGATTAGAATATGTGACACAAATGTCTGTATATACAATATTCCATCCTGATACCACATTCCACATGTTTTCATTTCCACAGAAGAAAAGTCCAACTTTACTGACAGTAACATTATCATTTGCTATGTTTTAGGTTTATACCCAAATCTGTCTGATCTGAACAATTACATGGGCCTGTCACTGTCCGAGGAGGAGCTGCAGCTTAATCTGGCACTGGTTCCATCAGGAGGCAATGTAAGTAATAAATGATAATGCTTTACTTACCCCCAGCTGTATATGTGGTGCACATACGTGTGCTAGGGAACTGCTAGATTTGGACTTTGCTTTAATAAAAATAAATAGATAAGTCCTCAGTCACATTTTTTTTTTTTTTGTAATAATTGACAATTTCAACTTCTGAAATAGGAGAACCAGCAGGTTAGTGTTTGAGCTGCAGTTATAGCCCAGAGGGTAAGAGCTATGGATGGCCTACTGCAGGCTGTGAGTTCAAATCCTGATTAAGGCTGCTGTGCTCATTGCTCCATGTCCGAGGTGCTGAGTAGTGTTGGGAGTATGGTAAGTATCTATACACAGAGTGCTGCCTAACAATGGTGGTGGGTGTCTACGGTGATGTGCACTGCCCCTCAGGATGTGTCCCATGTGCAGTGCCACAACTTACCTGTATCAGCCCCACTAGAGCAAATACTATATAGGTGATGTAAGAAATGAAAAGAATCTAAATTTAATAAAAGTTTTGTATAAATAATATATAACAGGCTGCCATGATGACAGCCTGTTGATATTATTGTTAGTAGTATTTGTCAAAGGATCTATGACGACGAGATACCCCACACTTTGTTACAGGCCTGTGGGTAGCCTGGGACTGGAGCGATCTGGGAGGGTTGTCCATGGCCTCTCAGCTTTCACTCAAGGAATTGAGGTCAAGGCCATAGCACTTTCTGGCAGCTGCGCTCATGATCCACATTGTTTTCTTCAATACGCCCTCGGGGTCTATAGTGCTTTCTTGGATTCGCCCTCGGGGTCTACAGCACTCATGGAATTGTGCTCACTGTCTGCAGCACTTTGGTGGATTTGAACTCAGATCTACCAGACCCGGGACCAACGCTCTGGACTGACACTCTTATCCACTGAGCTACTCGTCTTCGCTCAGGATTTGTAGTGTTCGTTCTTCTATTTCAGCAGTAATAAGACTTTGCAAATCTTAAAGCAAGACTTCTTAGGAATCGAACCTGCAACCCTGAAAAAATATTTAGGAGTTCCTAGGGCAGCCAATAAACTAATGTACTATAGAGGAAGCTGTTTCTTTATTCGGCAGTCAGTCCTTTGACCATGAACATTTAAGAATTTAAGACGTAAATGATATGTGGCCCTCAAGTGAATTAAATAGATGAACTGTGATTGCGACTCCATGAGTGTCAGCAAATTAAATCAGTGATTGCTTTAGGATTTGAACCGATGACTTAAGAAAGATCTCTTATATTAAAAACTGCATGTTGGACCCCTACACCAGAATGCAAACAGAGCTTAAGTTACGAGCAGGGAGCCCTTTAAATATAAAAAAACTTAGTAAAACATGAGAGTAAATGAAATGCGACCTTAAATAGATGATTAGTGATTGTGACTCCTTGTTTGTCAGCAAATGAAATCAGTAATTGCTTCAGAGCCAAATAGAGACACAGGGATTTGAACCGGTAATTTAACAAAGATCTATTACTATCAAATATTGCATGCTGGACCCCTACACCAGAGTACAAGTACAACCGGAGGCTTTAGCAGGGAGCCCTTTAAATATTAAAACAGTAAATAGTGAAGGCAAGCTTTTTTAGATGATCAGTGATTGTGATCTACAAGGTGATACCTCGAGAGTCAGCAAACAAAAATGAATCAATGATTTCTTCAGAATCAAATAGAGATATCGGGATTTGATCCGGTGACTTAGGAAACATAAAGCACATTAGAGGTGGTATTCTAGACCTCTTCACCAAATTACAAAGCACAGACATTTGTTTAGCAGGGAGCCCCTTAATCATGAAAACTTAGTAAATCGAAACTAAATAAAAGCTGATCTGTCACAAATTAAAATGCTCCGTTACATAGATGTGATACAGAATTTGTAATGAGCCGGTAAACAATGACACTTGATGTGTTTTGGTTGCGGGGTTGATTTGTTATTCCTTTGCCTATTGGGACTTTGTATGTAAACCGCAATCACCGACTTCCAGTATTTAATCATCAGTGCCGGTTCATGGAGGTTGTGTTCATTTTCAGTTGGAAAGGGAAATTAATTGGTTGGGATTTGAACCTGCAGCACTAAAGAGAACTTTACCAGGTTACTAAACCATTAGGCCATGCATCTTTATAGTACAAGATTATAATAAATGTGATGTGTGATGTCACAGAGGGAAAGCTTTGTGATCATAGATGAGCTGTCGTCTCATTGGCCACTCAGGACTGTGATTGCAGGGTGTGATGTCCTGGGTAGTGATATATGTATGTATCTATATAGAGATAGGGAACAAGTGTTTCGTTTGTATGATTATTAATTAATTGTCTGCCAATCTCCTAGGGTTGTGGGCATAAACCCAGCCCCACCTGTCCATTGGTGGATCCCGTACTATAAAACACCACATTTGGGAGAACCGATGTTGAATTCTGGACACAAACCCAGCGCTGGGAGCTCTTATGCTTTGTGCTGTCCCAGCCTTTTACATGGAGATGACACAAAGCAGGATCACATTAAAGACTTTTCCACAAAAAAATACAATTTGGAAATTACCCATTTTAATTCATTTTATTTTACCAACATGATTTATTAAAGCTACATACACGTCAGAGAATCGTCTCCCAAGATGAACAATCATACCTGCTCATGTGTGTATAGCGATCTACTGACGTCCTTCATTAATCTGCCCTGACTGATTAATGAACGACCAATCGGGAACAACCTACCACGTCCTCCTTACTTGTGTCTCTGTCACTGGGAACAATCATGAAATATCGCTTCCAGTCACAGAGATCTGATATCTGTGAGGAGTCTAAGATTTTGCCATGACTTATTTATGAGCAAAAGTAATTGGACATCCAGGTTCCTGTGGGGAACAAACAGGAAGTCATAAACTAAAGCACCTGAAGACACTCCCTCCTGCCCACCTATGAGCAGATTTGTTTGTCTGTCAGTTTCCAATTCTCTTCAAAATGTCCACCAGTACTGCAGCGAAGAGCGATACGCCCGTACCTGACTGACAATACTCAGCTTCACCTAATGTTCTAGTTTCAGCCAATCAGATGGCTGGTCCAACTGGTTGTAAATATTGCTTTCTGAGGCTTCCTTCCCACTAGCATGTTGCCTTGCATTATACTACAATGTCCCTGGCTGTCTGTTGTGATGCCCATTTATTATAATGATGCACAAAATGGACAGAAATGCAGCAGTGTGGTATAAAAATGCATTGCAGTACAACACTTAAGTGTGAACAAAGCCTTATTGTTACAGTTGTATCACCCTTCTAATATGCTTTGCAAAGACAGAATATTAAATGTGTGAAAGCTGACAAATCTCTGTATGTTCAACAATCAGCCAAACAGGTGGATGGGCTGAAGAAACAGGAAGTGAGATTCATTGCATGCTGGGACTTGATGAGCACTTCCTGTCATTTCCACAGGTGGTCACATGTTTGTACAGTAACACACCGCCATATCAGTAGATGCATCAGAATTTAATAGGCAGACCATGGCTAAATGTGTGGTTAAAAAACAAACATCTCCAATAAAATGAAATGTAACAAATATTTGTTCTGCTCTTGTACATTTATGTTATTCTTCCGTTTTATTTCCCCTGCGCGGTATTCAGTCCAGGCAGTACAGAAAACAGCAGGGGGAAGGTTTAGGGAAGCATGGAACTCACTCCTCTTGTTCCTGGGTCAGTGCTGGGATTTGGATCCTCACATTCCAACTAGCAGCAATTTTCTGTCATAAAATCAGAAAATATTTTGTTGCCTGGCATCCATAAGGTCACAGGAGAAAAAGTTCTGTCTCAACCTTCGTACCACTAGAGAATCATTGGAATTGACCTCCAGGTCTTCAGGGAACCCCTTCTATAATTTCTATATCCACAGCTCACTGTCACCTGGTGGTCAGTGGGAAGAATACCTCTTTCATTGCTGGTCAGTGGGAAGAATGTCACCCTACAGATAGCCAAAAAGATGATTGGTGTTAGTTCCTGATCTGAGAGTCACAAATTGCTCAAGGAACCCCCAGCAACCTCTGGAGTAACCCCGGGTGACAATCACTGATCTAGGTCTTTCCACATGTGTGGACATTTCCCTTTCTTTTGTACAGAACATTTACAAGAGTAGAATATTATCACCTTTTACCTAAGCAGTCTGCCCACCAGAGGGCGTAATTCTTGGCTGTTTATATTCTAACTTTACTAACAGCAGATTGGACTAAAAGTAACACTTTAAAAAAACTTTATAAGAAATCAGTGTTGGTAGAGACAGACAAGTCTGACATTGTTCATTGGAAAGTCTAATATCCAGGTTTACTTTCTGCTTTCCCAGTAAATATGATGTTGTGTGTTTGGTAAATATAAACATGTACTTTTTTTTTTTTTATTAAAATAAAAGCACAGACTAATTCTGCCAAACACACAACATCAATCTTCACATCAGCAGGAAATAAGAGAACAGAGTACAGGTCAGTGTGACTAATGTATCATCTGGTTATTGTCACAATGCCTTAGGCTGGGGTCACATGACACGCATCATATGGTACACCCAAATTTTTTGGTCGCAGAAGTCTTACACTCTCCTAGCATTGCACAATTATTGTATAGAAAGTAGAAAAAAACGAATAATTTGTTATGCTATATGTGTCCAGGTACACCCATATACGTGTTACAATGTGTACAGAATATGGTTTTCATTCCATTTCTTGGTTGGGGCTGAGATTGAATTATAAAGCACCCTGCAATGTTTCCCTCAGTCTGGTCTATGGGTTTTACCTCCAATATAAAATGGTTGTATAGCGTCACTTGTTACCACAACCCATTTGTTTGTCTTCTTCCTGTGCAGGAGGTAGCCGTCCCGAACACCATCTCTGGCGGATTGGTTGCTCCGGTCACTGGCAATGACATCGGTCTGAGACGCGCTGAAATCAAGCACGGAATTCGGGAGCTGATCTTGTGTAAGGATGAGAAAGGAAAGGTCGGCCTGAGGTTACGTGCTGTTGACAAGGTGAGCAGAAGTAATGCAAGATGCCAAAAAGAGTAAATTGTTTGGGGGATGAGGGGACTGAATTGTGCAGTTGATCCTCTCATTTCTCAGGACATGAACCCGAGTGCTTGTCGCTGCCACTCTGCAATCTGTGTAATGTAACCCAGCTGATTGGGTGAGCAGCGGAGCCCAGGGGTCCCCAAAGACTGAAGAATTATGGAGGATAGAATCCATCATACGTTAGGAAAGCTGACCCTATCAGGACAATGTCTAAGATTCTCCTCTAACACCAGATGTTAAAGCAATTGTGTGATGTTTCTTTCCAGGGAATATTTGTCCAGCTTGTCCAGGTCAACTCTCCGGCCTCTCTGGTGGGTTTACGGTTTGGAGATCAGATCCTGCAAATCAATGATCGAAACTGTGCCGGCTGGAGCACCGACAAGGCACACAAAGCTCTGAAGAAGGCTGGACAGGACCGGATCAGTATGGTTGTTAGAGATCGGTGAGTTCCCAGAGATAATCTGCAATGTAGAAGCCCCTGGGGCTGTGAGGAACCTGTACAGGATCTAAGGGGCTGAGGCAAGCAATCATTCTTAACTTACACACTGGTCACATGACAGCTACACAGGCTGCCTCCCATGTAGTCAGGCCTTTAATATTTAAACAAACTTTACTGTACAGTAAAATGACCACATCGCATTCATTCAACTTTATTAGTCACAATCCTCAGAACATATTCATGTGTCATGGGGCGTCCAGAGCAGCGCCTCTCCTGCCATTGTCTTGGAAAGATGCCGAGCTTGCAATTCCTAAGCCATGAGGCACAACTGTGACACTGACACACTGCCCTCTAATGGTGACATACATACATTGAAAGACTAGAGCAGGGGTTTCAAACTCTGGCCCGTAGGCCCAATATGGCCCACAACATTCTTTTTTTGGCGCCCAAAGGAATCCTAAATATAAACTGCAGCTGGCCCCGCAGCTACATCGAAATAACGCTGCTACTACGATTCCCGGCATCACTTGCGTCTATAGACAAGCGGGCTCTCTATGCGTGGCCCCGCATTAGACTGTTTTATAGATGTAAGTAATGCAGGGAATTGGAGTAGCAGTGCTATTTCAATCACTCATAAGATTTAACCCGCCTCAATTTTTTCAATAAAGTCCAAGGTTGGCCTGTGACTTTGTCTACGTTTTTAATTTTGGGCCACTGTGTATTTGAGTTTGACACCCCTGGACTAGAAGTAATCCTAAACAAAGTTCCTGCACCATACAGGAACATTTAGTTCCTGGTTCCTTTAAAGTGTAATGAAATAGAAATTCTAAGTGATAAAGCACCGTCATATATTTTTATTTTTTTGTCCTTACCAAATTTGGCATGATGTACAAAGAGACATTTTTTGGGTTAAGCCAATAGCACAATAGGAAGTCGGCCTATACGGATAATGTTGGCAAGTTAACATCGTCAGTGTCAGTGACAGACTTTATCCTAATTCAATGATCTCAGGTTATTATATGTCACCATATTCCTTCCCAATTTTCCTTCTATACCCGCCATATATGTGAAGATTAAACGACCCCTCCACAGAAAGACAGCTGAAGGCTGCTATAGCTGAGCTGCTGGAAGTGGAGGTGAACGGGAAGTAAAGTCAGAGAACCGATCTGCATACTTGTATATGGTCTGTGATTGAGAAAGTGTTAAAACATTCATGGAGTAGGTCCAGAGCCCCCCCCCCCCCTCCTCCCTGGAAGGTTTCATTAAAAGAGGACACTCAGCAAGACTCCCAATGTTAGAGGTTTATACACATACACACACACACACAATTTCACCTTTTGTATTCTCTTCACAGCCCATTCCAGCGCACAGTGACGCTGCAGAAAGACAGTGCCGGTCACGTTGGGTTCGTTTTCAAGAAAGGACAAATCACATCGCTGGTGAAGGACGGCTCTGCAGCCAGAAACGGCCTCCTAACCAACCATTATCTGTGCGAAGTTAATGGACAGAATGTCATTGGACTCAAGGTAGGCCGAGATCTTGTACAGCCAGTAAATTTACAAAGCAGAATGGTTCTTTCACAAAGTCTGCATGACCAGCAGAAGATGAAACATGTGCATCACACATATAAAACTGCATACGCCGTAGAAAACCCCATGGTTACAAAAATCCTCACAAGATGTAATAAATAAAGAAATGAGCTATGGGCTTTGCTGTGTAGTAACCACTAGCAACCAGCCACCTTCATTTGCTTCAGTAAATACAGAAGTTAAAGCCCTTAGCGCTTTTCATCATAACACAATTCACTTCTAATGTTTTGTTTTTATTGGAGTGAAAAGTGTTCAACTAAATAAAGCATACACAGAAAAATGCATGAAATTCTGAGCACCATCCATGTGCAAGTTTATAGTCACTTTAATAATCAGCAGAAATACAACTCCAGTATTCTGGCACAAGCAGTTCTGTTCCTTCACTGCATCCTTTACATCCATGACGGGAAGACCAATATTGTGAGTGTTTATGTACAAGCAGGCATTTTATTGTGTAAAAAACTAACAAAACTATAAAGGCGGCGTCAGCAAAAGGGTTGAAAAATAAATAAATATGATAAACAGGGATAACCAGGTGACTGAAAAGTGGACTTTCGGATATCAATATTGTAGATAAAGCTTTATTGGTAAATCTGAATTGATGACAACTTGGATGTAACAGCATTTTGTTTCTATTTCAAAGGACCGTCAGGTTGGGGATATATTAGATGCGAGTGGCCGCAGTGTGACCGTGACTGTGATCCCCAGCATTATCTTCGAACATATTATTAAAAGGTAAGAGCGAACCTTTCTATACAGAGTGTTTAACATTCACCTGTAAGGTGACAGAGCCGGGCAGTATGGTGCTGCTTCCTGCTCAGCCATGGTGTGTATGATACAACTTGCCATCCGGTATGTTACTTTGTGTGTATACCAAATACTAACATATCTGAAAATATGAAAGTTGTGGTTATGAAATGACGGCCCTAATAGCATTATAAATCTATTTTTGCAGAATGTCATCTGGTGTGATGAAGAGTTCCATGGATCACTCTGTTCCAGAAGTGTAAAGAAGCCATACACAGGGACAAAGCAGCGTACAACTTTAAAGGATAAATTCATGGTGTGGGGAGGCATAAACTTCTAAAATGCACTTTTGTATTCCTCCTGGTGGGGAAGATTTAATGGCGCACATCTTCCCAAATATAATAAAGCTGCATGTCCAACTCTAAATACTCTCATCCTGTCCCCATAGGATATCATCCTATAATGCCTACAGATCCCCCACTTGTAAATCTGTGCGTGAGTTTGCCAGGCAGTCTGCAGAAACATGTGAAAGGAAAAGTACATGGGTGAATCTACTGTTACCTATTGTATGTAGTATGAATCTTGGCAATCTCTGCTGGAGGTGGTGGTGATATGCTGTGGTTTCCACATATACAGGTGGATCAGGTCAGTGCTATACACTCATGTACATTCAGATTTACAAATGTGCTATGAGATACTCACCCCTAGTGTCATCACATCTTTCTCCAGTTTTCAATGAAAAATGTGATGATGCTGTGCAGGGCCATTTTTTTGGAATGGCACCCCAATCCCCTAAGGCACAGTACCTGTGTTGTAGCATGCTGCACTGCATGGAAGTGCATTGTGTTACAAGAAAAGCCCATTCCTGTCAAAGGAAACACTGGTGAATGCAATTCATAGATCTAAATGGGCCATAAGAAATGTTATATCTATTTTATCTACAAACTGTTAAATGAAGTGACTTGTAGATTGGGGTGTTTGTACACAACTTGCCATCCATTAACAGGGAAAGTATCCAATTAGAAGGTCATCATTCATACAATCATTCAAGCTGCATAATGTTGTCGTAAGGCTCAAATTTCCTTTTTTTAATGACAGGAACTCTTAAAGTAATATATTGTCTATAAACATGCTGTTGTGTTCTGTAAACCTTACTGTACTCTTTTTATACCGCTGTGCTGGTACATTGTCTGATGTTATAATGATTAATACTTTAATAAATAAAAAATAAGTTAAAATTTCTTATTAATGCTCTGCATCCAATGTAATATAAAAGCAGATTTTATCTACCAGTAAAATAGACAACGGATGTCTGAATGCTCCTCTACTTCTTACATCTGCAGCTACTCCAGAGGTAAAATAAAGGGAGGAGAAGATAAAGAAGTCTGCTGACAGAACAAGGGGGGATCCATAGGAACAGAAATTGCTTATACCATCAATAGTCATATACACTACAAAACACCCCATCAGTTTTATTTATTTATTTATATATATATATATATATATATATATATATGCGCTTAGAGTATAAACTACCTTCTGAAACCAGGGTTTTCCATTTGGAATCACACCAGGAATTATAATCATACAACAGCCTTGCATTTACAATATAGGTCACCTGATTTAACTATGATACCCCCAGACTTTGCAAGTATCCAATGAGTCAAATGCTGACACCCCTGCACCTGCCGTGGTTCCTCCCATCAGAATAACGAGACAAATAAGGCAAAGAGAGGAACCATGGCTTCTACAGGAGGCGCAAGAATTCTACAAGAATTCTAGAATACTTGCAATGAATAGGGAAACAAATAATATCAGACCTCCTGCATGGCGGGTCTAGTAGATTTTTTTGGCTTCTAAAAGCATTTTCCTTTAAAAAACACATGAAAAGTTGTCAACGTTCTAATACCTTTCAGCATACCAGGCAGGAGAGACCACTCGAAATTGGGATATGGCTCATGACTGTGGCTCAGGCCAGTTTAATACATTCAGCAGGACAGACAGCAAATGACAAGCAACATCAAAAATAGATATTTCTCTATATATATAGATTTATAGCTTTATAAGTGACTTCATTCCATTATTAGCTACTTTTACCTGCTCACAAAGCTCGGTGACAGCAGACCAGCGACCAATTTTATGGTTTCCATTCTGGTCACCAACTCCCAGGAATCTAAAAAGACTCAGGTAAGTGCAAAGGAAACAGAACAATGTTTTGAAGTGCTGAAAATAAGTTAGCATGGTAGAGCGCCTGTGGAGTTTAGTGGTAATCCCTAAAAATGCTATTTTATGTGGGCATTACACACACTGCGATGTAAGCGACCAGCACAGACACTGCCACTCCAGCAGGTCATGGGGGTAACACAGGAAAAGCACCATCCCCAAGTGCAAAGGGCCTAATGAACATCGGAAGGTGGCAAATGTCTCTCGTGATAACAGCAGCATGTCCCAACAATGAATCTGTGTATTGTAAATTTGCCACATGCCAAAACAATGCAGCAAACAGACATTTGTGATCCGGTCAGCATGCCAATTCTATGCAAAGAGATTAACCCAATATGTGCCGGTTACCTTTTCTGAGTCAGCCACGCTCAAAGTACCAAAATATCAAAAACCCAGTCTCAATATTTGCTTTAGAGCAGAAAATTACTTCACTGCTGACAGGAAGTCAGCCACAGGTAGGAGAAATTGGCCCTGGAATAATAATATTGCACCTCTTCACTGAAACTTTGGCTAATAGACTTAATCATTTTATCTTGTGTTGACCCCAAAATTGTGATTCAATAGGGATGAAGAAACAAAGGGAGGTAGAAACTGTTGGGCTCACATGCACCCCACGGTACAGAGGAATGAGGTACGAAGGACAATGTATTATCCAGTTGGAGCAACCAACAAATATAGGAGGGTCTGATGCATGCATGGTAAGGTTACACCGGAGGACAAATGTCCAACAGCAGGAAACCAAATTACATCCCTCAAAAATCAGATTCTACAATCTCATTTAGATCTTCCAAAGCTACATAATGTGATAAACCTCAAGAATCCATTTAAATAAAGCAAAATCAGAAAGTTTTATTACATAGCAGATGGTGGATCTAAAGAAGATTGTACAGATTGAATAGTGTATGTTATGTCTGTAATAAATTACAGGGGCAAGGTGACACGAGATGGGTCTCAAAGCAGTGCAGCCTAGCACACACAACATATATGTACAGATTACATTCAATAGCAATGCATTGCTTCCTTACCTTTCCACCACAGTGCGATGTGCAAGCATACTTGGGCACAGACAATGCACACACGAGAGCACATAGGATTGCATGGGTGACACAGAATAGCTCGCACTTTGGCGAGACAGACAGGTGGTCGGGTAACATGGGCACATAGATACCTTGTGACTGCGCTGTAATCAGCAGCAAATATATAACGGATCTAGAAATATTTACAACAGACATTGCCAATCACATACTATGAACCATGTGGACTGGAATTTGAGCAGACCCACACACCCCCCCAACCAGGACAAGTCAGGATAGTGAAAACCTCCTTTGACTGTTTATCTTAGGATGCGTGCTGCTTTTCTTCCACGATTGACATAAAGTCTCATTACTGATTATCCTCTGCAAAAGAAGTCTGGCTTATCTCCCTTCTACCCCTCTGGTTCACAGGCAAGATACAAGGGGATGGCAGGGTAAAAAAAAAAAGTGCTAATTTTAGGGTTTGGGAGAGCCCGGGTTAGGGCTGGTTATTGGAGGCACTGACTGGGCGGCAACTTATTCGACGAATAGAGTGTAAAGCAACCGTGCAACAGCCACGCATCAGAGAGCTGATGTTATACACCGGCTGTCCTTGGCGCCTTTGGGCACGGCATAGCCAAGCAACCGTGGGTACCACAGGGATTAGCACAGCCAATAAGTCCACCACAAAGTGCCGACTCCAGTACCTAAGTGGCGCATCAGGCTCCTCTGCCTCTCCACCCTCAGCCCCAGAGGCGCCGTCAGTGACCAGCACTACACAGCTTGGGTCAGGATTGGCTGCTTCTGGCTCTTTGGGGTCCTGGGAAGTAGGAGTGCCAGCCATCTGTAACTGTAAGACCTTCTCTATAAGAGTGTCTGGCTCAGGGGAGCCTGCAGCCTCATCCGTCTGCACAGCACAGTCACTCACACTGCTGGCCTGAACAGCTGCCTCAGCACATAAAGGAGGTGGGTGCACGCTAAGACACAAAGATCCCTCACCAAGGTAAAATTCTGTGCCAGAAGAGACAGCGCTACTATCTGCATACCCGCTATCTCCAGTGTCCTGAGAATGGCGATCTCCAATAGGAGGCTCACTAAGTTTGGTGTAGGTAGAACTGCGGGTAAGGGAGCGGGCTGGTGAATCCCCAGCGGAGCCTCCACCCTCTGCCCCACGTGGAACTCCATCCTGTGCTAGCTCCATGTTCTGCAGAAGTGTTTCCAGCTTACGGTTTTGCAGTGTAATATCAGCAAAATACTTCTGGACCCCAGTGTCACCTTCTACCAGCCGTCCCTGGGCAGTATCCATGACCTCACGGAGCTGCTGAATTTCCCTCTGTGCCGCCTTTAGCGCCAACTGTGCCTCCACCCGATGGCATTCTTCTTCTATCCAATCCTCTTGCATTCGACTCAGCTGTGAACGCAGTTCATCAACCTCGGAGTCTCTGAATTGACACCAGACAGAACAACAAAGAATGAGAGAGAAAATAAAACCAGATCAATATTTCTGCTGATAAAGCAATGTTACAATCACCAATTAAGTGAAAAGTATTTGCCAAGTTCTACATCTTGTTTTAGGCCAGGAGTGGGCAAATTTGTTGGCTCAGGGGCCACAATGAGTTTTAAAAAGGTGGGCCAGGACAGTATCAGATAAATGGAGAGTGTTTGTATGAACTGATATAAACTACGTGTAAAAGCTGTTAACTAAAAGAAAAAACAAAAAAACAAAAACAAAAACAAACTATACATTCAGGTTACATTCCATTTCAATGAGAACTATGTTGTTGGTCACCCTTTTTAGCCAGTGGACAATTTTGTACCAATATTGGAAGGGCCGGATTGAAGAGCCCAGCTGTATTTGGCTCGCAGGCCGTAGTTTGCCCATGCCTGTTTTAGGCCAATTATGATTTCAAACAAAATATTTTACCACATGACGACAGAAGCACAGACAAGCAGCCCTACAATCTAACTGTTTTCTCTGATAGTGGTCAGAGAACTCCCATAGCCTTGTTATCGACCCTCCCAAGCATTAGGGCAAGGTTACGATTCCCTGCTGGGAAAAGCACCTAGGGTACCTGAAATGACTCCAAATTTACTTTTCTGTTGGCCCAGCCTTCTATACAAACTGTGCCAGCAGTTTACTCTGCCAATACATTTTTTTAAGCTGGGTGGGAAGAAATTGTAGGCGGGTATCATCCCCTGTATTGTGACCCAACTCATCAGTAACCATCCAAAACAGCCAGGTGGTTACTAAAAAGTGCCGGGTGCTGCACCCAGCTAAAAGGGGCTCAGGAAAACACTGCATTAGTTTCACCCCTCCTCTACCAAAACTTGAAAGAAACTATAGTGGAACTTCCCACCTTGCTAGGGATTAGGGAGGATTGGAGCATGCAAAAGCCAGCCATGTAAGCAGCAACACTGAATCTCATAACGTGCCCCTTTCCTACATTCTGCATATAGAAGACTATCTGAAAGAAATACAAGAAGAAATTGAAAGGATCTGCTTCTACTTACCTTTCATGTAGCGCCTCCTGCATGTCCCTCAGTCTTGCCCTTAAGTGACGGATGCAGACTTCCTTTTGCTGCAGCGGGGTGAGATATTGTTCTGGAGTGGGGGGCTTGATCCCATGGTTCTCACTGCACAGGCTGTATTTATTAGACCGCCTCAAAAAATAGAAAAACATGAAAATGAAGATTACCCAACAATAATCTTTTTTAATCCTGCCAGTACACCTAAAGTTAAAGTGGAATGATCATCAATTATATGCTGTGAAAATGTGGTACCTGCCAGGTATTTTATACTTGTCACAGAGATTACATGACTTCCTTCAGCAATAACTTTTTCCCAAGAAGATATGCATTTTTGGTCGGACATCACCCAGGAAAACTATCAACTTTCTGCACCGAGATGCCAATTTGGAGATGATACAATCATATAAATTTGGGTGCCTTAAAGATTCACTTATGTTGGACACATTAGTCCTCTCTTAACCCTTTCACTTGGTTACTAGCTATTAAAGATTTATAAGAGTCTGTGTGATCTTGAGAGAGGAGACAAAGAAAATGTTTGCTTTTGCCTGCAACAGACAAATTACATAATCTCAGTCTAGGTAATGGCAATAGCTTGTGGAATTTAAAATCCCACTTTCAGACTTTGGCCCCTTGTATGCAGGCCTGTCAATTATTATAAGCACATGGCATGCAAAAGGCCAAATCCTGATATGACACAATATAAATGGACAGGCCTCTCTACCTCCCTATATTTAATCAGTTTTCCATCTTCTCATTATTCCCTCCACTACTAGAATACTGTCTCATTCCACATAGCTGTCCCTGTTCTCACCATCACGTTTAGTCAAGTCACCCCTTCCTTTCTGCACATCTATATCTTGAAATATCTTGAAAACAGTATTTCATTGAATTATTATTTACATATTGTTACTACCCTGCATTTCTTGGGGTATAGAATATAAAGACAAATTACTGCACTCTCACTAATCAAACTTCTATAAACTAACACTTACTTTATAGATAAATCAGACCTGCAAGCAAGATAGATTCACAGAGCAATGAAATGTTATTAGGGCTGAATGTCCCAGCGGTTCCCTGCTTTGTGCCTATTCTGCTTTTTTTTTTTACAGAGAACATGCTTATTCAGGGCTTTAGTGCTTATGACAACAATAATGCTCATGTACATTGACTGGAGAGGAAAAAGAAGGTTTTTCCTGAGGATCAGTCACATTTCATCTGTCATTCTCCAACCACAATCTAAAAGTTTGATATGAAATCTCGATTCCAATTTGTGACCTAACCATGTTCCTTTTGTAAACTCACAATATCCGAAATTGAATGTCTTTCCAAACGCACGGATAATCAATTCACCCAGGACCTTTGCATCTTTCCCAGGGTTTGGATTATTGATAGATCTGCATTTCCCTTTCCTAATGAATCCATCTGCTGAAGCCATTATAATTGTTACTCTCCTAGGACTGCTGTATAATAATTTTGATTTTATTGTGCAACAGCAAAGGGTAAAACATTTTATTTTTATGTATCAGGGTGGCGAGACATCTGATTTCAACCTACCAGTATCCACCCTAATTTTAATTATTCAATCTTTGCTTTGCAAAAAAAAAAAAAAAAAAAAAAAGCACAGTTCTTTTGTCAAATACCTATACAGAGCGTGGATGGTTTACCTGGAAGACGGACTACTATCGCTTCCCTTGTAGGAGCTGGAAGTGCTACTGCTAACGGAGGACGTTCCATATGGGTCCCTCATAGAGACAGGAGGCGAGGCTCGTCTGTTGTAGATGAAAAAAAATAGAGACCAATTGCAATGCTGTAATGCAGAGCAGCTTCTAAAAAGAAAAAAAAATGATTGGCAGGTATGTCAAACTTACCTACGTGATCCAACAGATGGCCTTCTGCCCCCAGAAACAGACATTGGGACACTGCAGCAAGGGGGCACAAGGGGGCGGCAGAGAGCTCCTCCTATAGTAGGAAATAAAAGTGAAGTATAAGACAAAAATAAGAATTAGGTAGATATAAACATAGATACTATTTTTAATGCAAGCTTTATTTATAAAAGGTATTAAAAGTCATTGAAATATTAATAATAATATAGGGTGAAAAAACTCTAACCCTCTTAATTGTGCTCCTGCATGGTTAACCCCACATGGGCTTTCAAAGGAAAATTATAGATCGCTATTCCAACACACATTTAATTCACTGTTATCATCAGGACACCCATCCTAAAAATATGCAGTGCTGCGATTGCTAGTATGCATGTAGACATTAGATGGCTGCAAGTGGAGTGGCCCTGAAGAGAAAGAAAAAAAAGCAAATGAAAAAATATTTTTATAAATAAAACTCCTCGGAATACCTGATGCTGGGCAAGTGACATTTACAGTCAATCACTCTGCAGGGGGTCATTGGCCGTGGCAGATAAAAGCAAAGCTATCTGTAGTTAACACCGAGGGGTGACTGCTATCCTGCTGCTGGTTACTTTAGTAAAGCCAACCTATCAATGAGTGATGATGGAAGCTGCCATTTCTGGTTGTATATTATTCAGCCAGGATGAGTATTCAGCTCAGGTGTTCAGTAATTGTGTCACCTGTATGATTGTTCCAGGTGTGTGACTGCACCTACTGACACCAACACATCAGATTTATATCCAGGGAATCAGCATTTTATACAAAGAGGTCAGCAATAGCAGTACCCCGTTAGGTTTAATGCCTGAGAAGGTGCAGTAACTGATAGCTTTAGTAGGTAAATTAGAAAATAAAAGACAAAAAAACATACCATATTAAAAAAATAACCAATACAGTTACAAGGCTAAGAGGAGCTTTTTACACCACCACCATTTGTGTTTCCATACACTTTAGGATTGATATACAACAAGTGCATTACCTAAAGTCAACCAAGGTTCTTTTTAGATGACAATTGTCTTAAAGTCTATGTACAGCCAAAACATTTTTAGATAGATTACAGCTCCTACCAATTTTGATTGTAGTTTGAAATGTAGCTAGGTACATTCACACTGCCACTATACCTATTCATTTAGTCTGGGGAATAATATATATATATATATATATATATACACATATACATATACATATACATACACACACACATACACACATATACACACACACATACACACACCAATTTGGATTCCAAAGGCTATTTAGTGGCTTTGATGCATGGTCATTTGCAGTTTTGATGGCATTCTGTGCAATGTATGATCCCAAGGGTCCACACACATTGCAAAGCATTGGACAGAAGAGGAAAACACCAAACACCAGGCACCGAGAAGAAGCCAAGAATAAAGCCAAGAAGATAATTTATATCCTTCTCCATCATTCCTGGGTTAAAAGGAATGGTTAGCTTTGCAATAAGGAGGGGGTGCCACCTTCACCAGGACTGAAAGTGAGAGAAACCAAACATAGCATTTCATCTCTCTATCTCAGACTCTTTTTTTTATCTTTTTAACACAGAGGAATCCTTGAAATAATTTCTAAGTGTTAGGGACCCCCGGTTATATTTATTACTAAACAGGATTTATATAGCACCAACATATTACGCAGCCAATATATGTACTAACAGTGCATACGTGTGGTGATCTGTAGAAAAAATGCTTCTTACATTGCTGGCCAGTGAGAAGAATGTCATTCTTATAGTCCAGATAGCAAAAAAGATCTGTAAGGCACAGAATTCATCCAAGCAAACATTTGACAGGAATTTGGACAATTGTTTACTAACAAAAATGTGTTGATTTCATTACAAATATGATAATTTTGATCATTCTATTTGCACTGAAGACTACGTCTGGAAATTTTTACATTTGCAGATACGTTACAATTGCCAGGGAATTCAGGGGCACCTGAAAAGTGTTTATTTGGTAAATCGACTTTAAAGTTTTATCGGAACTACATAGTTTAAAATAAGTCTGTCAATCTAATATAATCCAGTAGGTAGTGCTAATGCTTAGATGTATACATTTAATATTATTATTATTATTAATAATAATATGAAACAGGATTTATATAGCACCAACATATTACGCAGCTCTGTACATTAGAGGTTGCAAATGACAGACGAGTGACAGACAGTGAAACAGGAGGAGAGGACCCTGCCCCAAAGGGCTTACAATCAAGGAGGTGGGGGATGAAACACATTTAATAATCAATAATTGTAATATTATTCAATGGGGTCTAATGATCACTAAAACATTTTCTGATGATCTCCATTACCACCACTGAAACACATGGACCTGCAAATGTCCATGCACAGTGAGATCGGCAAGTTTTTTTTTCCAAACCCGAAAGAAGAGGAAAAGATGGCGGTGCCCAAAGCGCAGGCCCAAAGACAGATAATGGGATGAGGCGGGACTCAAATGAAACCTCCGGACCGATCAACTGCTCTGCGGGATTGAAGGTAAGTGTATTTTTTTTTTTGTTTTGGGAACTTTTGAGTTTACTTCCTCTTTATGGTAATAGGCAGATAACATCCTATGATTACATTTCTTCCTACAAATTGTTTGCATTAACCTCCTAGCCGTTAAGCCCGACCTTCGTACGGGCAAAAAAAAAATGGCTACGATGGTTAACCCCGAGTTTTTTCCCATCCTTACTTACCTGGTCCCGCTGTGCTCATCCAGCGTCGTGTTCGTGTTCCAGCGTCGTCCTCTGTCGATCGTCGTCCGCCGATCTCCCTCTCCAGCGTCGGGTGTCCTTCGTCGGGTGCCAGCAGGACCGGTAAGAAGCCGGCCGGCATCTTACCTGGTCCCGCTGATCGTCCTTCTTCCAGCGCCGGGTGATCTCTGAAGCGAGAAGCCGTCCGGCGGAGAAAAATAAAATGGACGGCTTCTCCCTGCGTGCGTGATGACGTCGGCGCGTGTGCGGGAAATTCAAATTGAAACTCATTCATTCATTTTGTATTGGATTCAATACAAACTCCTGTATTCAATCCAATACAAAATAATTCAAAAATTACAAAGTATATAACTGGTAAATTCAAACTGTCATTTTGTATTGGATTGAATACAAACTCCAGTATCCAATCCAATACAAAAAAATAAATAAATAAAATAAAAGTAAATACATTTTTTATATTCATATTATCTACTAGAACCCCTGTTCGGACATATTTCTGTAAGTTACAGGTCTACAATTTAAAAAAAAAATTTCATGAAAAACAGTGGATCACTTTTGGTACAGAAATCTAGACCTCAGTGTAACGCTCAGGTGGTTAAAAACCAAATCTGTGTTGTACATATTCCTCTTACCAAAATAATTAGTCATGTGACTCTCCAGACCTGAGTCTTCTCTATACCGCTGTCCATGTTGTGGCCTGCATAGCATACACACTCTAAATTTTCTTGTACTTGTAAGCGGGTGCCAGCGGGGCTGCTCATGCCCTCCCGTCATATACTCAGAACATGATGACAGGTGAGCGGGGAAGTCACAAGTGCTGGGTGGAACACCTGGGATAAAACCTCTGGGGAGTACTATGCTCCTAGGTAGATGACAGCTGTGATTCCCAACCAGAGTTCCTCCAGAGGTTGCCAGGGGTTCCTTGAGCAATTTGTGCCACCAATGATTTTTGTTGGATACGTTCTTCCTAGTGACTACCATGCTAATATACTGTGAGCTGTAGATATAGAAATTATAGCAGGGCTTCCTGAAGATGTGAAAGTAATTTCAAGGGTTCTCCCATGTTAAAAAGGCTGGCTTGAAACCCAAACACACTTCTTGTCCTAGGTTTAAAACACGGCCCTGGCACAGATACAGTACAATGAGAATGGTCACCCCAGGGCAAATGCCATACTGCTGACCACCATAGGAAAGAAAAGCAATGCAGCCCTCACACCCTGGGACTAGTAACCTGCAATATATGACATTATTGTTCCGGGGACTCCGAGATCATGCATATAATGATTTCCTATGATGTCCGGTCACTGGTGATATCATTAGTAATCACCCGGATGGAAATCATCATCTGATGGAAGTTTATAAATAAATGCCTTTTTTTTTTAGCATTCTTCCTAAACACATTACAATGTCTAGGTGTGGGAAACTTTCATGACTGGTGGATTCATAACATCTTTTTAATGCAAGCAAACAGAAAAATGGCTACAATTATATCAGCTGCATGGGAGAATTACAGACATTTATTATTTCTGACTCTTTGGATGAATTACATTCATTATATTATTTACTAATCTACAATCTGGCACGCCTATTGAGGTACTTAATGTAATTCACTCACTGGAGTGATCAAAGCATTGGCTGCGATGAAACCATTGCATCATTTATTGATTTCATTTTACAAAGAGCTCTTAGCAAGTGCAATTGGTAAGACTTCAATATTGAAGAACTACAAATATCAGAACATGGGTTGTTCTTCCTCCTCTACATCCATGTTCAGATTTCTATAAAAAGTGCAATGAATTACCTACAAAAACCTACAATGCACCTGTCCTATAAAAACGATTCCCTATTACTTTCAGCTTTATTTGTGAAAACTTTTTTATATTCTATGTGTTTTACCACCATGACAATTAGGTGAATAGGTTGAGTTGTCTTATTGGTATTGCAGTTTTTACAAGGTTTAGAATAATATTTAATTTCCAGAGAATGGATATTGAGGACGCCGGACATCTATAGCAGTCAGATGTATCTTTTATACATAGCGAGATGTCAGAATAATTTTCCAGGTCTAACAAGCAAAGGGGGAATGCAAGTAGTCCAAATCAATGTATAGTTCTTCTCCATAGAAAAGGTCTGAAGGGTGCAGCCATTATTAGGGTTTGGGGAAGAAGAGAATGATGTCATACATCGACATGGGCATCCTGCCCTTCGTTCTTCGCACATGGTTGCCACAGCAACACGAATGATGCTGAATTAAGATTCCAAGCTGTGTCAGATTCAGCTTCTCATTTCCTCCACCCACTACTGGAAGCAACACACAACACCCACACCGGGCCCAGCAACTTTCAGCAAAAGACAAGGCCCATGCTGACATAAAGCACTTCATTTAAAATTCCATACATCTATACTTACTAGACGGCCTGAATCTGAATATTACACTACCGTTATGTATTTTTCAATAGGTTTGCATTTAAAGCCATCATCCATTCCATTTTGGATAGGAGCACAGGCTCAGCATCCTTATTTTTGGGAAATATTTTAGCAAACTGCAAATATCTGCAATGTGCAGCAATGACTAGCTAGCACAGATTTGCAGTTGTTCTGGTCCCAAGAGATCCACCCACACATCATAACCACACTGAGGCTGCAAACACAGAACAGATGCCCCCAACCTGCGGGCGGCACAGTCAATCCCGGCGATGGTATGGCTGCAGATGTGTGACCTTCACAATAGCAGAACAGGCAGCCACGTTGGTCTGAATGCCCAGAGGGAATCCAGCAAATGGCAGAGTGTACATGAGGAGATATGAGCAATGATAGCATGAGCAGAGATAAACAAGCACAAGTCGGATTTATGGCTGGATACAAAGGTTAGGTATGCTACTGGATGATGCCGAATACGTGATGATGGAAAAGGGCACAATGCTGCAAGATCTGGGGGTAATTCTCCATATAGAATACAAAAGGCTTAAAGAGAACAAATAGGCCCTGTGTATTGGCAAAGTTGTCTTGCAATGCAAGGTATTAGGCATGGTGCCATCCAGCAAGGCCCTGAACATAAGCCAAGGTGCCCCGAACTGTAATACCAGAGGCTCTGGACAAAGATCAAAGTTGCTCCCACTCCAGCAATAAAAATCTATATAAAGTATAATACATAAATACATAATATATAATATGTACAATGTATAAGGCAAGGTGACTCTCAGTGGGGTCCAAAGCAAAGTGTTTCCTAAATCACAACAATCTACACACTAGGCAAACTATCCGATCTGGGGCCCATGATCCAAATAATAGCCAAAGCAGGCTCTGGTCCGCCATTATTTAAATGGCACGGGTATACACAGATTTGATTTAGCATGAAACAAATGCCCCGAGCATGCCACTATTCTAACATTTGGCTAGAGATCAGCAGTATTCTCAAGCATTAAAAAAATGGACAGCTGTTAGAATATTCTATTTCTATAACCTGCCAAAAAAAAAAATTTGCTCTCTGCAAATCTGACCACAGAGTCAGCGTGACCAACTTGAATATTTACAGACTATGGTAAACATAGGTAACATGAGCAAAGGAATGGGGGCAGCTGGGACTTGTAGTACCACAGTAACAAGAGTCACCATGCCAAATACTGACACATAATGCAGAGCATTAGGCACTTTGAATCTTGCACAAAGAAAAAAGTAATTGTATGTACCTACCCTGCACTCATCTACTGACACATAACATTCAACTGCACCTATCCTGCAGACACCTACCCACACATAACATTCACCTGCACCTATCTTTAATACACCTACCCACACATAACAATCACCTGCTTGTACCGACCCTACACACACCTACCCACACATAACATTCACCTGCAGCTATCCTTCACACACCTACCCACACATAATCACCTGCTTGTACCTACCCTACACACACATAACGATCACCTGCTAGGACCTACCCTGCACACACCTACCCACACAATCACCTGCTTGTACCTACCTGCACCTATCACAACACTTGCACACAATACCTATTCTAAGCACACCTACAAATACCCTCCACTGTCACATTGCAGACAGCTGTTTGCTGCACAGATGGCCTTCCCTCCCTCCCGGCACATGCACAGTTATTGCACCCCCAAATGCAAGGAACCCCCCCACCCCCAATGTGCGTCCCCTGGCCCGGGCGGTGTCACCTGCGGGGCTCTGCATGATGCTGCCGCAGCTCCGGCCGGCGGAGGAGGAGTGCAGGGAGGAGAGGGCTGGATGGGGGACACCAGGGAGGGGAGGAGGCTCTGCGTCATCTCACTTTCATTTAAAGACACAGCGCACAATCATATTGCAGATCATATTGCAAAGTGAGTAGATTTCTAGGAAATTTAGGGAATAAAGGATGGGAGATGAGCAGGCACTGGATAAAGCATGGATCATAGGTATAGTAACCAAAGTTCTGTCTCTTTGCTCCAGATCCTTTCTGTGCAAATTAAAGCTATATTCACACTGGCGGTGAGGTTGCATTGCGTTTACCAATTCCTCATGTCTGGGACTCCACTTGTAGCATCATGTGGAATAAGAAGGGGCAACAGGGAGCTGTACTAGTAACGCTCATTGCCGCCAGCTGTCAAATATCCAGACACTGGTTCTTTAAGAACCAGCGCTTAATGTGAACGACTGAGACCCTGGAGCCGCAAGGGATCACTCAATCCCAAAGCAGGTCAGAAACGATCCTAAAGAGTGGGTGTATTATCACCTTTGGTATCTATCATAGGGCCCGATTTAATAAAGCTCTCCAAGCCTAGAGAGGATTCACAGTGACCCAGCAAACCTGGAATGGTCCAGGATTGGAAACATTTGCTAACAAATGACTTTTATCAAATCCATTCCAGGTTTGCTGGATCACCCAGCTTTACTGATGAAAGTGTATCCTCTCCAGCCTTGGGAAGCTTTCATAAATCAGGCCCATAGTCTCTAAATATATTAACAATCAGAACAATACCACTGCACGCCATACTATATTTTACATAAGTGAGCGCTAGACAGACCAGAGTCTGCTGTGGTTATTAACATTCATAGAACATGTGGTCAGCACAACATAGTTACATAGTAGGTTAGGTTGAAAAAGACATACCCGTATTTTTTGCAGTATAAGACGCACTTTTTCTTCCCCAAAACTGGGGGGGAAAAGTTAGTGCGTCCTATACGACAAAGGTATGATAAAATAATTAAAATAATATACTCACCCGATCCTGCGTGTGTCTCTGGCTGCAGCAGCGTCTGTCTCCTCTATTCTCTGGCAGCAGCACGTGTCTTCTCCGGTCTGTAAAGCAGAGCGAAAGAAGCCGGCACAGCGCCACCTGCTGTTCCCTGTCCTAATTGCCGTACAGTGGAAAAAAAGCACAGAGTGATCAGAAGGGGAATTTGAATGACAGAGTGATCAGAAAGGGAATTTGAAAGGCATAGAGTGATCAGAAAGGGAATTTGAATGGCACATGAGTGATCAGAAGGGGAATACCGGTATGAATGGCACATGAGTGATCAGAAGGGGAATAATCTTTCAGAATCTTTTTTTTTCTAGATTTTCCTCCTTTAAAATTGGGTGCGCCTTATACGGCGAAAAATACGGTAAGTCCATCAGGTTCAACCACTAGGGAAAAAATCATATCCAAGGAATAAAACCCTATAAGACATACTCGGTCCAGAGGAAGGCAAAAAAAAACCTCAGGTACAATTTGTTTCAACAGGGGAAAAAACTCATTCCTGATTCCATGAGGCAACTGGATGTTCCCTGGAACAACAGACATTGTTATTTTTACTTTAAAGCCCTAATACCCAGTTATATACATAAAGACATTAACATATGACTGAGGTAGGGACATTAGATTGTGAGCCCCCTTGAGGGACAGCTAGTGACATAACTATGGACTTTATAAAGTGTGTGTAATATGTTAGCACTGTATAAATACTGTGCAATAATAATAATAATAATAACTTTGTGCCTGCTGCATTATAATTTTACTACTACATATTTAATAAACATGATTTATCAAAATATCACACTACACTGAAACCTTGCAGAACTGCTCAGGACTTATTGATCAAGACTCCCCAATTAAAAGACAAACCTTCCATGAATTTTTCTGGTGTTCCTTGAGGCGATGAATACTTGTTTTTTTTTCTGAATCCAACTAGGGAGATCTCCACCACTTCCTGTCCTAAAGACACATCAAAAAGTTAAAAAAATTATCTTTAAAAAGTGACCCATCATCTTTCCTTTATTTCTATTCCAGTCTACAAATTTGAGTTCTTCCAGTCCCTATGAGTCACAGTGGTCATCAAAAATATAGAGACGGGGAATCTTGCCTTCCCTATTATAAAACTGGCTAGAAGCCTTGTACAGATGTGATGAATTATATGTTGCCAGAAATTATATGTTAGGAATCGTTTCCAGAGAAAGAAAGGACAACTGCTGTACAGAGAGAGAAGTTCTCTCACATAAAGAAGAAAGGAGGAGGGTTAAAAAAGGCGCCCCATTGTGTCCTCTCGATTAGAAAAGAACAGTGGTTGCAGGGCAGATCAATAAACACGGGGAGGGTATTTAAACAGAAAACAAATTTTCACCCAAGACAATCAGAAACATTCAAATCTAGCATGAATACAGTAAAGCCAGGTGGTGAGAGACAATCCCTTTGTGGTGCTCCAGTGGATTTGCATGGAAAATGTTTTCTGACATCACTAAGGGAGTGGGGCAGCTCCAGGCTCCGTGCCTCAGCATCACAAAATTCTATTTTTATTTACCATATCCCCAAAGAAAAATACATGACTTCTATATACTATGTGACAAATCCTAGAGGATTCAAGATGAATACACAAAATGATAAAAATACATAGCGCCTGCAGCTATTTATGTTACTCACCGGGTGCTTTGACTACACAAACCATTAAACTGCCACGCTTCAGGGCTATTTCTAGTTTATGGCAGCAATGGGGGCACTAAAAAAGACCGAGATTTTTACATACTCCAAGCAAGCTGCAACAAAATATAAACATAAGAAAATAGCGGATAATTGGAATGCTAATTTTTTAAAATATAATTTATATTCATTAGAACTTTACCTACAATTGACTTTTGTTCTAGGATGATAGAAACGTGAGGAACTGAAATGTTTGGGGTCTTTACCAGGCCTGGAGCTCATCAGATCTTTTATTACTCTAGATTCCTGACAACTAGGTATCGTGCATTCTGAACTTCTATCCAACAATACTTCCTTCCAAACATCACAAGGAACAAGGTACCTGTGATGCACTGAGCAAGTAAAATGACTAAGTTCTTTCTTAGTTAATATTCTTGGAGAGGAACACTTACTTAAACGTCAGTCTCTGCGGTGCTTGCTCTATCGCCTTTTTACTGTTGAAAGCCAAAGAATCCAGGTAGATAATTCAAGGTAAACATAGTCAACAAAATAATAACACTAGTGATCCTCTGGGAACATTTTCATTAACAACGTCCACATGCATACAATGTAACTGTCCCTCTTCTTTGTCAATACGAGGGGGTGCTGAGAAGTTCCTGGCTTTGCCCCCATCTAGATGAAATAGAAAAATGAGTATGGGGGCATATGACAGCCTAATATCTTAGTATGTAACTGCAAATATCAGGTCTTTGCGATTCTTAAAACTGCTTTTTCTTTTTGTGAGAAGCTGTGATGGCAGAGGCACAAGCAAGTTTCACGTCGTTGGAGTTACGGGCTGTCAAGTTTTTGTTTCTCCAGGGAAAGTCAACAAAGGACATTAACACTGAGATGTCACAAAAACTGGGGGAAAGAACAAAAACTTCATGAAGGCCCGTAACTCCAAAGACATGAAACTTGCTTGTGCCTCTGCCATCACACATTCTCACTAAAAGAAAAAACAGTTACCGCAAAGAACCGCCAAGACCTGATATTTGCACAGTTACATACTAAGATATTAGGCTAGCATATGCCCCCACACTCATTTTTCTATTTCACTTGAAAGGGGGCAAAGCCAGGAACTTCCCAGCACCCCCTCATATACATATTTTGTAGCTGCAGCTATAAATTGTTAATGCTAATTGATAACATTAATTAAAATATGTTTAAAAAATATGCCATAGGGGAACAAGGTGGAAGCTTACAGTTCAACAACAAACATCATTCCTCTAGGGCTTCCTAAAACCAAAACCTTCTTTTATTCCTCAGTCTCTGGTTTTTGATAGAGTGGGAAATGGTTAAAAGCTGTTTAGGACTTTAAAACTTTGGTCTGTGTCTCATTAGGAGGACCTCTAGCTCAGGAGACCCAACAGGAAGTATTGATGGACCATGTTAACGTCATGTCATTACTGCGTATTAAGTGAGAAGATTATTCACCAAAGCAAAGAGAAATCCACTCTTACTATAACAGATGTTTTTCCACTGAAAGTTGTAGTTGTAGAATTACTTTCTTTTTTTCAGACCACCTACACTTTTCAATGGTCAAAAGGGAAAAGCTTTCCAACTGGGGATGCAGAATGCAATAAAAATATCACAGGTATAATTTTTTACCAACTTTAGCCAAAACGTAAAACAAGATTTTGGTTTTACTTGAATTTATTTATGTATTAGGATACTAGAGTAAGTAATTCAGTGCAGCAGTAGTACCGTTTGTAAATTTGGAGGATTAGTGCTGCCTAGGAACAATGTTGTCCTTGCATATGCCCCATGAGTGGCAATATAGTAAATATGCACCTTCTTATCTCCTGTCTGCCAGGATTATCAAGGCAGTTTTCACCAAGTATATAACATAAATGCAGATTAAGGATAAGTGGTTAATTACAATTATGCTATATTAGGTTTTTAAATGATTTAGTCACTTCTAGGTTTGAAGAAAAAGCCATTCAGGGTCACTCTGGTGCTTCACCTAAAAAGATAGAGCTGTGATGATCCGGCAGTGAATAAAGCAGTAACTGACCTAAATATAAGGATTATCGATTTCAAAAGCCACATCGGAGTACATGAGATTCTCAGGAAATTCAGTGCAGAAATCACGTACATGAAATGGGTGCACTTGAGGTAATGGCACAAATAGGATTTTATATTCAGTGGTATGGCACGTCACATGATGTTGCAGAATTCAAGTGTAATTTTTGGTATTGAAAATTTTTACTGGAAAGGATTCTAAAATGAAAAACACCTACATGAAATGTGTCTGAAAGAAACAAGCATTATACTACTGCAATTCTTATGCCCACATAATTTGAGGGCATTGAAACTAAAGTAAGTTGCTCCAGAAACATTTATTGGAGTCAGAAAAAAAACAGCTGCCATACTCACACAGGTATTTCTAAATGTTTCTATATAACCACAGTGTGAGAGCATTTAAAAATATTACTGCAGCAAACACTGTTTTAATTTATATTTGAATTATGCTTTGAAGAGATTCCATTTACTAAAAGGAAAGAAAACAACTTTCTGCATACCTGTTGAAAATCATGTCAGCCCTTAGAATCAATAGAGTGGTGAAAAAAATAAGTATTACACCAACCACAATGCTTTGAAAATTTTAATTACATTTCAGTTAGTCAGCCAAAGTGACAAAAGGAAGAGAGAAGGCCCAGGTAAAACATCCAGCTTTTAAGGGATAGAAGTATTAAGGGACTTCCAGCTGGCAGTGTTACAAATCACAACTGATGGCACCTTGGTAAAGCATGCCCATGAGGATGATGTTGATGACTTAAATGTGAAATGTTAAAGTTAAATGTGAGAATACTTCTCTTGCAGGATAAAGCCCCAAAACCTTAAAGTCCTGTTTCCTCATACTATCCAGGTCCAGATGATTTTTAATAAGGCTGCTTGACCTTTTTTTTAGGACTATATGGAAGTACAAACAGTTTGATTTTTTGAAGCCTTTCATCCTCTGTAGGTAGTTGAAAATGTACTCACAGCACATTCAAGCTTGTTCATTTCTGCTGCCTTGGCAGATCTGGTGAAGAAAAGTCAAGTGTAAAGGCCTGAAGAACTAATTCCCAAATGATCCCAACAAAGCCATAGCAACATTGGAAAGAAAACATGGAGGAGGACGCAGCGTCATGATGGCTGAAAGAGTCGGATTGTACTCATGTTCCATGTGGACAGTGCCTGAGAAATAAAGGTCTGCTCTGCAGTCACATATTAGGACTTAAGAAGAGTCCCTTAGACCAGGACTGAAATGCTAGACTCAGTCTAGGCAACTAGGAAAACTTGCACCTTTCAAAAGCAATGTACTGTCAGAGCATTCCTAGTGTCCGGCAGGAGAAGAATATTGTCCAGATAATGACAGAACTTGATGTCAATCAGAAGATAAAGTACTATTATTGTGAAGAGAACTTATAAGAGTCACAAAACGATAGCTGAAAGGGACTCATGCAAAACCCTTCTGACTTCATAAATTTGTTCAAATACTCCATTATATTTATATCCGGCACCAGTCTATTTTTCGCTGAGGAAGGAGCATAAGCCGAGATAGAACAAAAGTATTGGTGAAAATTCACAAAAAAAAAAAAAAATTGGGGAAAGCCTCAACCCTACAAGATGGGTTTGGGCAGGTACACATTCATAATGACTTTTCAGCAAGTTCCATTAAGGGGTCTTCTATTTATTTTGGAGGAAGCTCTGGTTTTTCCTACACTGCTGTCGAAGATCTTACCTTTCTTATCTGTAAGAACAAGCCTCTCAGATTTGTTCAGACCTTGAGGCAGTCTGAAAGGACTCCTTTCTTCTCCTTTTTATTGTGAATGTAACCCAATTTGTCTCCCTAACAAGATAAATTGCTTAATTCAACTCTAACAGCACCATCCCCACATAAGGCAATGAGCGAAGAGCCAGCTTAGATCAGTAGTCAGACAACTATTGCTTCGGCCACGAGGCCCTTTTGATCATCACTACCTGAGATTGTTTCTCATTCTGTACCAAGTACTCAGAAAACAACATGATACTATCCTGTGGTACAGAACACAATATTATCCACACTTTTATGCATATTTATAAAGCAGCAAAGATTCCTTTCAACAAACATTCAGTGGTGGACAATCAGTTGCTGTCTTTTTAAACACAGAGAGATAATACAGATGTTTAGTGAATGTCAGATTTCCTGCTTTATAAATTTGCTCATTACTATTAAAATGTATGTTACATGTTTGCACTGCACTCAGACACAGGATTCCTATTTAAAAAAATTCTGGTTTGGGCACAACCGTACCCCTTATCTGTAAATCACTGATTATAAAATCCCCAAACAATCCCATTTTTTTTTACCTTACAACAATGACATCCCAACGTAACATAATAAACCTTTGCTCAAACATTCTAATGTGGCAAAAGCATGCATGGCTCTAAAATAGAAAGACTTTGACATTGGTGATGAGAATATTAATGTAAAAAAGTTCAGAACAAATCAAGGACTTAAAGGACAACAGTACAAAAGGAATAATTCTAGTCGTCTTGGAATTATTGGAAAGAGCTCATAATGTCTGATAATGCAAAAAATATGGGAAATCCACTCACTAAAGGATTCCTCTTCTATATATAAACATGTACACTTACTCACCTCACCCCCTCCCCATCCCCAAGATCTGCACAACTGTATGGCCTACCCATACCCCCCTGCACTCCACAATGCCCCTCATGTGTCAAATTACAAAATAAAAACAAAAAACAGAACACTGACAGACTAATTTATTACTTACGAGACACTATAAAGAGCAGGGATAACACAACTTAAAATGGATTGACTTCATGATGTTGGAGAAGTCCACTGTCCACAGTAACAACAAAATGTGCACTTATGCACTTAAATAAAAACACTAAAAATATATAAGACTTCCAGGAGAAAATGTATGAACATTGGAAACCCTAACACATTCTGATTTACAGAGCTGTAAGTCAGAAGGTGTGAAATTGAGGACCTGGAGTGACAGTGATATCACTGTATGGAGAAATCTGTGACATCCTGATGGCATTTTGATTCTTTAACACCAGAAGGCTGTAGAACTTAGCAGATGTCTTCTTCTTTTTATCATTCTCACACATTTGGTTAAAACTAAATGAGGTGATTCCAGACTGGTTCATTTTCTGTGGAAAAAAAACAAAGATAAGATAGGAAAAAAGCAAACACAACAACACAGATTGTTCATTGCTGGGAAAAGACTTAATTTAGAAAGAAAAGAAGCATGCAAAACTATTAGGCTTTGTTTACAATGTAGTACATGCAGTGGGTGTTATGCCGTAAACACACATCCTCCAGTGCGGATCCTATTCATTGTATTGAATGGGGCAGTGCATAATATCAGACAGAAACTAACAAAAAACTCTGCATTACATATTGTGCCTATTTTATTAAAGCTCTCCAAGGCTGGAGAGGATACATTTTTATCAGTGAAGCTGGGTCTCCAGCAAACCTGGAATGAATTTTTTCAAATCATTTACTATCTGCTAGCAAATGTTTTAAATCCTGGACCAAATGTATTGCTGGTTTGCTAGATCACCCAGCTTCACTGATAAAAGTGTATCCTCTCCAGCCTTGGAGAGCTTTATTAACTCAGGCCCATTGTGAGAACAAACATTGCTTTCTATACAATGTTGCTGCATATTAGTTTTTATGGACCTGATTTATTAAGTCTCTTCAAGACTGGAGAAGATGGGCTATCAGCAAATCAGTAATAAATTTAAAAAAATCGGTTTGCTATTACTTGGAAAATGTTTCTCAATCCTGGACCAGATTGATTCCAGGTTTGCTGGATCACACAGGTTCACCTATGATAGTCTATCTTCCCTAGTCTTGAGGAACTTTAATAAAACAGTGATGTATAATGTACCATGCTGCACTGCATGTGGTGTAAACAAACAGAAGCAGAATAAAAAGGAAAATAGTGCATAAGATAATACAATTAATACATTTGTAGTAAAGTCCATCATAATTACAACAATCCAATCCTAAGGCATTCCAGTGAAACTATAGACTATATTTGACCAGGACATTGTGGGCCAAAGTAAATTTAAAGCCAATCAATAAAATCTTATATAGGCGAAAGTTGATAAAAGTTTAAAGCTAGTTTCAACATTTCATAATGAGCTTGAACCAAATGATTAAAATAAAATATTGTGTTCATGTTTTGTGTAAGCACTTCCTGTTACAGGGTGACAACCTTCAGTACCTGTGTCCTTTTTGTGCTCCTGCACAGTCTTCCTGTCATACAGACAATGCAGACCATTACTGATTGTTTTTAACAAATGACATGGCATTACACAAACATCAGATGAGGTTTCTATCTGATCCCCCTTTACCAACTTTTTTTAAGTTTGAAAGAGCAGTACTGATACATAAACCTTTTTGGCTTAATGCAGCTTTTGCATAAACTAAAATCCTACCACAGTCTAAAATGCTTTGCAGCTTAAAAAGAACAAACTACTCCAAGAGCTACAGCTGCCCTGAAGCTACATTTTCACACATGGGAAACAGCTAATTCACAGAAGCAGGGGAGAGGTGACATTTGTTGGTTATCTTCAGAACAGAAACTCTACGGAAGAAATAATTAACTTTTAAATTTAACACATTATTTTTAAATTGTGTGACAAAAAGACAATTCTTACTTTTAAACAGTTCAGCATTTTCTGTGTTCTTATGGTCCATCGGTGTTCATCACTATCTTGGATGTTCTCAGTTGGTTCCTGAGGATGTGACACCATCAGCAAATATTGTATATATTTACAAATATAATCATGACACCTGTCTTGGTGTTTACCTAGGTAGCTGGCTCCCACAATTTATGTAGGAACCCCTCAAATGGTTCACAGAATTTCCTCTATCTAATCCAACACCTAAGTAGCTAAGAGCAAAAGTTTTTACTGCATATGTGGTAGATAGGGTATATTCACCTATGTTTCATTATATCTTTTTGATTTGTAGTTTATTTTATGATATTGTTAATAAAGTTGCATTTTACCGTTTTAGTTTAATGTTCAGCGCTGTGTAATATGTTGGTGCTATATAAATCCTGTTTATTATTATTAATAACAATAATATTAATAATAGTTTGATTTTTTCTGAGATGCTATAAAAAATTCCTCAACCTATATTTATTTTGACTGTCTTCATATTGGAAGCCACATAAGTGAGTGGAAATCGTCTAAATGGATACTTTTCTCAAGTGCAAATGTTGCCACTTCTAATAGTGTTAAGAGCTGGTCTGGTCCACTGCTTCTTTGGATCATTATTCTACTGGACAGGCTTACTTGCTAATGGGAAGGAGCAGGAGGGTGTGCTTTAACACACATTGCTTTGGTGCGTCTGGTTTCAACAACAGGTTCTCTTTGTCATAGGTGCACAATATCCCCTACCTATTTGATTACTTCGAGTTTTTATTCCATGTATTGTTGTGTCATCTACACTTATTAAACATATTACAGGCTACACTAGTCTCATATTATAGGTATTCCCTACAGGGCAATCCTATTTTCTTTGGTAATGTCTTGACTGGTTTGAATGTAGAGTAATAATTGATCAACACTCATGTAAAGGAGAAATATTTTCTTCCTATATCTCTCACTAGAATTGATCCACGTTACATTTATCACAATAAACACTTTTTTACTGTAACATGTTTATTTGGCTCCTTGTATTTATACTGTCACCAGTATGGAATTCCCACTAAGGCTAGGTACACACGTGCTAAAGTTCTCCACTGATAATGAGCTCAGGGCTGATATTGAACGTGAATATTGCGTGTGTACAGTCTGAACGACCATCCTGGTGGATCCACGGATGATGGACGACAAACGATCGTAATAGAAGTGAAAGAGGAGAGAGCGCAGCGGGGTGCCACTCCATCGTTCTCCCCTTTCCATAGAGCAGAACGGTGATATATGCACAGCACTCTTTCATGCATCGTGAAAGATCCTTTCAAACTACAAATATTGCACGTGTGCCTATGCCTTGGTTAAAGTATCAAAACATGTTGGGCTAGCTGGTACCTATGGCCCAACTGGATCAAGCTTTAGTCCAGATTTTCTTTTTTTTACTGTTTCCCTGTTTCCTTTTCTCTGGGTTTTACCCTCATCCTCTCCTTTTTCTCTCTGGTTCTCCAGAGTCTGGCTTTTCACTTTTAGACAGCTGTTTTTCAAGTGACAGAACTTGGATTGGCTTAATATGGCTGACATTTACCCAGAAATAAACTTGTGTTTATATAGGCACTGCAATTACTTTTGTGTTAACACATCTCAAAGGACTGTTATAAATTTAAAAAAAAAGTTATTTTTATATCAGCTTTGGCTAAGAAAATACACATGAATGTGTATGACTTTTAAAAAGGAAAAGAAAGCTGTTAGACATCTGCAGAAGCAGCTTTTTTTTCTTGGAGACCATCAGGCAGAGCTTTTCCAACCTGTTAGCCCCCCTCCAAGACTGACTGATCATATATGTATATGGCTGTACCTATTTTCTTGTAAAATGTTTCCCTCAAAGACTAATAACACAAAGAACTGCTCCTCACCTCTTGTACCAGGCTGCTCTCATTGGAAATTGTCTGGTCAAAGCCAGTCAATTCTCGCATTCCTGAGGGCTCTTCAGTGTAGCAAGAGCTGATATCTGACATTGCTGCAAGCTCAAGCTGTGCTAGATCTGGAGAGATTAAGAGGAATAGGCTATCAATGTCTTGCAGATGAAGAATGGATATTAACAAGAAACGTTTTTATCAATTGAGAACCCATTTAGATTTCCTTGCTGCAGGACATCTACCTACATCTACCCACACATTCATCACTTACAGTATAAAGTAGATTTTTTTCATTATATTCTTACCTTGTTGTTCTTCATCTTGTTGACGTGTTTCAACTTCAGGTTCTGTGGTAAATTCTTGTATTTTTTTAGTAGAGGCAGAATGCTTTGTTTTTGCAGTTTCTGATCTCTGGTTATGTGTAAACAGCTGAACAGAACAATATTAGTAAACATGCAAAAAGGTCTGCTGAGCACCAAAACAGAGTATGGCCCTTGAACCCATTAAAGAAAAACATTATACACTAAATGGTAATGATTGTCTTCACTTCCTGTTACACGGTGACAACACTGTTCACTCTTAATTGGAAATAGAGCAGTGATGGGGAGATGTAATATGGAATTTAGGTGACTAACAGATCATAGCCTAACATTAGCTGACATAACTTAGAATTCATTGACAAGTGCATTTCACCTGCAGATGACTTAATTTTGACCAGCTTAAAGTTAATTTGCCATTCTCTTAGAATTCTCATAGTATGGAAATGCAAAACTTGTTGGAAGCAATCAAAACTGACCTCTAAGCAGTTGCAGAAATAGTTTGCTTTTCCTATTAGAAAATAGGTTAAAACTATATAATTAAAAGCTCCCTGTTAGTGCTTTATGTTTTGCCCAAACTCCTGTAATTATCACATTAGCAGGACATCTTGGATAGTTTCTATTATAAACATTAAAGAAAAGAGAGTAGGTTTTGGAACTTTTGTTGCTAAATTAGGTACAATTGACATATTGCTTAAAATGCTTTATTTCAATATCAAACATATATAACCATATTTTAGCTTAAAAACATATCATAAAAGCAATATCTCCTGTGCTAGACGCCAAATCAATGGGTTCTAGATTGTCGACGCGTTTCACGGAATAAAAGATCCTCTTCTTCAGGACGGTTTCAGGAGATAAGATTGCCTACATCAGTTCCAGTATCTTGTGACCGGTAAATGTTTTAACCATTAGGCAAGGAAGAGGAAATACTTTGGTTTCTAATATACCTGGTTTAGTAGGTATTTTTGAACCAAACTTTCTACCACATTTGTATTGTATATATTTTTAGATCTTTAAAAAATAAAAATGACATTACAGCCAACAACTCAAGATACATTTTACATTTTAATTCACATATGTGATATATGTACAATTTATAAATTGATGCAGATACTCATGACAGTCCACCCCTATGCCATCACTTTTGGTGTGCCACAGTGCTTGCTGCCATTCTATTAG
The DNA here is from genome assembly GCF_032062135.1 of Pyxicephalus adspersus. Classification (NCBI taxonomy): domain Eukaryota; kingdom Metazoa; phylum Chordata; class Amphibia; order Anura; family Pyxicephalidae; genus Pyxicephalus; species Pyxicephalus adspersus. Next base: position 6,222,990 of record NC_092863.1, on the reverse strand, counting down.
CTACAGCTATGGGTCACTTATTGGTGTGTTGATTAGTGTGTCCTACCCTGGACACTTCTATTGACCCCTATGTCACTACTGTTTCTTTTGGAGAAATAAAGAGGGTGGGAGGAACCAAAGCATCCAGCAGGGAACAGGCCATAGTATCGGACCACAGGACCACTTATAAGGTCTGAAAGCTGGATGACAAGTGATAAGCTTCTTTTACAAAGTTATTTCAGTATCATCTTGGCCACTTAGTGACAGGGAAATTACCATATTAAACACAAGATTCATATAGTTAGACTAATGGAGAAAATAGAATCTTTAATAGAAAACAAAATAAATACAATTATTTGAAATAGATACAATGAATGTAATAATAAAGAAATCCAAAGTGCTTAAAGGGAGCTCTGAAATGCCAGTTTGAATTAAACTTGTTACTTGCTACCTACCGATTGAAGGTCAGTGTTGATTATAGGCTGAGCAGGATTGGACAGCAGCCACTGAACCCTTCCTGTCTTCTTCTGCTCCATCATGCACCGTGTGGGTAAAGCAATATCCAAGGTGGTCAGGGTGTCTGAAGTGTCTTCCAGCTGCTGACGAAAGGAACTTGAGGAAATCTGCTTTGAATCATCCACCATAAGCTTCCTTTTTCTTCTGGTTTGCCTTCTTTTTTCAATTTCTGAATATAGCAATAAGTCTTAAGAAACTCTTTAACTAGTGTTAGTTGTAGTAATTATGATTATTTATTATTTTTTGTTATTGACATACTCAAATAATATATTTGATATGTTTTTTCAAGGACCTTAAACCATTTATCCAGTCCTGTTCATGCGTAAAGTAACTTCAATAGGTCAGACTTTTTTTTCGTGGTAGCCATTGACTTTAGTTTTTCTTTGTTTCCAGGCCAGGTAAGATATTTAGTTTTATTCATTCTGAAGAAGGTTTTGTGTTAATGAGAGATCTTTGGCCCCATACTCCTTATACCAGTCTACTATGCACTGCCTTTAGCTGTGGGAACTCCATGTGATTAGTGCACTAGACTGGTATTGAGAATGAAAGAGCAAACATACTTTGTAGTTTAAAAAAAAAGGGATTTTTTTTTTATACTGAATGATCCAGATGACAAGATTTGATCATGCATAATGCTAGAAAAACATATTTTCCTTCCAAGTGTAATAATTCACTTTTACAACTGCATTTGCTAACCTGGATCATCAAATTTTATTTTGAATTGTTTATGGTAAATCATTTAGGAGATAAAAAAATGTATGAGACTCTAGGCTGTTACCATACTAACCTTAGTATGTACAGTCTAAAATTAAAAATGATTAAGTTGTACCTTATATCTATTTATGCTTCGATTTTTTTCAAAACCATAATTATTAATATGAATGTGACCCTACAGTTTGTCTAGAACAGCCTGATCTTTTCTGGGAAAGCTTTTCACAAACTTTTGTGGTGTATCTGTGGGAATTTGTGCTCATTAAACCAAAGTATTAGTGAATATTTGTGAAGTACTGATTTTGTATTAAAAGGCTTGGTTCCCAATTCATCTTAAAGGAGTTTAGTAATGTTGAGGTCAAGGCTGTGTAGGCCACTTAAGTTCCTTCACAGCAAACTTATTAAACAAAGTCTTTATGGAGCTGCCTTTGTGCACAGAGGCACAGTACTGCTAGAATAGAAAAACTCCTTCCCCAAAATGTTTATGAAAACAGAAGTGCGCAACACACAAACGTAATACTTTGGATAAGTGAACTCACCTATAGACTACTAGCTCACATAGACTACTTGTTAGGACAATATTCTGAGTACCTGTAATGTCCAAGGGTTCCAGTACAAAGCTAATTTCAGATTGGAGTGAGCTGCTATTTCCATCTGCTGTACCTTCCATTGGCATTTCTGGGTCGATGTTACCTTTTGATAAAACAATAGATTACAAAACATTATTAGAAATAGTCACTGACTGCCATACCTTAGGAAGTAATCTGTAGATCAACAAACAAGATAACAAAGATTAATTGTTTAAGGGTGGCCATTGAACTGCAAAAAAATATCTATTGAAAGAGTAGGATATATCACCCACAACAATGTCCATGGTTAACTATGGCTAATACACAATTTTATTCTTTTGCATTCTTCTATGTAAAACAATAAAGGGTCAAGTCTATTCAGAATATTCCAATAAGCTACAGTAATTCCTACCTCCAGTTGCCAGAGGAAATTAATACTGCTCAAAAAAATACACATATTGAATATAGTAATGATACTGTAATAATATATTACAGTATCTATTTGACATAATAAAATTACATTTAGGATTCATTTAACCAAATCTAGCTACCAGTGAACACAGGCTTCCACGGTGAATAACAGAAAAGATTAAAATAGTAGATGCTACAAGTAGCCGAAGCATATGTTATTGATATGTATTGATCATATATACCACTCACTCTGATAAAAACTGACCTTTCCCAGCCTGAAAGGCCTGCGATTTTCAGTAAAGGTCATGCAAAGTCACTTGAATTGATTTCCATCATTCTAAAAAAAATCAGATCAAGGCCTACAATACATGCACATTGCTTTTTCTTTTTTTCATTTAAACAGCAGATCAAATACTTATATTTACCTAGCTTTATAAACACTGGCCATCCATAAAGTGATTACAATATCTAGACATATAACTATACACAATAGAAAACACCCATTGTACACTTATACACACGCTCAGAAAAAATAGAAACATTTATTTAGAAAATAATAAAGGCTTATTCTTACTTTACCTCTCTTCCACGCATTTTAATACATAATAAAATGTAATTGAAATATATCATCCTATTATTAGCAAGGCTACCCACAACAGATGAGCAATTGTGTTGGATTTTGGATAAATGTCAATGTATTTTTATGAAGTAAAATCCAATTGCACTAAGGCACTAAGCTGTAAACAGCTTCTCGATAAATATTTTCCAGCTTCCCTTTGGAATCCCATTGCTAAGCAGCAATAAATTACACATTTTGACATTGTTCTATATTGTTCATCCACTTAAAAAACAGTTTGTAAGAAAGGCAGAATCAAAGAATTTTAAAATGAAACTAAATAAGTTCTTACATTAAAAAAAACTATAGGTTATACATACGTGTAGAAAAATCACTCTCTAAATGCGGCTCTTCCTCCAGTGGGGCGCTTGGCAGGGTCACCTCTTTGCTCACATCTATGCCCAGGGCATTGTATTCCGCAAACAAATGACTGTCAGCTAAGTAATAAAAATAGGAGAGAATGGATACTAATGATTCAGTTTAGTAAAGATAACATAGTATTTTATGTTCATGGTGAGCTGCCATACTGTCCAAAACTAAAATGCGTGGTGTTCCTGTGTGATTAAAAAACACTGTATTAAGGTATTACCCCGTGTCATACATTCTATTTTAAAACTTACAGGCCTTCCTAAGAATGACTTTACAACATACCAAAAAAATCTGCTGCCGTTTCTTCATCTCCAAAGAGGTCTTTGTCCTCATCGTTGAGACTCACAAAGCTATTCTCTTGCACAACACTGTTGGTGCTAACATCAAAATCACTTGCCTTGGTAAAGTCATGTCTAAGTGGATCTATGTTTCCTGTAGAGTAGATTCAAAATGTAAAATCATATGTGAAAGAAACATCTGGCATTAATTACTGTGGCAAAATTCTTACTGTAATGGGAAACAAGCAAGCTTATATGACATGAATGTGAAATTGAGACCCAATACCACCTATAGCTGCAATAATGTTTAGCAAAAGAAGAACATTACAGGTGCACATTGAGCCCAATTTATCAAAGTTCTCGTAGACTGGAGAAGATAGGCTATCTTTGGAGACCCTGGGCGATTCATCAAATCTGAAATGCATTTTCTCAAACTCCTTTGTTATAAGAAAAAGCAAGAGACAGAAAGAAAGAAGCAGCATTGGAAACCAATTACATGAGCTGCGTTCAATAATACTTTAAAGGAAGATGCTAAAAAGAGCAGACAGCATTCTGCTGCTTCTCCCTCACTGTAACACTGTAAGCAATGACGTAGTCAGACTGCATAACTACAGCATTGAAACGTGAATTCACCAAGCAGTCTGTGTAAAAAGGCTGTGTTATAATAAAAATATAAATCCGTTGGTAATTCAATCTACCCTTTTATATATGTATTTAGATGCTTGTCTGGGGTTCAGCTTTACATTAGGATCCTTTGTAGTCATTGATGCTCCCAACCATCTCCCCCATGTTAGGTTATTTACTTGACAAATACAGTTATACATACTTGGTCATTGAGTCATTCTGACATGTAATTGGGTAGCAGAGGCTTTTTATTTTTCACTATTTATTTCCCAAATACAGCCTGTGTGTATCAACCTAATGCAGGGATTTAGGAACAGGCATGTCGTATGACTTTTACAAATTTATAGTCCTCACCAAAGCTTTCTTGAAGAAAAAGTTGCTTGCTATAATTCTCTTTCATTGTGATGTCCTCCGCACGGCTTTGGTTCAGTGTGAAATGATCGACCACATCAATGCTACTGTATACAAAACACAGAAATGAAGGCAGAGTTGTAAATAACCCGGGCAATTTCAGGGAATATTATCATACTTCATGACTTTTTAATATGTTAAATAACCATTTGATGTTAAAAAAATGTCATGTTTTACTACTTTAAAAAACAATAAAAATACCAATTACTAACATTATAAAGCTGTTTTCAACCTCTAAATGCCATTGAAATAGGATTTAGATTTTAAAGACATTCACTTTAGGGTAGGCTGAACAGTAAATCTGGTTTCCTTACATGGGTAGTAGGTCAAACAAAAGAGAAAAAAATATGGAAAAACTGTGCTCACAAAAACCAAAATAAATGTGTATGGTACATGATGGCAGACAAGTAGCCAAGCTATTACAGATTGCTAAAGATGGTAGGGAAGGAGATTTAGCTTTTTTTCGATTGTGCAGTACAAATAATGTTTGATAAATGTGGTGTCATGGAGTTGCATGTTTGCATAGCATGTAAATCTTTGTTGCTATCCCCTTCATTTTTAATGGACTAGCTTAATGCAATGCATATGCGTCAATGCATTAAATCTAAATCTGAAAGAAACAGAAAAGAGACATATGCTGGCAAATAACTGAAGCAAAATGCAAAAGCTGCTTTTCTTGGATCTAAAAACAGTCATCAAAAAGCTGGTGCTGACTGCAGGTAGCATTAATGCAGGCCAAACTCAACACATTGTGCCACTGGCTAAACGCCATAACTCAAGTGACAGATGGACATCACCTTTTTCTATAAAGCTGTCATAGGGTACTTGGTAAACTTGATCTAATGCTCAGCAGGAAACAAAAATGGACACTAACTGCCAGAAAACAAAATTCGAGGTATATAAAGAATGTGTTTGACAGGCGCTTTGTGTTTGTCAAGTTTGGATATCAAGCACAGATCTCAAACAAAAGATACGCTTCCTCTGTAGATATCAGTATCCAACTGTTCTCCCACAAAGCTTTCTACCTGCAGTGTAAGTGTTGCTGCTGCTTTGTATTACAATCAACCCTAAAGAAATGTGAAATAATGCTCATACAGAACGGAGGCTTTTCTATTGAAAAATAATGACACTGCAAAACATATTTTTTTTCAATAAAAGGTGCATGAACAAAATATGTTTCTGGTACAAGTGAATGGCTAATGATTTTTTTATTTTTTTCATGATCATAGTAGTTTATGATGAAGTTAATTTATTTACATAGCATGGATATCATGTGACAGGGAAATAAAAGGTTATGGACCTAGTTTGGTGACTGCTACATTTTTTGTTCTGGGGAGGCATGTAGAACCAGTATAGCCAAACAGGTGAGGTGGCACATGAATGCCCCTAATAAAACCCTACAGGTTACAGCGTCCCTTCTTAAACTTTACAGCCACTTTTTAATTTTAAAATAATTTTATTGTGAATACCGTCTGTATTAAGAAAGTTATGCTATATGCACCAGAACATTCAATATGCCCTGAGCAAGTGAGACTGGAGTAAGACAATACACTGAGCAAGTGAGCAATACACTGAGCAAGTGAGACTGGAGTAAGACAATCTTGGCAGGAAAAAGATCTGGACAACCAATATTATTATTATTCAGTGTATATATAGAGCCGACATAAGCAGCGCTGTACAAAGTCCATAGTCATGTCACTAACTGTCCCTTAAAGGGGCTCACAATCTAATGTCCCTACCTTAGTCATATGTCATTACCACTCTCTAAGGACAATTTTGGGGTGAAGCCAATTAACCTAACCGCATGTTTTTGGGGTGTGGGAGGAAACCGGAGTACCCAGAGGAAACCCACACAATCCTGGGGAGAAACCCCAAACTCCATGCAGATAGTGTCCTGGCCAAGATTCTAACCTGGGACCCAGCGCTGCAAAGGCCAGAGTAGTAACCACTGAGCCATCATGCTGCTCATACAATTAGCAGAGAAGCTCAAATTACCACAACACTATGGGTTTGTAATAATAAAATAAAACATACATTCCCCTAAAACTTACTTTAAATCAGGTAACTGAAGATCAAAATCATGGAACTCTTCTTGAAGGGTGATGGATTTGTACCTAGCTTCCTGATTCTCATCTGAGAGATCCAACATTTCTGGAAACAAGGCAGACATAGATTGGATCCAACAAAACACCAGCCAAATACACATTTATTAATGTTACTCTATATCAAACATCTTCTACATATTGTGTGTCAGTTTATAACCTTAATGTCTTTGTTATTTGCTATTTCAGAAGGTAAACGCTATTAAAACAAATATTTTATTTCATCTTGAGAACCAGTGGGTTGAACTACTGCTGATGTCTGTTAACTTTCACTGACCTAAATGAGAGTTTCCTTGTTATTTGTATTTGTACTCTTCCTACAAGGCAATACAAAGGCTTCTTTCACAGCTGGAAACCTCTTCACATAAACAACAGCAAGATTTCAGAAAGTGCTGTTGTTACAGAGAAATTCTGATGGAGATGTCCCACCACTTGAAAAAGATATAATTATGGGAGTTGTCACTGCTGACTTGGTTGACAAAGATCATGAATGTACTACCATGTCATTTAATCCAGAAGAGAACCGGCACTGGATCAAAGAATTCTGAGTTTGTGCAGGACAACCAGCTCTGGGGACAGGATAAGTATTGTATTAAGGACATTTAAAAAATGTTAGCTGGCTAAAGGAAGTGATTTAAAAAGAACACTGCGGTTGGTCATAACAAAAAAAGGAAAAACCAACATATTTTTAAATTTACATGTTGTAAATAAGTTGGTCCTAATCTGTTATATATACATCGTGTTCTTTGCCTATCCTATATAAATCAAGTTTTAACAACTACTGCCTTTTATCACATTTAGATACCTGGACGGAAGGCCAGCTTCATTTTTAGCAGGGATTCATTGCAGTCTGCCAATAAATATTTCGTCTTTCGGTTGTACACCCGCACTACTCCAAGGAGTAAATGTCCTGATATTCTCAAGGACATGACCATCTACAAAAGAGAAGTTTAAGGAAAAAGCAGTTAGTTCTCATGTATTTTCCACAGCTGTATAACACCACAAAAAACTATCTGACAAGTCTTAGCATACAAACCTTTGCAGACTTGATATTATTGACGGCTGTTTCAAGGTTGCATTCAAATATATTACTCTTGGTGAGTTTCTTATGCCAGTGTGCTGCTATCCATATCTTGGCCAGGATCCCATGCTTGTCCAGAAGAATATGTGTGTAAATCATTTTTTAAAATCAAAACTTACAGACATCTATAAGCTGCAATACATGATATTTATTGTTATTATTTGAATACTTTGGGTTTTTTTTGTTTACTAACAATACATAATGTAATTAAAACTTTTTTTCATATACACAGAGAGCCAAAATTAAAAACTGAGACAAAGTAGCGGGTCAACCTTGAAATTTATTGAAAAAATTGAGGAAATTGTTCCTTCTCATTAGATATAAACCCTTTTCATATGGAAACAACGAGGTTTTGCTTTACATTCAATCTGGAAAAAAGAAAAAATCTTTTTGTAGCCTTCTGAGTTAAATTTCAATGGTAACCTTTTTGCACAGGCTAACAATAATAATAACAATATTCTTCTATGAAAATCCAACCATTCAATTCCATGCCTTGGAGTAGGAAGGAAAAGTACAGCTGACAAAAGAGTGCTGGAAATTCCAGGCGTAGCCAATGCGGAGCTAAATCTTAAGCCGCTGAAACTCCCTCTTCATTAAAATAGCGCCACTACTAAAATTCCCGGCATTATTTGCGTCTATAAAACAGTCCAATGCGGGGCCACGCATAGGCAGAGAGCCCGCTGGTCTAAAGACGCGAGTGATGCCGGGAATTGTAATAGCGGCGCTATTTCAATGCAGCGGTGAGCCAGATGCAGTTCATATTTAGGATTCCTTTGGGGGCAAAATTTGGCCCCTGGCCCAGAATTTGACACTCCTGCTCTACAGCAACCTTTCTTTTCCCATTTTAACATGAAGGAACCCTTCACATAATTGTAAGGTCTTCAGGGAAACCCCTGCTATTATTACTATATCCACAACTCACAGTACATTAGTGTGGTGGTCACTAGGAAGAGTTTCTCTTATTGATGGCCAGTGAGAAGAATGTCATTCTTACATATAGCCAAAAAGATTTTAACTGACCTTAGAAGCGCAAACTGCTCATTGCTTAAAGTACGCCCAGCGTCCTAGGGTTCCATGGAACTGGGTAAAGAAACACTGGTCCAGAGGTCCACATACCTCTAGTGACAGTATACAGAGCAAAGAGGATTTTACAGGCATATAAACATATTTTAGGAATTAGGGTACCCCTGCTTTTACCTACATCTCATGGCATACTAACATAGTAAATAAATTGAAAAAGTCTGAATATAGGAATAAGTAGTGTGGCATTTTGGAAACCCAGTGATAGTTATTTTTGTTACCAACCCCCTACAAAATATTTTCCACAATAGTATCAAAATTATTAATAAGAACAGAGAAAAGCAGACATTACCAATTGGGATGTCCTCTTACTTCAGCCAGGGTAGAAGAGAACCTTTATATTGGTTGCTAGTAAAAAAAAGGGTCCCCTTGTGCATTGGTGGGTATGGTAGGTGGTAGGTCAATCCACCATTGCTTAAGGGACCCCTAGTAACCTCAAGAGGAATGCCAGGGTTCTTAGTTGGGAAACACTGCTCAACAATCAAATTATTTGTTTGTAGATGCCAGGACAAGGGCTTTAACATGCAATGTTGTAATGCCCCTCTCATTGAGTTGTAGAGTATATATGCAGGATAGGTTGCAGGTCTTGTCCTTTTTGCACTGCCTCCTGCAGAAGTTCCTCTGTTGCTCATCCATGGCCTTGCTTGTCCCCCAGAGGCAAGTCCATCCATAGACATTTGTGTTGGCTTTTAATAGAGTTTTTGTTATACTGATATTTTCTCTGATGTGGAGCATGGAAAGTCATAGACCCCGCTATGGTCCTGTGACTAAAGTTGTTGCATTGACCTTCATATAAAAAATGTGCAAGCAATACAGTTTATCTATGCTCCAAGCTGTGCTCCATCTGGCGGAATTGTCTCTAAGTCCTGTGAACATTTGGCTTTTTAGCATATCCACTCTATACAAGACCACTTGAAAACTGGACAGTCTGCATGCATACAATGTATATCTACTTTTAATAAGCAGACATTTATCAAAACAGGACCTCCCCAAAAATGTTTCCGTCCAGATTTGATTGACTAACCATTTTATTTTACTTCATTCGGTCTACCTTCCTTCAGAGGGAACAATAGGCCATTAAGGCTTTGCAATATTACAGAAGTGGATGGTCTTACATCTGGGACTGCAATCTAAGAGCTTTCAATAATGTTCTCAAAGCTCAATCCATTTCATCCTCCATTCAGTTATCCTCTCAGGGCTGTCATACTGGCGCTCCTTCAAGGTTTTCTGACGGCCGTAAAGCATCCTGGAAACCTATCATTGTATGATGTAAACATGTTCTCTTCTCTAAAGGGGACCTAAAGAATATTTACATGTTCTATTTTTTTTTAGGTTAAGTTTTCATTTCTAACTAAGTCACTGCAGGGTAGATTCTTTCTGTTATAGTGACTATCAGCATGGATGTTAAAGTTGTCATGCAAAGCTTAGTGCAGGATGCCGGGATATGCTGGGTATCCCAGAATTCCCTGGGGCTGCAAAAACCAAATGAATTCTCACATGCATGCACAGTTGTTACGTCGTCCCAGCCTTGCCAATCAAGAAGCTGAGGAAGATGGCGGCACCCTTGCTGGAGCAAGAACTGGTGAGTGAAAATGAAAAATTGTGATCAGGCGTGTGTGTGTTTGTTTATTTGCAAAATGGTCATTGCCTATCCTTTCTGAAAAAATATTCTGCTTTAACATTGATCCTACAAAGAGGATTCTCTGCACTGCCCAGACCAGTTGTAGCCTTCACCATATACAATGTAAAACCAACAGTTCTCTAAGTAAGGGCAATGGGGGTGCAATATTTCATAAATTTGGAGAGAAACAGAAGTCTAAAAGACTCCTTATTAATTTTTAAAGCAAACCTGTCACTATGATATTGTATAGAGAATTGTTAGAGCAATAAAGTTAGCAAGAGAATGTTGAAAAAAAATCCCATTGTGAGTTTGCAAATAACAAAAATGATGATTGTCTTGCACATATTAGATATCACCCAACACATTGAATTCAATGCAACAACTCGAAGCTCATAGCTTAGGGAGGACATGTGTGAACTATAAAGCCTTTTACAGAGTAACAGAGTACCAATTTCTGAACATTTCACAATCATGTGCAATTTGTACAAATAAAATGTTTGGTCATCTTTGTTACTTGTAGGATATATTGAGCCTGATTTCTTAAAGCTCTCCAAGACTGGAGAAGAAAGACTAATATGAGAAAACCTGGTTGATCCAGCAATCCTGGAATGGATCTAGTCCCAGACTGAAAACACTGGCTAATAGCATATAATTTTTAAAAAATCCTTCAGTTCCTAAAGAGGGCAGCAGTGAGCAGTACTGAACCACACACTGTCACCCCCATTCATTCTCTATGGGGCTGCCATAGGTAAATAATACATGAAGCGTCTTTTTCTCAAGGCAGCGGATCAATGGAGTGGGGAAGCTATGACCGCACTGCAACCTCACCGCCAGTCTGAGACTGATCTACAGCCATCATACAGAAAATGTGAAACTAACCAGGGAGGTGCAAAGTGTGCTGATGTACAAAGGTGCCAAACCTTCTTCAGCCAATAGGGGGCCCCACAGAGGCCCCAAGTCAGTTTGGCAGAGGGGAGCCAAGTCAGTTCTGCACAAGGGCCCATTAACCACCTGGGCATTACACTGAGGTCTAGATTTCTGTTCCAAAAGCGTTACACTGTTTTTCATTAAATTTTTTTTTTTTAAATTGTAGACCTGTAACTTACAGATATATGTCCGAACAAGGGTTCTAGTAGATATCATGAATATAAAAAATGTTTGAAACACACAATCATGTAAAAAAAAAAAATTACACAAAAAATCAGCTTAAACAAGAATACATAAATAAATGAAATATACTGAAAATGCGATAATTCGGTATACTATATAGTAATATATTTTTCTAAAACACCATACAGTGAGAAAAGTTCGGGTTTATCGATAATTGTAACTTTTTGAAGCCCGTACCAAGGTCGGGCTTAACGGTCGGGTGGTTAAACCTCCTAATATTTACATACAGTACACACAGGCAGCACAATATATCTGGCAATACAGTCTTCATAACAAAATCATAGAATTATGATAAATATTAGGGTTTTATAAACAGTAACCAAATAAGTGAGATAAACGTTCCTTGGCTTAGCATATCCAGGACTGCATTCCAAAATAAGGGCCCCAAGGCAGCTATATGGGGAGAAGGGATGGGTCAGGTCTCTGGTGGTGAGAGGTTTAATGGGAGATTTGTACAATCAGTACAAAAAAATGGGCAAAATCTACGATTTTGGGTTACTAGGGGGCAGACATAGGGAGGTGCAAGGTGTGTTACTGCACCAGGGTGCCATACTCTCTTTGGCCACAGGGGGCCTTGTCAGTTTGGTGGGGAGGCCCCAAGTCAAACTGACAGGGAAGGCCAAAGTCAGTTCAACGGAGGAACCCCAAATCAGTTTGACGGGAGAACCCCATGTCAGTCAAACGTAGGGGCCACAAGTCAGTTCAACAGAGGAGCCCAAGTCAGTTCGACAGAGGAGCACCAAGTCAATTCGACAGAGGGGCCCCAAGTCAGTTTGAGAGAGGAGCCCCAAGTCAGTTCAAAGGAGGGGTCGAAAGTAAGTTCGAAGAAGGGGCCCCAAGTCAGTTTTAAGGGGGGTCTCAAGTCAGTTCGAAGAAGGGGCCCCAAGTCAATTTGAAGGAGGGGTCCCAAGTGAGTTCGAAGAAGGGGCCCAAAGTCAGCTCAACGGAGGTGTCCCATGACAGTTCGACAGAGGGGCCCCAAGTCAGTGCGACAAAGGGGTCCCAAGTCAGTTCAAAAGGGGTCCCAAGTCAGTTCGATGGAGGGGTCCCAAGTCAGTTCGAAGAAGGGCTCCCAAGTCAGTTTGAAAGGGGTCCCAAATCAGTTCGAAGGGGGTCCAAAGTCAGTTTGATGGAGGGGCCACAAATCAATTCGACAAGAAGGACCCAAATCAGTTCCACAGAGAGGACCCAAGTCAGTTTGATGGAGGCATCGTGGCTCAGTTTCTTGCCTGGCTTTCACATTGATGCTTCAAATTTAACACTTTTTCAGTGGCCTTGTCCTGGGTCAGAGCAAGGCCTAGCCAGACAACCAGCATTTTCACGAGGTAGCCCGTTTAGTTCTCCCATGACAGGTCTTCTTTAAAGTTAACTGATGCTAACAGAGGTTTCTCCTCCTTTGTTGGACAAGTACAGCACAAATTCTGACTTCACTTGCCACATGCTTGTTTCAGGTTAGGGGCTCAGGTTTAAGGGCAGCAAAGCAGTTAAAATTGACAGCAAAAAAAGTGACACCTGCTTACATATTCCACAGAGAGCCCCCATTACTGGTCTGGTGTAAAATAAGAAAACAGAAGCCACCCCAGAGGAACACTTCATATTCCAAATGACGTCATTTTATTACTTTTCATAACAGTGGCAGCCATGTATAGGCATTCCCCCTTTTATTTGCATGAACTACAACCTCCAGCATGCCTCACAACCTCACAGAAGCAAACAGAGAAGGAGATACAACCTGACGGGGCGGGACACAAAATGGCGGAGCCCGCCTTTTTTTCCTCAGACTGGGCGGGAGAGCTGTCTGCGCAAGGGAAGGGTCACGTGGCTGTACGCAAAGCTTGATATCGGATATATAGCGGGAGTCAGTGCGTAGTGCGCGCGCGGGACGGTTCACGTGTCAGGACGTAAGGCTTGATGTGTCTGCTGAGCCGTCTGCACGAGGGCAGGGTCACGTGTCTGTCTCCCCTGGCGCGGGAAGTGGCCGACTTTAAATCCCGCGCTGTATACAAGGCATCTGATTGGCTGATCGCGGCTGGCTTGTGGATAATTTATTCAGCATGTTGTATGTGATGTAATAAAGGGGTGAGATACCTAATATATACCTAATATGATACAAATAAAGTCATACTTGTTATGGATCAGTAAATCAGTAATAAACGTGAAGATCCAGCATGGCAGCCAAGCTGCTGGAGAGATTTTTTTATTGCCTGGCCGCTGTTTGAAAATTCTGGTGAAGTATGGTTTAGCCTAAATAAATAGGATTTCTATGCATTCCTTACTAGAGACTCGATGAGTGGATTAAAGGTCAAACGCCTATGGGCTAGTGACTATTATCATTAGCATGGCTTGTTTAGAATTGAGTTACAAGTGCATTGACCTGCATTTGACCTGCTTTAAGCAAATCTTGCATTCCCATTTACCTGGTGCTAAAATTCTGCTGGGTTACAGTACTCCAGAATATAATGAGTGCTAATGAGTCCTAACACTGTAATAATGTCCATGATCACACCAGATCAGGAACTACAGGAAAAAAAAGTATGTACAGGATGCAATTTGATTATTTTCCATTATCTACTGGATACATTAGAACCTGCAGAGGATTGCTAACCTCATTGCAGATTCCCTGGATATAAATGTGATGTGTTGGTGTCAGTAGATGAAGTCACACACCTGGAATAATCATACAGGTAATACAATTACTGAACACCTGAGCTGTATACTCATTCTGGGTCAGGGATTCAGAAGGAAATAAAGGTCCAGGGCCAGAACATCAGCTTGGATATTATAGAACCAGGACACCAATGGCAGCTCACATTATGTTCTGATGGAAGGTCCTCTTTCTTTTTTCTCATTTCCCCAACTGTAAAATGCTGCCCATAAGTCTGTAGGACCCAACACGTCTAGGAATGTTAGAGTCCTGCTTCTTGGTGCTCACCATGATCTGCAGGTATAATGTCACTGGGACCCGGTGTTAGCAAACAAAAAGCACAGTGATGGGGGGGTCTGATCATCCGGCATATTAGGAAGTGTCAGAACAAGGTTTAAATATCTCCTTTGCAACAGATATAAAATATTATTTCTATTATTATTATTATTATTATTATTAATAATAATAATAAACTGTATTTTTATAGCACCAACATATTACACAGCGCTGTACATTAAATAGAGGATGCAAATGACGGACAGTGACACAGGACGAGGAGTGGACCCTGCCCCGAAGAGTTTACAATCTAGGAGATAATATAAATAATATATATTGTGGCATATCACTGGGGGTTGCTCATGGTAACGGGATGCTTACAGGGCAGATTAGAGGCAGCAGACTCCAAAAGTCTAAAATAACACCAGTTTTTATTTGTTTAGGCAATTGTTACAGCAAACTCCACAGCTTCACAACAAAAACAATAATAAGTAGCCCGGATGGCTACCTCACTTGGGTGTTCTCTCTTATTAACACATTTACTATATCAGGAATCTGCCCTGTAAGCATCCCGTTACCATGAGCAACCCCCAGTGATATGCCACAAAATATATTTATATAATCTCCTAGATTGTAAGCTCTTCGGGGCAGGGTCCTCTCCTCCTCCTGTGTCACTGTCTTTCGGCCTGGAATCCACTCTGTCTTTCTCTCAGCCTAGAATCCACTCTGGCTCTCTCTCAGCCTGGAATCCTCTCTGGCTCTCTCTCAGCCTGGAATCCTCTCTGGCTCTCTCTCAGCCCGGAGTCCCCCTGGCTCTCTCTCAGCCTAGAGGCCCTCTGGCTCTCTCTAAGCCTGGAATCCTCTCTGGCTCTCTCTCAGCCTGGAATCCACTCTGGCTCTCTCTCAGCCTGGAATCCACTCTTGCTCTCTCTCAGCCTGGAATCCACTCTGGCTCTCTCTCAGCCTGGAATCCACTCTGGCTCTCTCTCAGCCTGGAATCCACTCTGGCTTTCTCTCAGCCTAGAATCCTCTCTGGCTCTCTCTCAGCCTGGAGTCCCCCTGGCTCTCTCTCAGCCTGGAGTCCCTCTGGCTCTCTCTCAGCCTGGAATCTACTCTGGCTCTCTCCAAGCCTGGAATCCGCTCGCTCTCTCTCAGCCTGGAACACTCTGGCTCTCTCTCAGCCTGGAATCCACTCTGGCTCTGTCTCAGCCTCTTGCTGATCACTTCCCTCAGCCTCTTGCTGATTTATTCCCTTCTTCCTTGCACCTGAGTGCAGGTGCCTATAACCCAAATCAGGACCGGGTTGGGCCAAGGAACCCACCCTTTTACTCCCTTGGCTGGCTCCAGGGCCCCATAATCCCTGGTTTACCTTCTAAAAACCTATTCAAACATTAACACTTTCTTTTCCCTGGAGCAATTCTAACATTTTCCCTGACATTTTAGGGACACTCTGTCAAAATATTTATATATATATATATATATATATATATATATATATATATACACACACACACACACACAGTAACAGCCTTTTGTTATCCAACAAATGCAGATCCTGGTCCCTATATTCAGGACAGATGTGTGGCATTAGGTTTCTTTATGTATGGACTATATGGAAAATATCTTAGCAAGCTAAGCTAATTTCCCAACATTAGTAACATTTGATCTATAATGCAATATCTGAAATCATGTCATTGTGTATAATTAATGTGAATATGACATGATTGAATAATAATCAATGCAGGAGAAGACAGGGCTGCCAGTTCATAGTAAGTTACAGAATAGGAAAGTATTTTACCCAGTAATACTTTAATTTTCGCTATAGGCAATGCAGCAGCAAATGCCAGTGTTCAACCCAGAATTTTTTTTTAAGCGGGGTGGTAGGAGATTGTAGCAGCCCTTGTATTATGACTGAACTCTTCAGTAACCACCCAAAAACAGCTGGGTGGTCACCCAAAAATGCAGGGTGGTGCGCCCAGCTAAAAGGGGCCAGGGAGAACACTGAATGCATATGGAGTCATAGATACATACACTGCTTTGATTTTATTACGCTTCCATTACAGCCATACACAGATTCAGAATGTCCCCACTGAGTGTGCAGTTTATTGATTAAAGATTTTATTTTTAGTATTGTATTATGTATTTACCTTTTCTTCCTGCTGCTTTTCAGTGCTGAATTTTAGAGATCCTGATAGGCACACATGTTCAGTTACATTCATACATGCTTGTCATGTGCACAATCCTACACATTTACTGAATAAATGAAACACAGAAACCATTTTGCAGCATAAAAATGTGTATCACAATGTTACAAAGTCAACATGTCATTAGGTTTATCAGTCAGGCAGTGAGGCTGTCAATGTCAAGGCTTTGGCTGAAGCTGGGTTCAAACTGTTGCAGTAATGTGTGCATTGACAAATGCTTGAAACATTCGACACATGCTGAAGATGCACATGCATAGGCACTGGCTGAGTTTGGTGTGTGCATAATATTGGACAATAAAGAAGAATCTAACAGCCCCGTCTCATCTGTCCACCCCTAAAAGCATTAAAAAGAATAGCCTTGCGTGTAAAATCACAGATTACCTTTTTATTTAACCTGCTCTTTTGTCTATTATATTTTCCATAATTTTAATAAATAAATAAAATCAAGGAAAACTTTTTTTCTGTGTTCTGTGCACACTACTTATATTATCCTAAGGAGTCAAATTAGCCCTCCTGTGGGTGTAATCTGCTGCCTTTCACCCAGGAGTGGAAAACTGCACTAAATATGTGACTATATTTACATGTTGCCCTTGCATCTATAGTAGCAATGTGGTTCTTCTGCCATAAGAAAAAAGAAAATAAATATAATACTTCCAGGATTTGCACTGCAATCCACCTTAACATGAATGAAAACTGTGTGCACAATGAGGTTACCAACTATTCCCTTTCAGCTATTGGAAGCAAAGTTTAGAAAAATATTCAATACTAATAAAGGGTTAAACATGAGGAAATGTGGACGCGGAGACTTTATCATTTTTTTTAATAATGAGTCTTAACACACACAACACCTGAAGTTTTCACTCACTTCCACCATTACTAGTTGTGATACTAGGAAATGGGTTAATTCTATATACAGACTAGTGAAAGTATACACTATGAACACTATGTAACAAATCCTAGGTTCCCTGCATCAAAGGCAAACATCAATAATTACAGTAAAGGATCAATTTCTTAGCCCTGATGCCTAGCATTTACTTTTTTTTTTTTTGCATTGTGACAGCCCAATAATGAACCAAAAGATCCAAAGGAACAGACATGCACCATTTTGGCAATATAAGCCATGTGCTTTGCATTTGTAGCACAATCAACCTGAAAAGTAATGCAAATACATGCGGGTTGTGGTGACACACATCACTTTGGAATAAGCCCTATAAAGTGCAGGTAAGCCTTCTTTTTTTAAAGAAAAAGCTATCAAGCAAGAAAGATATGTTTTAGTTTGTTCTCATGTATAGATTCACTAATATTTATAAGATGAATTTAGACAAAGTCATTCCTGCACTGATGAAAAGCTCCAAATACATACATTAAAGTAAACCCATACCTGCAGACTACGGATATTTACATACTCGTGTTGTTCCATAAAGCTGCCAAGTTAATGGAGACTTACAAGTGTCAGCTGTCAGTATTGAGATAGTCAGGAAGTCAGCTGTGTCTTGGAAAATACTGCTCCCCATTGTGCTTGCTCATCCAGATTTGCCAACTTCTTACTAAGATGTACACATAGACATTTTTTTATAAAAAAGACATTTATGTTCAGTAAGCATTTAGAAGACATTGGAGCATTCTTGGCACGCACACTGGATGTAGTGTATCAAGCCTGAAGTTACTACTTTAATTTATTGTCTGTGTCAATACATTTTAAAAGAAGCAATTGATTTTACAAAACAACAGTCCTCCATGGAGTGAGTTCCATTTATATATTTTACTAGCTGAAACTCACCCTGGTAATACTCATTTTATTAGGTCATGGGAAAGAGAACTGGGACATGATCAAGAATTGGATCAAATTAAGAAATCATTTTGCTATGTTCACCGGTTGTCCAGATCTGCCAAGGATGAGGAGCATTGCTTTAAGATTTTCAGCAGGTGGTATAGATGTCCACAAGATATTCATAGATTAGATTCCTCTTACTTTCCTACATGCTGGAGATGTGGGAACTCTGTTGGATCCATGCTACATATCTTGAGCTCTTGCCCTCCAATCATTACATTCTGGAGGAAGATCTTTAACATCTATACCACCAACACAACTGCAAACTTAGATCCGCGCCCTGAAGTCACTATGTTGGCCGGGTTCAAATAAAACCATTAAAAGAGGGCTCCTCCGCCACTTCATTACTGCAGGACACCGGGTCATCGTACAACACTGGGGCTCCCCTGATATTGCTAATATAGTAGAGTGGATAAAAGCGGTGGGTGACATTACTTATTTAGAACAAATACTATGGGAAGAATTGGGCCCCCAGGAGCGCATGTCACGGGATATCTGAGGACTTTAAATCCTACCTTACCCAATATTATGCTTTAGAATATTTTTATTACGCAGGGAGGTTCTTCCAGACCTAATTCCTTGAGAAGGCAAGGTTTCATGTTTCCTTTGGACTTATTGGTATCGCTATGTTATGACTGCAATTATATTTAAAGGTATACTACTGACTGGTGGTATCTTTTTCTTTCTCTCCTCCCCCTTTCTTTATCTCTCTCTCTTTCCTTCTTCCTTTGTCCTTTATTCATTATATTTCCCCTGTCTTATCTAACTGTCTCTTGTTTCCATTCATTTCTATTGGTTTTATTGTACTTACCATGTGCAATTTATTTAACTCACCTGTTAGCTTTTTGCTGTATATACAAAGACAATCTAAGTACATGTTTTTGTATTGTTATTTTTATTATTGTGATTCCTTTGTTTTGTATGTTTGGAAGCTCTATCATTTAAAAATGTAATAAAGACAGATTATACATAAAAGAAGCAATTGAGCCCAGAATTATGGGAGTTTTTGCTGCTGAATTGTTTTTCTAAAGACTAAGAGCCCCTATTTAGTTTTTTATGCAGTCAGGACGGGAAGTAATAGAGTTCCAAAAAACAAAAAGCTGGAAAAGTGGTTGAGTGGGAAACTATAAAAAGAAAAAAAAACACACTCATAAAAATCTTATATTTTTTCCAGCCTTCAGGCCGGCTCAGCGACATCATGGTCTCTTTTTGGTGACACTTTATATATGTGTAACAGCACTTCAATTATTATCCAGTATTTATATAGATCCGACATATTACGCAGCGCTGTAAAAAGTCATGTCACTAGCTGTACCTCAATCTAATGTCTCTACCATAGTCATATGTCTTTATTACACTCTAAGGTCAATTTGAGATGAAGCCAATTAACCTATCGGCATGTTTTTGGAATGTGGGAGGAAACCGGAGTACCTGGAAGAAACCCCAAAACACAGGGAGAACCTGCAAACTCCATGCAGATAGTGTCCTGGCCGAGATTTGAACCTGGGACCTCTCCAATGCACATGTATAGTGTAAACTATTACCCGAACACTTAGGTGTTTATTAACAAAAAACAGTTGTGGGTCTCTGCTGGCTACATACCATAAATAGGGGCACGGAGTATGAAGCAAAATGGTGCATAACGGAATGTGTGAGAGTCTGCTGGGCAACGTAACTGGGAAATCATGATCTATTCTGGATGTTAGTTTAGATCAGTAATTCTCAACCTTTTTACCATGGGGGACCCTTCAAATACCTTTCAGATTTTTAGGGAACCCCTGCTATAATTTCTTTATCCACAATTCAAGGTATATTACTGTGGGGGTCAGTAGGAAGAATGTCTCTTACATTGATGCCCTTTGGGAAGAAAGTCACCCTTACAGATCGCCAAATAGATCATTGGTGTCACTTACCCTGACCTAAGAGGCACAAAATGTTCAAGAAATCCCTGGCAACCTCTGGAGGAACCTTGAGAAACACAGCATTAGGGTGAACAGTAAATTCAAATCAAATAGGACATACCTAGAATATCTGGCCACATCCAGGACAGATAGGCTGTTTAAATAATGTGAGTTGCAGCATAAACACAGAGTATCGATATTTCTGCAAAGGTTTACCATGAATCAAGTTGTCTGGCAGTCTTTGCCTTGTATCGGAGACGCAAGCTGTTCCACACATGGACACCTATTTGTTAAAAAACATACATCTCTACAGTGAATGTTTGCATTAAGAAAACACCGTTTTTTTTATTACACTGAAAGCATTTTAAGAATACCGATATGTCTGGGATGAAAATTTACCATCATGGTGTTTTTTCACAACTTTTTGTCAGCAACCCCAAAAATCATCACTGTTTTATAGCACGTGCCTTTTGCAAGGTGTCTGTATTTAGGTAATTTCATTTGTTTATGCTAAACAAGCATTTTACATATAAATAATACTTAAAGTGCTGAAGTTAAAGGGCTTTGTTTGCTATATACAAATTTAGGGGGCTGAAAAAAATGCAAGTCAAATGCAAGTATCAAAGCAAGTGAAATGTACCTGTCAATGAATTGTAAATGAATGTGTCTCACTGATTCCAGCTGACACTGGCCATAAAATTGCCTTTTAATATAAGTCACTATCATTTCTAGTTCTGTTATCTGATCTTAGAATTTTAGAGCGGGATTTCTAGGCCACCAAATGTAAACCCTCCAAAGGCCCTGAATTTAAAAGTCTTCCTTCTATGAGATGATAAGTGCAAAGTCTGATTCAGCTCATACAGGTAAACTGTTCATATTAAGGTGCAGAATTCCTCCGAAGTACAATTTGTAAATTAGTTGGAGAGTCACCATCTTTATGGGCTGCCATGCCCATATCCTCCGATGTGGAGCGCCCTCTCACCGGCTGTGACTCCTGAATGGGGTGTCTGCTGGCCCAGAATGCAGCTTCCAGTCTGTGTTCCCGAATCTTGCCGTGAAGATCATTCAGCTGAGACAACAAGCTCTGATCCTGCTGACGCATCTCAGACTATGTAAAGCAATATAAAAAAAAGGTAAAAATAAAATAGGGCTTCAACAGCAACAAGAGAGTTGTGCTTTTTTTTTTCATTACATATACTAATAAGGGGGGAAAGTAACTTGAAGCACGAATGTTGTATCTCTTTTTCAATTTTTTGCTGCAGGTGATGTAAAAGACTCACTCCAAGCAAACAGTTGAAGAGAAACTAAACTGAAAAATGCACTTACCCTAATTCTGCAGCGAAGTCGATCAGTCTGGAGGTGTCTTTCATCGGGTCCTGCGTCGTCCCGGCATCCGTTTTTGAGCTGGCGCACCATTTTCGTCTCTTCTTCCAGGTTCTTCTTCCTACATCACCTGACCCAGGCGCGAGATTGTGACGTAGGTTGGAAAAGAAACTTGTGGATCTCACTGTGCATGCGTGAGATTGGCAAATGTTTCTCTTCTAACAAAAAAGCTCCTTCTGTGCATGCCTTCCGGGATACGTGACGTAGGTATCCTGGGAGGCTTTGCGCTCCCATTCATCCTCGATCGCCTAGGCGGTAATCATTTTTTTTTTTTCAAAAAGGGTGTTGCACAAACAGAATTTTTACTCTACATAAAAAGGTTGTCTACCCTTTTATGTAAAGTGAAATTTCTGAGTTTAGGTAAGCTTTAAACACACATAAAAAAAACATAAAAAAGAGCTAAGCAAAGGATTTGTATTTGTAGGAGTCCATTTCTCAGATTAATACATCTCTGTCACCTAGCACAGTTCTGCAAACCAGAACCAGCAAAGTGTACATTAAACGGATGTCAGATGGATATTCCTCCACCTCCTAGATTGTAAGCTCTTCGGGGCAGTGTCCTCTCCTCCTGTGTCACTGTCATTATTGCAACCCCTATTTAATGTACAGCACTGCGTAATATGTTGGCGCTATATAAACCCTCCTTAATAATAATAATTAAATATATGATTGACTGACAAAAGCTCCAAGAGCAATAACAGAGGCTATAAATCTTTTTATTTAAAGGCCATATCTATTGAAGATATAGGCAGTGTTTCTGGACCTTAATAACATAGGGGAACCCTTAAAATGACTTTCAGGTCCTCAGGGACCCCTCTGCTGTCATAATCATATTCACAGCTCACAGTCCATTAGCATGCTGGTCAGTGGGAAGAATGTCACCAACAAATGGACAAAAATATCATTGAAGGTCACCTAAACTGATCTGAGAGCTCAATAAACATTTAGGAACCTCTGGAGGAACTGGAGGTTTTCTGGTCTTTATATTTTTTCAGGAGCTCCAAGAATGAGAAGCATCTTAACCATTGCCATCCCTGCCTAATTCTATGGCCATTGCAAAACCAAACGAAAATATATTGTTGCATTTTTATAAAATCATAAAAACCACTATGAGGCCGAGGGGCTGGAGAAGATACAATTTCATCAGTGAAGCTGGCTAATCCAGCAAACCTGGAATGGATTAAAGTCATTTGCTATTTCATAGCAAAGGTTTTCAATCCTGGACCCGATCCATTCCAGGTTTGGTGCATCACTCAGCTTCACCAATGAAAGTGTATCCTCACTAGCAATGAAGAGCTTTAATAAATCAGGGCTCGAAAATGGGTGATGCTGGAGGCAGCCTTGGGGTAGAGTTGGCCTTTAGCATTACAGAATTCACTGTAGCTGTCTTATTTGCACCTATTATTCCCTATAAGCTCCCTTTTTATAGGTGAGGTCTGCCCCCACCCCTTGTGTCAGATGTGAATCTATTCACCCTCCTGTTGGTTGTCTGTTCTCCTCCCTCCCTAATGCTAGCAGATGTGTTCAGGGAGAGGGTGGGGGTGTAATCTGAAGGATGATATGTGATTGCAGCATGATCAGACATTGTGTATCACCATCATCATACAGTCCTTACCAGTTCCTTTCTGAGCCAGGCCAGGGCAGGTTCCAGGGGCATCTCCATAGTACAATATGTCCTATTTTGCCAGCTGCAAACCTCCTGAACATCACCAAACACGTGAAGAATGAGCTTGAGGCTTAATATATCATCTGGTAAAAATACAGAATCATACATTCATTATTAATACAAGCTAGGTGCTACATTGTTACCCCTTGACTGCCCCTGAAAAGATTGATGCCCCCTTAAATGTCCAATTGTGGTGGGATTTAAAAATGGCGATTCCCATTAAGGACACGATGACACGCTTACACAAGTTGTCCAGCAGGTGGCGCTGCGAGCCCAGTCTCCTCCCACATGGTCGGTGATGGAGTCCTGGGCTGTCTCCTGGGTCATCCTTACACCAGCCGTCTGGTTAAGCTAGCAGATCAGCAAAACACAATTTGTGTGCTGGATCTGTCCCTTATTGAGGGTGGAGATTTACAAAGAACCCATGTTTGCTGTGGCTGCACCATTGCACAGGATGCCAGCCATGCCAGGGGTGTGCACAGGTTAGTGTCTGCATACAGGGGGGTGACACCTCAGTTTGTGTGCTTTGCACAGCCCCCTTTGTGTGGGAGTCTGGGTGAGGTTTGATGGGGATTGTGAGTCATTGCACACAAGCTTGGGTTGCCAATGTGTTGTATGATGTACAATGTAACAGCTGGCTTTAATATAATATATAAAAAAAAAAAAAAAAAACTAAAAAAAGGCAACTTGCATGCTTAAACTTGTAGTCTCCCCCCCTTTACTACTGCAGTGATTGCTGTGTGTTGCCAGGTTGGAGCACCCAGCAGGGTGGAGGTGCCACAGGGACTGGCTGATGTCATCTATGCTTTCTGGTGTATTAGTTGTAGAGATGATTTATTTATATTAATACCTTACCTTATATATATTACTACTTTTATCACATTTATCAATACACAAACAGAGCTTCATCAGCATTTGCAATTGGTGTGCAGCAACACTGACTGCTACTACATTGCACATTAGTCTTTGCTTTGCACATTTATGTTAATCTGTGCCTCCAGCTACATCAAATCCTTTAAAACCAACACTGCATGCATGTTTGATTGCATTGTGCATGCTTTGTGTGTCATTGTACTGTCAGTGTGTTGTGCTGGTGGTGCTGAATGGACAGCTCCAGTTCTCACATCCCATCCTTTGCTATGTTAAGCTTCTGATATTCTGATAGGGAGCACAAAAAGGGTTTAGCCAATCAGCGTCCAGTTTTCTGCAGCTTAGAGCTGTTACAGTAATGAAAGATAATTATTGATTGATGAAGGATTAGTATATGCCAAAGGGATAAAAATAAACACACACAGTGAAGGAAAAAAGCAATAGAGCAATGGTCACTCAGCAATAATTTTTTCACTGCTTGGAGCTAATGCAAAGTTAAAACATTGCCTGATGAATAAGTCAGCTTCTGTGACATTTACTGGATACATGATAATGATTCATGAAAATCTGTTCAGATGGCCGTAGGCTGCAAATAACATCTCCATGTGGAAATGTTAAAGATCCAGGGTAAGGAACATTCTATGGATTCATTTAGTTAATTTATGCTGAACAGTAGGTACCACTTTTGGTTGTCTCTTATGCTTGCCCTGGGCTCAGCTATTTAGAAATAATTGCAAATAGGGAGTCAGCAATGATAATAATTACAGTGCAAAATGTCATAGCACTTTTATGGCATGAAAATAATGAAAATTGAAAAGTGATATTTAATATTTTTCATTAACATGATGATTAGGGGGATGAATAAGAAACCAAGTACAGCAAAATACAAACTAATTAAACTTTAGCTTAGGCAGAATTCAATTCAACAAGCTTAGGCTGTGTGTTAAAACTTGGGGATTCATTCAAAAACTAATGCAGCATATTAGAAAACATTTTAGAATAGATCATATTCATATACATATCACTATTTAATTATTTGTAAACCTGTCTTGGAATATGTTTCATTTTAAAAGGTTAGTTTCCGTTTCATTCACCAGCTGGTAGTTGCATCACACATTGGTTTCCTGTTTATCACACTCATTCCCATCTGAATTCTCAGATGCAAAGCCGTTGTATTGCCGCAGCAGTTTGTACATTTCCCTAAATGTGATGCTGTTGCTAACTGCTGGTGTGGGGTGGTATGTCCGCTGCTACATGCTGTGGTACTTTCCATTGATCAACCTAATGGTAATGTAGGGGTCATCAGGAAGAACCACTGCATGCAATGGGGGACATACTATCAGACACAATAGGAAGTGTTGAATAACTGCACTGCCTGGGGCAAATAAAGATTTATCACATAGGGCAAGGAGTATGGCTCTGGTGTAACTGCGGTGGCTTGATTTATTGTAATAAAATACATGCAAAACAAAACAAAGACAGCATCAAAAGCCTAAAAAGATGAGTTGAGCTGCAATGTAATTGTTGATGCACATCTGCTAGTTATAAATAATCAGACATTCCACTTTTTTTTTTACTGTACCCACATGGGAGGGCTTAAGCAGCTCTGTATGATAATGAATTCCCCGAATGAGCTATTGTAACTTCTAGAAGGTCAGGTCCAGGTCCTGTCTTGTATTTAATGCATACATGACCTTGGATTGCTAATTGCTTGGATTTGCATATGAGAACATTTGTTCTGCTTGTATTAAGACATTAAAATTAATCTTCATTTAAACTCCAATCCCTAACCTTCCTACCCCAGCTTTGAATACCCATTCACACAAATCCTAACACTTTTTTTGATTTTTTTTACAGCACCTTTGCTTATGAAGAAGGCATCTCATTTACTATTGTAGTGTCACAATTGTGAGTCCTGATGCCATCACACCATTGTAGCCTTTTCTAATTTACTAACCAATGATATCTTGTTTGTGTGCACTGGAGACTGGAGTTCCACATGCAAACTAAAACAATGTAACTAGTGGTAACATTTATAGACACTTACCGTATTTTCCGGTGTATAAGGCGACTGGGCGTATAAGACGACCCCCCACTCTAACCAATCATTTGGGGGTCGTGTTATATGCCCAGTATTGTACTGTTCCTTCTGCCTGTCAGATCTCACTATTGTGAGAGAACTGAGAGGCAGAAAGAACTATACACTACTAGTTCTAAGTAATGAATTGGCACGTTCCTTTAATGAATGGGCGTGTTCCAGTGAAGAGCCAATCCAGGCTCTCCACTGGAGAGCCAATCCAGGCTCACGTCCTGCTTTTCAGCTTACACGAGTCCTGCTGTGAAGCAACGCGAGCCTGCCCAGGAGGACTCGTGTAAGCTGAAAACCAGGAAGACAGAAGGAGGCACAGGAGGACTCGCAGGGACGCCAGACCAGAGAGGGGACTCGCGAGGACACCGGGCGCTGCAGGTAAGTACTGGTACCCGGCGTACAAGACGACCCCTGACTTTGTCATTGATTTTTCGGGGTTAAAAAGTCGTCTTGTACGCCGGAAAATACGGTACTCTAATTTTTTTTTTTTTTTTTAAAGGATGTTAATTGTATTTTCTACTTTTTCCCTCTCAGCTGCCATCTGATGCAATCTTGTAAGCCCAGGATGAGCAGGACCACCTTCGGTCAATGGCTTCTCACTCCTTGGAGCTAAGTGACATCAACAAAAGACATAATGCAGAAGGCCACGCTCATCTGGAGCGCTCAGGGACCATCCGAGGATTTGAGAACCCTTCCTATGAAGAGCTTGTGGAGACCAGTTTTGGCCAGGAGTCACAAAATGCCTTGCAGTCGAGTCCTGCATTGGAGGTGAGGGAATGGGGTAAAGAGAATGGGTCTCCTCGCTCTGAGGACAGCCGAGTACCTGAGCCAGCGAGCCACTCTGTAGATTATGGTTTCATTTGTTCCTTAGTGCTTTTGGTTAGTGGCATCATTCTGGTGGCCATTGCTTATACTATACCACGAGAAGTGCGAGTGAGCCCCGATTCTGTGACTGCCCGTGAAATGGAACGACTGGAACTTTACTATGCACATCTGGGCTCCAATCTAGACAAGTGCATCATTGCAGGTTTGGGCCTGCTCACATTAGGAGGCACTCTACTTTCTATGTTACTCATGATCTCCATCTGCAAAGGGGAACTTTACCGTCGGAGGAAATTTAGCATGGCCAGAGGACCCAGGACAAAATACGGCTCACTCAACCTGAGAATGAGACAGATGACCACAGAAGGTGGTCAGGTGCTGGTAGAACATGAAGTGATGGAGATGTCTAACAACATTAGCCACCATGGGCACGAGCCTTAAGAACACCAAGGACATTTTATATATGTCGGCAGGGGTTAATAATTTGTGGAGAAAATATTCTGCTAGAGAGGTATTAATGTTTAATGAGGCCAGATTATTCTGTCCTGGGAGGTTTCTGCTGTTCTGATCTCAGTGACGCTGGGGGAGGGAGAGAGAATTACTCCTAGCTATATTATAAAACAGGTTAATGGCAAAGAACTCCATTGACTGCTGG
Source organism: Pyxicephalus adspersus (assembly GCF_032062135.1). Classification (NCBI taxonomy): domain Eukaryota; kingdom Metazoa; phylum Chordata; class Amphibia; order Anura; family Pyxicephalidae; genus Pyxicephalus; species Pyxicephalus adspersus. The sequence goes on along the minus strand of NC_092863.1, from coordinate 6,195,111 downwards.
TGTGGCAACAAAATCCCCAACCACGGCATCTTAGGGTATGCTGGGATTTACGGTAGCACGCCAGATGTCGCCAACCTGGGCTGAAGAATGTGAATGTTCCGATTAAAAGAATGTTGATCAGGCTTTTTTTTATTTCAATAATAATTCCATTAATGATTTTGTCAGGTTGCTGGTCTCAGATTAGGATTTCACTGGCACTGGAGGAGTCATAGTGTGGGATTTAGGAAATACGTTATAGAGGGAAACTGTTTTACTAACATACAAAGCAAAACTTTATTATATTACAGGATTCTCTTCCTTAGGTGTGGTGGCTGCTTTCATTTTCTTTTTCAGAACCTTTATAAGAACAAGTATAGAAAATACTCATTGTTCTTGCCGGACATACCTTGTCATTGCTTACCTCACAAAATTGTAATCAATATTCTCTCCTTCTCTATATAATGAGAAAGTCGGGAGGTTGTAGTCAAAATCAGAATTAAAACCAAGAGAGTTACCAATGCTCCTCCATACATAAAATACAACAGTATAGTGAGTGAGTGTTGTCACCCTTAGTACAGGAAATTTGTAAATGGCAGGATGAGAAGAGAAAATAAAGTCTGAAAAAGAACACTAATGCAGCCTCCACATTCAATGACAAGTGAGTTGCAATATATCCAATGTCAATTTTTTTTTATCTAGATAAACTTTAATATTAATGCACTTCAGAGAAGTTGCCCAGTCTTCAGCTTGCCCAAATTTTATAAATGTATCCTCAACACCTCAACAAAAAGGTTTCCAGTCAGGAAAATGTTTCCTGAAAAGCCATAATTTGTGTTGGAAGCTGCTGCTAGCAGACCAAGGGGCCAATATAAAGACATCACCACTTATATTGCTGCTGAGCATTACTCTGAAAGCAGCCCTGCTTATACAAATCAAAACCTGTGAATGGCAGCACCATTGCTTCCAGCAGCTCCTTAAATATGAAGAAACAGTGAATACCTGCAACACATTTATAGAATGAGAGTTAAAGCGAAACTCCAGGCACAAATGATGGTATACTGTACATTTTTGTAGTTGTAGCCAATCTGATTAAAAGCCCAAATAAACCAATATCGGATAGACACTGTACTAGAAGGCTCGATCTTCAGTCTTACCTCCACTTTCCTGTTACAGCAGTTGTGTTGAGTATATGACAGTACAGTCTAATGGAACCACCACTGGTCACCTGGGTCAGGTCCAACATTATCCCCTTCCTTTTCTACAATAAATGTCTGTATGTCACTTGTACTTAGGGGTGCAACTAAGCTATGACAGCACGGAACACTACAATTTGAGGGTAGATTGCAACATTTTTACCAAGATCAAAGGGAATTGTAAAGCATCTACATTCAAACAGCATCCACTACTTGTAACATGCTTGGGTAAAGGATAAAAAGACTCAGGATACAGGCAGCAGAATACGAGTTGAATGGCATCTATGGAGCGAGCTTGCAGTATGCTATATTAAATTAAACAGATGTCTAAGCATCATGATAGGAAAGTTCTTTGCTTCCTGCACTGCCCACAACACAACTGTTGAGTCCTTAGACACTAAACTGTAGACTTGCAGGAGGACACACAAGATGCCCTGTAACCATGTGATAAAGACCATCTAAATTTGCTAACAAACTATTTATTTGGGTGCAAAGCAACTTTAATTAACATTTCTACTGCCTGGAGATTAGCGTGTGCAGAGCTGTCTTATTTCCTGTTGTCAGTCTTGGGGACATACTGTGTCTAAAGCCAGGCAATTCATATTGTCTTAATGAACTGCATCAAAATGATTGTTTGATGCAACACACTTGCATCAATCCAGTCAATCTTAATGTGAAAAAAATGTAGCTAGACTCAATCATAATTACAAAATAATCAACATTTATATCGCCAGCAATCCAAATTAGGGTGGCATTTTTAGTAACCGTGTCAGCCATCCAGATCATCGGTACTAAACTCACCAACGTGTATGTGTTGCTCCTTTGCTGGTTGAATAAGCAAAACAATGCTCACGGACGCATACATTTCTGCCTTAACACAAAATGTACCAGACAAATATGATATCAATGGAACCTTCATGTTCGGACTACTTATCCAACCATGTAAGTGTCACCACAGCAGTCAATAACCCTGCTTAGTAATGAAGATCTGGTAATAAAAACAAACTGTGAGGAATTCCTGAAAGTAGATGATACTCTTTATTTTTTTATTTCTAGAGATGATAAGTGATAATTCCATACTCATCTAGTTCTTTTAGATGCAGACAGTCACAAGTTTTACATTTTGTTCACCAGTCTGCACACTGAAGTGTATGGATTTATTGCTGATGTGTGGACATTGGGAAGCAAAGTGAAATTCAATATAGCAGAGACCCATGGCCGAAAGAATTAGGTAAATATGGAGTGGGGGAGAGGCTTATACTCCTTAGCATATCAAGGATGGATAAGTTACAGGACATTTTATTTATTAAATATCTTGCACAGCCAAAGATCGAAGGGCTAGCCAGAACATCTTGATACACAGCTGTAGAACCAGATTGGCAGTGCAATAAGAAAAAAAAAATACTGCAAGTGGATTTCATTCATCCCTTGTATATTGTGTATAAGAAACAGAAAGTCTGCAATCATTATACCAGCACTGTCATTGTAGCCAAGGATTCCATATCATTGTATCTTGTCATTGGTTTATAATAAAGGTGAAAAAGCACAAGTTTTGGTTCTGCAACTTTTTTTAAACATATTACAACATTTTGTAATAGAATATATACAATCACCAGGCAGTTGAAAATTAGGCATTTTGCTAAACAGAAAGAACAAACATTTTATATATACCCGTAAAGGAGATTGGTTTGATATAAAATAGTGTTATTATTGTCCCAATGCTTGAAACACCTTTTATTTCAAAGGTTTCTCTTTCCTACACCTTCTCATTCTGAACAATTATGAGCGGGCTGACTCCATTGTAAAATGCTGTCTCCTGAAGACTGATATTATATTTCAGCAGCTGCTTAGGTCTAAGTATTTATTTCTGCACCTAAACGATTTTTTTTTCACTTCCTGCCCCTGCAACATCTGTTTAAGACATGACCGGGAGTGGAACCGTTGTAGGCAGTACTAGAAAACATGGACAGCAACAAAAACAAAGACTCAATTCACAGATATGTTAGAATATTATTTTGTTTAACAAGTTGACTATTTTGATTCCAAAAGTTTACAGTTTATAACTGAGTTTTAGGAATAGGCCTATTGAAAGATTTTCACTTAGTTTTTTTAATACAGGAAAAAAGGTCAATAAATGATGGAAGAAAATGGAAATCAAAACGTAAAGGAAGCGCTAACCTTTCCCCTTCTATTCTAACTGAAATAATAAAGTCTGTCCGAAGCTGGTTATAGAGCCGTTCTTGTATTTAATCTTCGCTGCATCTACTAGCTAATCCACACATCTCTAGTTTTGTAAATGTGTAAGTCACTTGAAAATTAAACACTGGAATTATAGCTGAAAATATGCCATTTAAAAATAATACTACGCTTTCTCTTTAAACAGACATTGTCATCAAGTAATACTTTCCAGGCTGCTCCCATGAATAAGTTGTTTGATTTAGCAATTGCGGATGCTGCAGTGGTAAACAATTTTTCACCGATTCCTCTCCTTCATGGTCCTGACATTAGCACGGAGCCTGTCTCCATCCTGCAAAGCTGACAACTCCTGAAGCTGTTTGTGATAAGTGCTTACCATGAAAAGTGACAGTGGTAAGTTCTGATACCCTGCAAAGTCAGAGACAAGACACAGAGTGATGGAGGCTTTACAGGCAATAGCCTGGTGATGGCAGGGCCAGGAGAAGAGGGGTAGCAGTGCAGGCTGTCTGTTACCAAAAGCCTTTGATTCTTCAATAAATGTCAGAGGTTTAAGAAAGGCACAATGCAAGGGCATCAAAAGTAATCAATAATTAGAAACACTTTTGTGAACAGTCTGCAGAGTGTTGCTGTATGAGGGTCTGTTAAAAGCTTCCTACAGACAGTACTGGTCATTCAAACAAACCAAAGAGCAATTTTTGATCTTGCTACAAGATGTGTCAGTTTGCAGTGAATGATCCTGACCTATTTCAAAAAGAACATTACCTTTTCATCCACTTTGCCTGATCAATGTTTTTCAATGCCTGTATTTACCTTTTCTTACCCTTGTAACTTAAATCCAGTTTTAATGCGCTTAAACACCAAATGGTGTTACAAAGTCTTTTTACAATACTATACCGGATCTGAATTAATTTAAGCAAATAGTGCAAAGCAAAAAGAAAGGTTTAAAAGGCAATATGGGGCACCAGTCATCACATATACATGTCCTCATAACCCGGAGGTGGCAGATGGTCAGGGTCAGGTCTGTAGATGAAAAAGTAAAATGTCAGTTAGTCTCTCACATTTGTCACATATAAAAGAAAAACCAGACATTGTCAAAAACTCACCCAGGGCGCCTGGCACCTGGAGGACCGAAGGGGTCAAATCGAGCACCGGGTGGCACTGCTCCTGGAGGGAGGCCAACTGTGGGGTCTGGTCTGGGTCTTGAACCTGGTCCAAAAGGATCAAAGATCATGCCTCCGGAGTGCCCCCTGTGAAAAGAGAATGATGCTCTAGTATGCACCGACGTTCAATTATGTTGCAAAAGCCCTATTGATCTTACTGGCTGACATTACTGGCTCTGCTGCACTAAAATGTTGTCAGCCCAGCAAGTTCAGCCCAGAGTTCTTCCCTGCAAATTTATTTCGCTACAAAAAATAAGAAGCTAAATTGATCTCAAAACAACAGTTTCATTAACAGGAATCTTTCTGTACTTGCTACATTTTTACACAAACAAGACTTCATAAAAGTGGATATATAACCCCCCCAGCCCAGACATATACTTATTGTGTTTGTGTGCTGAGTAGACAGTGAAAACATAAAAGAACCCTTAGTCTGAATGTCATGTGAACACAAGCAGGTGAAGATGTTTTACACTGGATGCGTAAATTTCAGGAGTACAGCATCGGTTGCGTTCACCAGGAAGAATGCTGCCTTTTTAAAGAAGAACAAGTGGAACCAAAGAGCCTATGGTTCTATACCAGAAATGGACCTAGAAGAGTGTGGCCCAAGCATATGTGGTAACATCTACATGTACATGTTAGAACATATACAATGACTTTCTGAGTCGACCAACCACACAAAACCATATTTATCAATGTGTACTGGACATATTATTTTGGGACAGGCGTAATGACTTTAATGCACAATAAGCTGTAATGCTTGTGCGAGATCAATATTTGGTGTTTTGTAGGACTATATAGATACCTTTCATATACTCACCCCAAAGGATCTAAGTCGGCATGACCATAAGGAATATTCCCGCTGGGGTTCTCCCTAAAACAGGAAAAATGAAGAGTTGATTATGGAAGCTGTGCCAATTAGAAGTGTCTTGTCTTTTGTGTACTACACCAGCTTGAGATTAGGATTTCTACCACAATTACCATTACATAGGTATAAAATGGAAGGTGTTCTCACTCAGTAGTGTGGAGTGGTGCTGGGTGTCCAGATGGCACATTGGGGGTAACATAGTCTGGGGGTCTCTCCCCTTCTTTCTCAAGCTTTCCAGTGGTTTTCTTAAAGCCAAGCAGTGGGGAAATGAGTTCAGTATGCAAACTTTGCTTCAGTTCTTTGGTTTTTTTAAACACCCTATTACGAAAGGAAAAATATTAGCAACAGGACATTAAAGCAGATCACCATGCAAACTTCTAAAAAAAAAAAAAAAAAAAAAATCATTTTATTTCCCAAACGATTTGGATTTCCTTTCTTGAGATTTCCACAATCTTGTCACATAGCACAGTCTGGTTAAGCAGGGGTATTGATTTTTCTGTTTTATATCATTTACAGGTCTTGTCCTTCCCTCAGCTTTTGAGCCGACGGTGAAATAAGATGACTAATGAGCTCATCTCTTTTCTTGATGAGTAAATCTACTCTCCCCTCCTACCAACAAAATACTTCTTGATAACTGTAAAATCTTGAGTTAATAAAACTCAAGAGTTAATTAATTTTAAAAAAAAATGAAATTGTTAATTTTTAAAAAAAAATGAAAATTTCCACATCATTACTAGGGCAAAGAGCGAAATAAGCCATCTTTCTGTGTTAGATAATGGGTGCATATTTACCAGCTGTTGGCATTTTCTTAATAATAAATGACATGCTGCTGACCTGTGGAAGTCTTTTAAGTGAGCGCCATCTATGAAGTCTCCAATATTCAATGTCAGGTTATTGACTTTTTCTGTCTTCATATCCTGCGTGTGAAAACATAAAAAGGCCTAATATTGGTCTATAATAAAAAGCAAATAATTTAATCTCTGCATTACAGTAACTACAGCTGGATTATCCTAAAATGTCTTCCTAAATTCCTCTGGAAAAATAAAAGTGAAATGTAAAATTGCATAGGAAACCTCGGGTTTGCAGTTTGAAATCTGTGGCACTACTGCTACTTAAGTTGAATGACCCCTTTGGATTTAGGCAATTTTTTTTACAGTCAGAGCCTGCAGGCACTAAATCCACTCTGATTTCTGTCTTCCAGTTGTAAGATGTACTGAACAAACCTGACACCTACTAGCTTAGCTCTGTAAATGCTGCAGCCACTGACAGAGACATGCGTTCCAGTATCTATACTGCTAGTGCCACGCTTGCTAGGGTTCCGTGAAACTTTAGGATTCCTCCAGAAGGTGCTAGGTGTTCCTTAAGCGATGAACAGTTTGTGACTCTCAGGTCAGAATAACAGATTTCAACAATCTTTTTGGATATGGGTGACATTCTTGCCATCGACCATCAGCTAATATACTGTGAGCTATGGATATAGTAACAGCAGGAATACTGCTCTCAGGATGGTTAGTTTATTTATTAAACATCAAACCTGCTACATTTTCCCACCACTCTTCCAATAAAATCTCTTTACCATTCTTTATAGAAGGGGATTTTGCATTGTCCTTAAATAAACTAAGAAGAATCCTTTTTTTTTGTTTTTATAAATATTTAACCCCTAAAAAAGTTTGCTGGTTTCATTCCACACAAGAGAAGTTTTAATTCAAAAATAATATAATGAAAAAGTAGGAAAAGAAAAGGAAAAGAAAAATACCAAACAGTAAATAATGCAGCTCATTATAAGAATCTGTTCTCACCAGAACATTCACTATCAAACTATTGTCCACTTTAAGGGCTTTGAGAAGAATCTTTGACTTGCTATTCTCATAGCGCAGTGTGTACAATTCTTTGTTGCTGGCCCAGCCATCTGGAAGTCTCTCCGATTCCTTATCATTGGCTTCGGCCTGTGGAGGGGAAAACAAGAGGAAAACATTTTAATGACACACAACATATGCACAAATGATGCAAACCAGTTTAAATGTTCCAAATAATTACAAAATATGCAGCCTGAAAAAGAAGTCTATAAATGCATTTTTAGCAGGCACCATCTCTGGAAGCCCATTGGTTTTGGTGCTATGGACTCTGGAAGAATCTTCAGCTTCCAACACTTCCAAAAGTTGTGGAGCATATCCCATCACATGATGTAGTTCCTTCTACTCTAAGTTTATCACTCCTGGATACACAAATGGGAGATCTTTTTATGCAGCAAAGGATGAACAACATAGATCTGAATCGTATTCCTGAAAGTGAAAATTGCGGACCATGCATGTGCAATGTGTATGGATACGGCTGCTTGTAGTTTCCAACATTAATATTTAACAGGATTTATTCAGCGCCAATATAGTACGCAGTGCTGTACATTAAATAGGGGTTGCAAATGACAGATACAGACACTGACACAGGAAGAGAAGAGGACCCTGCCCCGAAGAGCTTACAATTTAGGAGGTGGGGGAAGTAGCACAAAATAGGATGGGAGATATGTAGTGGTGGGAAGTAGTGAGTTTGAAAAAAATGTGTTTTAAGTGCTCTTTTAAATGAGCAGAAAGTAGGAACAAGCTGAATAGGATGAGGAAGACCATTCCAGAGAGTCGGGGCAGCTCTAGAAAAGTCTTGGGGTCATGCATGTGATAAGGTTTTGAGTGAGGAAGTCATTAGTAGGTCATTGGATGAGTGAAGAGAGCAGCTAGGGGGATATTTGCATATCAGGTCAAAAAGGGAAGTGGGACAAGAACTGTGGAAGGATTTGAAGGCAAAGCACAGGAGATGAATTCGATTTTAAGGTGAAACGGAAGCCAATGAAGAGAACTACAAAGAGGCAGCAGAAGAGAAGTGGTGGTAAGGCTGTGTATGGGGTAGATAGGTAGTAAGGATAAATAAGTCTGGCTGAAGCATTCATAATAGATTTTTTATATGACAACACAGGAGCACCACTGAAAGAGAGTTGTCATGCTATAACATGAAGCAAATAAAGACATCTCTGGCATGGTAACCAGTCATCATTTTAATAGAAGATTTAGCAATTAGAAACTACAATAACATTGTAAAGGTGAGATTTTATCAATGGGGTTTTACATTTACTTTGCAATTTACCTGTCTTTCCAGATATCAGGAAAGCCATGTCCCAAATTACAATGTGAAACCAACATCAGGATGTTTGCTGGATAATTACAGAAAATGGCAGCAGTGAAAAGTCATGTAATTATGCACAAGGAAAACAAAAACTCCCAGCATATACAGACACTCCCTGATTTAAAGATAGGTTATGGTCGGAAATGCTTTACGTAAACCGGGATTTGCATATGGTACATTTCCTCATCTTTGCATATAGTGATAGCTATAGTGATAAAAGTGACTTGTTCCAGCATGGGACACACAGTATGTTAGTGTGGTGGTCAGTAGGAAGAACTCCTCTTACTTTGCTGGCCAGTGGGAAGAATGTCACCCTTACAGATAGCCAAAAAGAAACATTGGTGTACATGAGAGGTACAAACTGCTTATTGTTTAAAGAAAACCCCAGCAACCTTTGGAGAAACCCCAAGGTTCCATGATTAGAAACTGTTGTATAGCCCACTCTGGAGCTGTAAAATGACAAAGCTAATTATTTTAGTTTTGCAAAGTTTTAAAGTGGTAGTAAACCCAAAACAAAAAATCACACTTACCTTGAATCCCTTGGATCAGTCTTCCATTGGGTCCCGCGTTGTCCCGGTATGCGTCTTCGTCCTGGCCGACATCTACTTCTCTCTTCTTCCAGGTTCGCAGGTGCGAGATTGGGTGACGTAGATTGGGTTAAAAAGTTGCCAATCTCACGGCGCATGTGTGACACCAGCAATTTTTTTTTCAAGTGCAACACCCTTTTTTTCTTAAAAAAAAAAAAAAGGGTGCAGCATTGTCCCTTTAAAACGTACCTAAACTCAGAAATTTCACTTTACATAAAAGGGAAGACAACCCTTTTATTTAAAGGAAAAATTCTGTTTGTTTAAGTGCAACACCCTTTTTTTTTAATAAAAAAAAAAAAAAGGGTGCTGCACCGCCCCCTAATTCTCGATCGCCTTTTCCTGAAAATGGAAAAAATAGACGATCTTACACATGTGCAGTGAGATCGGCAAGTTTTTCCCCAATCTACGCCACACAATCTTGCGCCTGCGCAGAGCGAGATCGGGTGACATAGGAAGAAGAATCAAGAAGAACAGGGAAGAAGATGTCGGCGTCCGATGCTCCCGAAGACGGATAACGGGACAATGCGGGCCATGATGGAAGAAACTTCCCGACGGATAGACTGATCTGCGGGATTGAAGGTAAGTGTGATTTATTCATTTTGGGTTTACTTCCACTTTAAATAAAAGAGTTGCCCTTCTATGTAAAGTAAAAATTCTGCGTTTAGGTACACTTTATGTATTTATAGAAATAATAATCTTTGTTTATTTCTATAAAACTAATAGGCGATGACACAGAGGGAAGAAAAGATGAATCAGTGGAAGAACAGGAATGATGGGTGTAACACATATGAAGCAGAAGGAAATGTACAAGCAACATGAATGTATTGAAGGACTGATTAATATAAAACCCATGCATTATTATGTTACACAAACAGATAGTAGAAAGAATAATATTATCGATCAGAACCCCAACATGGGGTTGCTGGGGGTTCATTGAGCAGTTTGCACCTCGCCGGTCAGTTTAGATGACACCAATTATGTTTTTGGCTATCTGTAAGGGTGACATTCTTCCCACTGGCCAGCAATGTAAGAGACATTCTTCCCACTGACCACCAAAAAATAATATACAGTGATCTGTGGATATAATAATTAAAGGAAGGGTTCCCAAAGTTTGATAAACCTATATACAGGGTGTTAAGTCATCTCCTAGATTGTAAGCTCCTCAGGGCAGGGTCCTCTCCTCCTCCTGTGTCCCTGTCTGTATCAATCTGTCATTTACAACCCCTATTTAACGTACAGCGCTGCGTAATATGTTGGTGCTATATAAATCCTGTATAATAATAATAATAATGCCATACTAGAAAACAAGTTCCAAGTGTCAGAAACAGCACACAAACATCCTAAAGTTACACATATAACAATTATATAAATGTATTTCCTCCCCATAGTGAGCTGGTCACTGTGCTGGACAGCTCTGTGAGGAAGTGGCTGTGTTACCTTATCTCCCTTCCCCAGGCAGCGAAGTCCTTGGCTGATTAGTTCCCAGTGGATAAAGCAGACAAGAGGATCCTGAGGCTGGCTGATCTCCGGAGAAGCCAGAGCAAACAACAATTCTAAGCCCGGCGACGCCATGTTTTGGGAAATTCACAACACTTCCGGGATCACCGTCTGAACGAATAGAAACGAAACAGAAGGGAAAAGGGGTGGTGGTGTCATTCTGAAATCGGCCACTAGATGGCGACAGAGCTCGCAGAACATCTGCAACAAGCACAAAGTGCACATGGGGGGATTTAAATATAACACGTGCAGGAATCTATATTTATTACTAATATAAGTGATCAAACCATTCTCATTACTATTATAATTTATTACTGTTATAATTTATTACTGGTATAAGTGATCAAACCATTCTCATTACTGTTATAATTTATTACTGGTATAAGTGATCAAATCATTTTCATTACTGGTATAATTTATTACTTGTATAGGTGATCAAATCATTCTCATAACTATTATAATTTATTACTGTTAAAAGTGATCAAATCATTCCCATTACTATTATAATTTATTACTAGTATAAGTGATCAAATCAGTTTCATTACTAATATAACTTATTACTGGTATAAGTGATCAAATCATTCTCAATACTATTATAATTTATTACTGGTATAAGTGATCAAATCATTCTCATTACTATTATAATTTATTACTAGTATAAATGATCAAATCATTCTCATTGCTATTATTTTTTATTACTGTTATAAGTGATCAAATCATTCTCATTGCTATTATAATTTATTACTGGTATAGGTAATCTAAATCATTCTCAGCAGCAGCCTAAAATGCACAGGCTGCAGGGTTGGTGCTGTGGTCTCTCTGTCAAACCCATGTCTTATGTATGGATTTAAAAAAGAAGTTTAACCAACAATAAAAACTAAATATGATTAGGCAATTAAAAAGATAACATCCTAGAACAACCTTTGCTGCAATATTCACTATGTATCCAGAAAATTCCTCCTTAATACATAATAAACATATTTTCATAATATACACATATACACTGTACACCTAAATATTTGGACAGAGACCAATTTTTTCCAATTTTAGTTCAGTACATTACCACAAATATATTTAAATGAAACAACTCAGATCCAGCTGAACTGCAGACTTTCAGCTTTAATTCAGTGGGTTGAACAAAATGATTGCATAAAAATGTGAGTAACTAAAGACTTTTTTTACACAATCACTTCATTTCAGAAGCTCTAAAGTAATTGGACAATTGACTCAAAGCCTATTTCATGGGCTGGTGTAGGCAATCAATTCGTTATGTCATTATCAATTAAGCAGATAAAAAGCCTGGAGTTGATTTGGGGGGGTGCATGTATGTGGAAGATTTTTTGCTGTGAACCGGCAGCATGTGGAGTTCTCCATTCAGGTGACACAAGCCATCCTTACGCTGCAAAAACAGAAAAAACCCCACCTGAGGAATTGCTACAATGTTAGGAGTGGCAAAGTTTATAGGTTGGTAGATCATTAGAAAGAAACAAAGCACTGGTGAACTCAGCAATGCCAAAAGACCTGGACGTCCATGGAAGACAACAGTGGTGGATGATGGCAGAATCATTTCCATGGTGAAGAGAACCCCATATGATGGGGCTATATAAATACTATGTAATAATAAAAATAATTATAACAAGGAGAAAGAGGATAAAAGGTGAAAGGGCAAGGGGGAAAGGGAAATACCTCAGAGGGAGTTAACTAATAGGCCCCAGGATCCCAGTATGTCAAAAGGAAAGAAGTGATCTAGATCTGCTGGTATGTAGTGATCCAACCAGGGAGACCAGACAAGTTCAAATTTGTCCATAGAATCCATCAGGATTGCCCTCACTTTTGCATTAATCAAGACCATTTTGTGTTTAAGAAAACCACCAGGCCCTAGCCACTTACTTTTCTGACCTAGTAGCCCTCCCCCCCAGCCGCTCTCTTCGCTCCTCCAATGCCCTACAAATTACTTCCTCACTCATAACCTCACATGCACGGCCTAAAGACTTCTCTGGAATGGTCTTCCTCGTCCTGTTCGGCTTGCTCCTACTTTCGGCTAATTTAAAAGAACACTCAAAACCCATTTCTCCAAACTTGTCTTCCCGTCTTCTTCTGTCTCCTAAAACCCTCACTACTTGCCATCACTACAAATCTCCCCTCCTATTGTGTGTTACTTCCCCCACCCCTAGATTGTAAGCTTTTTGGGGCAGGGTCCTCTCCTCCGGTGTCACTGTCTAAATCTGTCTATCATTTGCAACTGTATTTAATGTACATCACTGCGTAATATGTTGGCGCTATATAAATCCTGTTAATTAATATTAATAATGTAAATAGGAATGTAAATTAATAAAAAACTGGTCCGCACCAGTACTCACCAGAATCTAACACCGTATTCCTAACCTTTAGCAAGATTCTGCTTAGCCTTGGGAGATGGGTTGCGTCTCCAAGCATACGGTTGCCCCCAAGACTTAATGCACAAGGAATGGCGTCTAGGGAAGGGCTGGCAGAGGCCCACAGATAGCAGTACAAGTTCTACAAGTCAAATTCATGGTATAAAGCCAAGGTCATATATGAGCGATGTGTCCACCAGACAAGGTACAGAGAGAGTGGGCACAAGCAGAGTTGGGGTCACAGGCAAAAGGTTGGTCCAGGCTGCGTACAACCGATAGGTCAGGAACAGGGAAGGTCAGCAATAGTAAATAACTACAAAATTCGCTCCAGCACAAATTAGCCCAGCTAAACACTACAACAGGCATAGATCAATGGATGCAGAGAGGCTATAAAGCCCCAGCAAACAATTGCAGCGCAGGACTGAAATCAGGAATTACTCAATCCCCTCCAGCTGCAGTCTCAAAGCAGGGGATGCAGAGGGACCATTCACATCCAAAGGGAAGCCAGGGATGCCACAGGCCCGCTGAACAGAGGACTGACCTTCCCTGCTGATGTACAGTCTCAAAGCAGGGGATGCAGAGGGGCCATTCACATCCACAGGGAATCCGGGGATGCCACAGGCTGCAGTGCAGAGGACTGACCTTCCCAGGGGATGCAGAGGGGCCATTCACATCCACAGGGAATCCGGGGATGCCACAGGCTGCAGTGCAGAGGACTGACCTTCCCTGCTGCTGTACAGTCTAAAAGCAGGGGATGCAGAGGGGCCATTCACATCTAAAGGGAAGCCGGGGATGCCACAGGCCGCAGAGCAGAGGACTGACCTTCCCTGCTGATGTACAGTCTCAAAGCAGGGGATGCAGAGGGACCATTCACATCCAAAGGGAATCCGGGGATGCCACAGGCCACAGAGCAGAGGACTGACCTTCCCTGCTGATGTACAGTCTCAAAGCAGGGGATGCAGAGGGACCATTCACATCCAAAGGGAAGCTGGGGATACCACAGGCTGCAGTGCAGAGGAATGACCTCCCCTGCTGCTGCAAGCAACGCCGATGAAAAGAATAAGCAGGGCGCATTGTCCTGTGGCAGCCAATAGCACAGGATCACTGGCCAGATAATTGTCTCCTAACAAAAACTAGGTATTGGTACAGTAAGGGGGGTTTAATTTGAGTAGGGATTTTGTTGGGTGCTTAGTGATCGAGCTGTCCAGTGTAATCTAACTGACCCAGTATCTCTTAATTATAGGGCAATCGCACCAAAAATATGTAATACATATATCACCAAAAATAAGTAATATGCCTTCAGAATGACACTTACAAAAGCACTGACCAGTAGAAAGAGAAACAAAGCATATTAGAATGCCTTGATTAAAAGGTTGCATGGTTTATTTTTTATCACCACTGCACACAATCAGCACAATGCATTGATATAAACTGAAGCTATAAGACATAAAGCTATTCTCCTGCATTAGGAGTGAGTTGGACAATGCAGCCCAGTGCTGATAGTGGAGAGGAGCCCTTAAAAAAAATAAAGTTATCATACCATCTAAAAATAACTATATTAGACTAAGTTAGTCCATTGGGGGCAGGAACAATTGCCCTGTTAAACTTGACCCGTATTGTTGTTTTGTTGCAATGAGAAGCGACAGGATGGAAGTGCAGCTGCTCAGGATGAGACACATACTGTCACTATCCCATACTGAACGCTGAATATGACTTTTTTTATTGTTGAAATTGTTCTAGTTATAACTTTACCATCAGCTTCATTTCCTCACTGTATCACTTGGCCCTTCCGCTTCACTCAATGCTGTATTTTCCTCAGTATCATACCTTCTCCTGGGTTGTTTGCCAGAAAATGTAATCTGCATTGATTACTTCCCATCATAATGAAAACTGGAAAGTCTTCTACTGAAAAATTTACTAATTGGTATATAAGCTGCTCCACTCCATAATGTGTAACCCCTACATACATATATAGCTGTATGTAGGCTGATCATCCGATATCATATCTTGGGGGAAACAATAGCCATTGGTCAGGAATATTTACAAGGTGACTGATACTAAACTACCATAATAGTACCATACCTGACGGCAAAGAGGGTAAAATAAACAATCTAGCCTTTTAGGAAATCCATTCTGGGTCACACAGTTTCTTCCATGATAGTCTATCTTCAGTCTTGAAGAGCTTTTAAAAATCAAAAGAAGACAATAGGACGGTCTGAAATATTTTATTACATCGGCAATATATTAATTTAATGTCTGTGTGCCATCCTGGCAGTCCTGCAACCCACAGCCATGGCATGTATTGACTTTGCAAAAAACTGACCCTGGCTGTCATTCTCCAACTCAAAGTGCCTAAACAATAACCTTCTGGTAGAAGCTTTAGTAACTGCTGATCAATATATAAAAAATCAATACGAATTCAGTCCTGGCAACCACAGGGAAAGCCGGAATGTGCCAGGTATCCAGGCTTCTTTCTTGTACTTACCTAATGCCATTCTGATTTTAGTTCAGAATACTGTTGTGGGAGGTTAGAACTTTTGGCATGTTTTATTGCTCCCTTCGTCCTGCCGGGTGATTTAAACTCTCTCCAAAGTTCCAAAAGTTTGAGGTGAACATAACAGGAATAAATAATAATTCAAGTAAAGTAAAGAGTTCCTACAGATAACAAAAAAGCAATATTCTCTGTGCTTTTATCTACAATAGAAAATATAAACTTCAGCTACTATAGCGTAATGGTACTTCTGCTATACCAAACATGAGAAATGTAATTTTACAAAATAACCAATACACATGTAGCAATATTCACTTTTAAAAGTGATTATTAAGTGAGAAAAGGTTCCAACTCTTCAATATATGCAGATTGTGATCTGTGCTGCATCTATTATATATCTGTGCATTGTCATATCTTTCACCAGTGTGTAGTACCTTTTGGAAAACAAAATCACAAGATCCTGTGAGACCACAATGTTATTCAAAAGTAGATCTAAAAGCATGTGACTTTTGCTTTGATGGGTCCTGGAATTATAAGGTTGGGTATGATGATCTTTCATGATTGCTTCCAGTGACAGATAAACGAGCAGCACCCATTGTGTTCCATGGACATAGCAAGGGGATCATCCCGCTATAATCTCCACCCTATGGTCGTTCATAGATTCATTCTGATGAATTTATGAAAAGATGTCGGGCGACCGCTCTGCCCGAGACAAGCACAAACGTTTGTTTCAAACGATAATCATCTGACGTGTGTACACAGCCAAAGTCCGTAATGCAATGGAATGGATCGAGACTATGAACAAAAAGATAAGATGAGTCTTTATAGGGGTATAACTCTCACTAGGCTATGGAGAGAGCCCCCACTTAAAGATCAGGTCTGCAAAACACAAGGACACCAAGTACATCAGGTGCTAAGGGAAGCATGGGGCATAACAAGATATGGAGGATATAGACGAGAAAAAGTGGGGGATAAATAGGAGATTCTTCACATGGGAGGGAGAGGGGCATAAGGGCTTTCAGTGATCAACAGGGCAACATAACACCCATTTGGGTAAATGGATAAAAGTCTGTGGTTAAATGGGAATTAGAGGAATCGTTGACCCAGAGAGACTAATATATTTGGCCATTGCATTGGTAAATTGGGCAGTATGTTTTTCTATCATCAGGGTATAAGAGACACGCTTTTGCACCCTTAGAATAAAGCAAGGAGGACGATATCCAAGTTCTTTTTGTTTGGCTGCAGTAGTGCATGGGTCAGGGGTTGGAACTGGTTTGTAAAAGGTATTTTGGGTGGGGGCATTTTCAAATTATTTGTCAATTTGGCTGAGATGCGGCCTCTTTTTAACTAGATAAAACGTTTACTATCACTACTGCTATGCTCTTATGATAACTGGCCACCAGGTGGCAGAGGGAGTCTTAGTTTTATAATACATTAAAATTTTTATTATTATTGTATGAAATGAGAAATTCATGGATATTCATAAAGCTATGCATAAAAATACAAACACAATTAACATAAAATTATGAATATAACCTGCAGTGTTTTTCATTGATAAAAATCTAAAATCTCACAAAAATTAATTTTATCGTGCTCTCACAGAATAGGGTAATAACATCTGTAAGTAATTACTCTTGCAATTTGTGGTATTCACTTACAATAATACAACTGAGTTCCTTACTGGTTGCAGTACCCAGATATACAAATGTACTAAATGTACTAAAGTTACACAGCTACCCAACACTTTTAAGAAGTTTTTTTAAAGATTTTTGGTATTTAAAATAGAGAGAAGAGAAAAAAAGGCTTTTTTGGCAATCATATACAGTTTACTTGAGACTTTAACATGGAAAGTACGCACAGTTTGTGAGGTGTTACAATAACACGAAAGGTTTGTCATACTTTCATAAAGGCTATCCATTGTTTAAATAAAAATTATATGTCTCCCGCCCGACGCATTTCACCTGTATCGGCTTCTTCAGAGGGACTTGAGACTTGAATAGCAATAATTTGATTTCCTGAAGCCCAAATTATTATATGGAGAGGCCAAGTTTTTAATGTTATGTGTACTAGGTGCTTAATAGAATAATTGTGTTGTTAATTTTGGGGGAGAGGAGAAAAGAAGGGGGATATTCGTGCACGAAAAGATGGGGTCAGGAGCTCCCCAAGGAGTAAAGCTGAGGATTTTCCTCAGGTTACATAAATTATTTTAATAATGTGTTCCATAAGGTACCAATAATATGGGTTACGGTTAAGGATGGTACCGGTCCGAATACTATAGTGGAATAAAAATTGTATCGTTCAGATAGAACAGTTGGGGGAGAGAGTTGCTACAATGTTTAGAAATAATAGAGCAGAGCGTCCTCAGCCAGCTAGCAGATGAGAAAAGATTTTTGTTGTATAGTTTTACACTATATGGAGGGTTTTTTTTATTTCATAAATTATCGTTTATAGATATTTCAAAAGTTGCATTTTCACAGAGAATATTCAAGGCATTTCTAGGGCCCATAAGGAAAAAATGTAAAGATTCTCAGATGCTAACAGACCTCCTGTTTAACATAGTGGTCACACATGTTCTGGCGAGTTTGTTTTCTTTAAGGTTCAATGGTATCACAAAGTGCACTGATATATAACAGATGCAGAAACAGGATCAAAATCTGCACATACTGAAGAGTTTGGGCACTTTTAGGAAGGTATGTAAAATGCATCCAGAAGTATTTTCTTTGGAAAAGGGGAAGGGACGAGTACATGGCATACCCAATCAGCCATTTATAAATCATGGAAGACTGATGATAAATATTGGGGGACTGCTGCACCCATGTCAGGTTTTCGCTCAAGATGAGCATGACTGTTCATGTTGGGTGACTATCATCTAATATGAAGCTTAAATTGTAACTAAACTTGTTAAGCGATGAGTTTCTGCCATGATCAAAAAGTTTGCAAAGCATACCAGTTGTTTATGGCATTGACTTACCTGTGCGCAGCCTCCCTGCAGCGATGATTGGTGCAGAACGGAATCCTCAGAAGGCGCCATTGCATGGCCGGTTCGGCGGACTTTCAAGAAGACAGCAATGCTCTGTTGCCATTGGGTGGTCACTCCCGCTATTAATTTATCTTAATTTAATAATTTATTTTAATTTAATTTTATTTATTTAATTTATAATAATTTTATTAATTTATGTTAATTTGTCTCTGGTAGCTGCGTGTACTACACAGTGTAACGCTAGAACAAAAAGCCACCAGGAGCCCTTTATATTTTTAACAAAAGAGACCTTGCATGTCTCTTTTGCCTTCTCGCTTTACCTCCTGATGATCTTTTTTTTTTTAGATTAGATCCCCTTTAAGAAACACATTTTGGAATCTATTGTACACAAAAAAAGGTAAGATTTTACCTTTTTTCAATGGATACCTTCTACTTAACAAAAACATAATTGCACTTTACCATTAGCGCTGCAGGGTAGCACATAGAAATACCACTAAGTATTTATACCAATAAGTGTTTATACGAAGTATGCAAGCAAATGTGACAAAGGAAACAGGTTAAACTTCTTTTCTTTTTAGAGTTTCTAGGATGCATTGGACCTAATTGCTTTAATAATAGCTGACTGGGTCACTCTCTCTCTCTCTCATTACATTAACCCTGCTCGACCTGCTTCTCTTTTCATATAATAACTCCCATTGCGCCTAAACAAACCAACCTCCCTCCCAGGATGCAACCTGATCCTTGGCTGCTAGCTGCATTCCCACCGTCCCAATAGGCAGTCATCCGAGCTAGGATTAAGTATTTCCAGACTGCGCTCTACAATATGTTTCTACGGGAAGTGTTCACCGTACAACAAATTCAAAAAATGCAAAGACTGCCCGGTCAGTTAGCATGAGACCATTATCTAAGGGTAACCAAGGGGTCCATTTAGCTCCCTTCTCAACAAGGGTCAAAAAAAGCCTCCTGATCCAAAAATTCAAATTATTATTATTACACATTATTTATATAGCACCATCATATTACGCAGTGCTGTACAAAGTCCATGGTCGTGTCACTAACTGTCCCTCAAAGGAGCTCACAATCTAATGTCCCTACCATAGTCATATGGCGTAAATGTAGTCTAAGGTCAACTTTGATGGGAAGAAAATTAACCTAACTGCATGTTTTTGGAATGTGGGAGGAAACTGGAGTACCCAGAGGAAACCCACGCAAACACAAACTCCATGCAGATAATGTCCTGGCCCAGATTTGAACTTGGGAGTTAGCGCTGCAAAGGCACTGAGCCACTGTGCTGCCCAATATCAATACACATGTTTTATTTCACAAATCTGCTTCAGGCAGGTAAACATTTTAGTTTGTTGGACCATAGAAAGACCTAAAAGATTTTTTTCTATGGCACAGATCTCATCGGTGCATTGCAGTATGGGGCGTTTCAGACAGCATTCCACAAGCTGCATCTTTTGCTGGGCTTAATGTAGGTTTCCATTCATTTAAAAGCAGAAAAAAAATGAAAAGGGCCCTACTGCAGTTTTTTATCTTACTCTGGGTAACTGTGCACAAATCTTTGTACAATGGCAAGGTTACTATACTACCCATTTTATTTCTTTTGATCATCTCATGACTGTCAGGGTCATCCTTGTCCACCTGAAACAGTTTTAAGGTGCAATAAAAGATCAGTAGAAGGGGCACAGAAGGTTATGGAGGGCTGGTTGTATGGGGTGGCCCCATGGTGCGGTGGTTGCTGTGCTAAATTATATCTACTTTACCCAAAATGTGTTCATATAGTCTTTCACTTATACTATATTATCATTATTAAACAGGATTTATATAGCACCAACATATTACGCAGCACTGTACAATAAATAGAAGTTGCAAATGACAAATGAATACAGACAGTGACACAGGAGGAGAGGACCCTGCCCCAAAGAGCTTACAATCTATTATTAATTAGTATTTATGTAGCACTTTACAAAGTCCATAGTCATGTCACTAGCTGTCTCTCAACCCAGACATTTTTAAAAGCTGGGTGGGAAGTAGTTAAAGGCGTGGGCAGTCCCTGTATTGTGACCAAACTCGTCAGTAACCACCTAAAAACAGGCTGTGGGTACTGAAATGTGCAGGGTGGTGTGCCCAGCTAAAATGGGCTGGGGAGAACACTGCTACACTACACACTTCTTCCAGGATTTAGCCCGAAATGTTAGCCAGGTTTTGTTGGATTCTGGTTATTTTGCAGTCCAGAAGTGCCATCTACTACTGAATAATAAAAGGGTGTAGATAAACAATTCATAATCATAATGGCCTCAGCATATCATTTATGTTTCTTTATTCTAATCTTTCAATAAACTATATTAGTTGTCAAGTTTCCACACAGTCTGGAATAAACTTGTGGGTGGTGGATTGCTTAGATTCAGATAAATTATGACAGTGAATGGAAATGATTAATAAATGCTCCGTCTTTGAAGTCAGAGGTAGAAAAGAAATAGATGCACATAGTATGAAGTATTAAACATCTGACATTTTATTAAGTTTATATGAAATCATTCTGCTATGTCTGGATGGGGCAAATAAGAAGTCAGGCGTGTTTGCTGTGTCTACAGCTTTGGAAACCTTTCAATGTTTTAGTATCAATTACCCAGGCAGGAAGCAATGTCCCATCTCCAGGGACAAAGTCCTCAGGTTAAACAGCTGAAACCAAAAGTATCTGATTGATAAGACATGCAATAGAGTTCTGATCACCTGTTCTTATGAGAACATTGACTTTTATCATTTCTAGCTCATGGAAAATTCCCTAACACTCATCCCGGATCAGCTATACTACAGAGCAACCATTGTCTGCCTCTGTTATTACACAACACACAAAGGGACCTGCTGAACAGGCAGCTTCCCAGCAACCACTTTTTATGTTCTGCTGGGTGTAAGCAAACACTTCAATGCTTCTGAAGCAAGAAATACAATTGATACAATTTTATAACCCGTTTTAATTGTAGGGGTCAGCACAAGCTATTGTTATCAGACATTACAGGGTCTGAGGAAGTTCACAGTAATGGAATTCAATGGGATTGTTAACAAAAATATTACCGACACTCCATGCACCTATTTCTAGGTATATCAAAACAAGAGTAGAAAAGTCTGTGTCTTGCCAGCATACTGCAGAGAAAGTGCTTTGCTGTTTCTAGGGAAGCAGTGGTCCCTCTGCAAAGTTCCAATATGACCCTTGCTGAAGTGGAGTTCTCCAATTAGCCAGAAGAAACTTTACAGGCATAAGACCTCCCGTTCAAGTTTGCTTTATTGTGTATACACACACACACAACACAACTTGCATACTTTTAATCACTGTTACCATCAATTAAAGACACATGCTTAGGATTGAGTTGCTTCAAAATGCACTGCAAATTCCAGTCATCCAGGGACATGGATTGCTTATCTAAAAAGGAAGAAGATAGTGGTGACCTATAAAGATGGGTCATTTTATGACAGACTTCTAATACAGAAAATGACATGGGGTCAGGCCTTTGCTCAGAACGGGGGGCTGTGGACTTGTTACAAGCTGGAAATCTCCTTTTAGAAGCAGTGTCAGAGAAATGTCTGCTACTAACAACAATCCCACAATGCCGGATATACAAGCACAGGAGGAGAGCGGGGTGAAATCAGACACCAACTGTTCTCCTTATTTTCTTTGCTAAATGAGATAAAAAAGCTCTTTGAAAAAACGCTAAATGGTTTGAAAAGCAGCAAATAAAGACAAAAGGCTCATTGGGATTTCTGCAAACCCACACACAGCCTGCTAATGAGGGAAGCATTGTCAGGAGCCCGGCCTATTAATGTTCGGCCAAACATTGCCCTGACACAGCAACCAGTGTTAACCCTGCACTACAGGAATAGCTGCTCCGACTTGCAGAAACTTTCTTCCCCAATTCCAGACACACTGCAGCATTGTCCCGTCTATATGGCAGATGTTAGCAGCACGGTCAGCAGAGATCTTCCAGCATGCTGTAAAGTATTCTCACTAGGAGTAGCAACATTAATAGCAGACATATAGGATTCAGATGGAAACAAAGTTTTAATAAGAATGAAAGTGATTTTCTATATTGTCTATAATTCTACCAATGTAAAGCAGAACTCCAGCCACACTTTTTTTGTTTTGTTTGTTTTTAATCCTTGAAGAAATTTATATTTTTATTGCTGAACTAAAGTTGAAGCGATCTTTATTTCTATTGTTCCAAATGGTAATACTAAAGTGCATGCCGAATGAAGACATGATCATACTAAAGCAGCACTGCACACTTCATAAATATGTAAATCACATAAACCAGAATTCAAGGTGTACTGTAAAATATAGAAATTTGGCTGGTTGCAGGGGACCAACACTCAATTGTTACTTGTTGTAGATAAAAGCCTCAGTTACCGGGTTGCAATACCACCTAAACATTACTCCAATTGAATGGTAATACAAACATGTATATACCAAGTGCACGGTAATAGGAGATGTCATTCTGTAACATCTATCCTAATGCACTGTGGATGGGGTCATGCACACATTAATTATGAAGATGGCAATACAAACTCAACAATATTAGTTAGGTTAAGTGAAACCTAACTAATTTAAAGAGGGTTACTGAAATCCACAGCCATGGCATACATCATTGACAGCTCTGGCGTGGGGTGCTGGGTTATATTCCTATCAATCTCTATACAGGACAGGACCACAGAAGCTCAGCACAGTATATAGAGAACTTGTTGCACCATGAATCTTATAGAAAAGTTCAGAATTAGTTGCAGGGTTATATTACAGTGCAAGGAACACATATGACCAAGTGACAAGCCCAAGGAGTCCAACATGATGCCAAAATGCACTGACATGATACTTTATTAATGGAGAATTTGGACATTTACAGGAGATCCATTTGGTGCTGGTGATAAATTCTCTATCCCTTTCTGAGACACTTCCTGTCCTAGGATATCAGTGTTGCTACCCTATAGATACAGTGGTGTAAGAGGTGTCACTCCTGAACACCCAATAAAAATTAAGAATAAAAAACATCCTGAAAACTTTATAAATTAAAAGACACAAATGTTACCCTAGCCACATATAATTTGACTTAGTTTTCAAGTCAATAAATTCACTCAATATCAGTGTTGTAGCTCCAAAATCAAATCCTTTATATTATAATTGTTGCAGATGTATAAAGACAAAGAGTTGAAAGTTGTGAAGTTAACAGCCTGCAGCTCACCTCTAATTGGAAGCAAAGGAGGCAAGAATCAGTATCTATCCCGGAAATTTTGCAGGAAAAAACAACCACTATATCACCGTCTCTCCGGTATATTTGCTGTCAGTTCAGAGCAGATAAAAATAGAATGTGATGAATGCCATTTTCAGAGCACGATAATATTTATATGTGTTGAATAAATTATATGTAGATATATTGCCCCCCAGTAGTTCTATTCAGATTTTTGTTGTCACTGCTTTGGGCAAAACTTTGTTAACCACCTGAGCGTTACACTGAGGTCTAGATTTCTGTACCAAAAGTGATCCACTGTTTTTCATGAATTTTTTTTTTAAATTGTAGACCTGTAACTTACAGAAATATGTCCGATCAAGGGTTCTAGTAGATAATATGAATATAAAAAATGTTTGAAACACACAATCATGTAAAAAAAAAAAATTACTTTTAATAAAATTAAAGGAAAAACACAAAAATCAGCAATGTAAACAAATCATAAATACTGAAAAAGCAATAACTCTGTATATTGTAAAGTACTATATTATTCTAAAACACCTCCCTAGTGTGGCAATTTTTAAAACTTTGATTCTGTATTTATTGGAGTTTGTTTTGAATTATTTTGTATTTGATTGGATACGGGAGTTTGTATCCAATCCAATACAAAATAAGAATTTGAATTTCCAAGTTATTTACTTTTATTTTATTTTTTTTTATTTTCTTGTATTGGATTGGATGCTGGAGTTTGTATCCAATCCAATACAAAATGACAGTTTGAATTTACCAGGTATATACTTTGTAATTATTTGAATTATTTTGTATTGGATTGGATATGCGAGTTTGTATCCAATCAAATACAAAATATAAATTTGAATTTCCAAGTTATTTACTTTTATTTTTTTTTTTATTTTTTGTATTGGATACGCAAGTTTGTATCCAATCCAATACAAAATGACAGTTTGAATTTACCAATTATATACTTTGTATTTATTTGAATCATTTTGTATTGGATTCAATACAGGAGTTTGTATTGAATCCAATACAAAATGAATGAATGAGTTTCAGTTTGAATTTCCCGCACACGCGCCGACGTCATCACGCACGCAGGGAGGAGCCGTCCGGTTTTTTTTTCTCCGCCGGACGGCTTCTCCCTGCAGAGATCATCCGGCGCTGGAGCGAGGACGACGTGGGACGATGAGCGGGTCCAGGTAAGATGCCGGCCGGCATCTTGTGTTCCACCAGCCGGCATCTTGTGATCCGCTGGCCCGGCGGATCACAGGATGCCGGCGGGCGGAACACAAGATGCCGGCCGGCGGAACACAAGATGCCGGCCGGCTTCTTACCGGTCCCGCTGTCACCCGACGAAGGCACCCGACGCTGGAGAGATCGGCGGACGATGATCGATGGAGGACGACGCTGGATGAGCACAGGGGGACCAGGTAAGTATGGATGTACAAAATCTCGGGCTTAACCATCCTTGCAGTTTTTTTTTGCCCGAGCGAAGGTCGGGCTTAACTGCAAGGTGGTTAAAAGACTATAGCCAACAACTGACAACTCTTAAGCTACGTATCACATCCAACGGTTTTCGCCCAATAGGCGGCTCAGGGTCGATATCAGCCGGGAATCTGGTGTGTGTATAGCGCCCGTCGTCCATCGGCGGATCTACGGACGATGGACGACTAAGGATCCTAATGCAAGGGAAGGGGGAGAGCGCGCAGCGGGGTGCCGCTCCATCGCTCTCCCCTCTCCATAGAGCAGAACGGTGCTGTATGTACAGAGCTCATTCATGCATCGTGCAGTGCTGCACATATGTTATATATTGCACATATGTATGCGGCTTTACCCTCAGCCATGAGATGAATGAGACTGCATGTGATAAATTTATAGACATTTGCTGCTAACACCTCCAATTGTTTGTAAAAGTATTGCCAAAACTTTTTATTTCCTTTGGAAAAAACTGCAATTGCTGTATTGCTGCTGGTTAGTTTCCACTTTCTGTCTTGAAAATGCAACAGGAAAAGAGTAGAAATCTTCCCACAGCAGTTTATTTATCCCTAATGGAATATTTCCTTGCACCTGTTAGTACCATGACAAATCAGAAATTTAGGATATCCACTTACTTTCTGTCTTGGCAACAATGGTCACAAAGACTTATAAGACTGCATTTCCCAAAAGGGACATGGGGATAAAAACTTGGCAGATGGTCAAAACCTTTCCTATTCTAGGTCAAAGTTTTCCTTTACACTTTAAACCAACTTGTACATTATCTACAAAATACAATGCTGTGTTCTTTATTATGTATGAGTATAGTATATGTCATTTTGTAAATATCATTATATATTACCTTGGCTGCTGAGTCAAAAGGGATGAACCAACATTAGTTTGTAAAACTTTCAGTAATTTTACAAGTCTCCTTGACCTATACAATATACACAAACAATATCAGTTCCCAAAATATGTTCTTGTTTTATCATTTTTAATGATATCCAGAGCCTCAGAGTTTGTTTGGCTGAGATGTTATCAGTCTGCTGCAGGCAGAAGGAAGCATCACCTCAGTCTTCTCTTCACCAATCAGACCCCTACACTGTAAGTTTGTAGCAAGTTGGAAGGTGAAAAGCCAAAACCCATAAACGCCTATGTCATCCCTGAACCAAAAACCCAGCTGATGAAGTAGATACGGACCTTGTTGACACCTGAACAGGGTTGGCGCTGACTATCTAGAGAGGGAAAAGCAGATTAGGACACTGTCAGGGGAAGTAAGGGGTTACACTGATGGATGTCCCAGCATGCATTTACCAACAATTTACTGGTGGAGGTCCACTTTAAAGAAGTAATTTGAGTACATTGAAAGCAATGATGATAAAAAAAAACCTATATTTACATACTCAAAGCTACACAGGGTTATAAGCTACAAAAGGTTTATTGTGCTTCAATAAAACAGGTTTTGCCATTTGGGTAACACTGCACACTTAAGGGCTCAGTTACGGAAATAAAAGGCAGGCGACCTGTAACAGCCTCAGGCTGAAAGAAGTTAGATTCAAGTAAGTCAGCATTAAGGTATAACCAAGCTGTATGGAGTACACACACACACACACAAGTTGTGCTTCTTAAGAGGGTGTGTGACACAGTCATGCATTCTACCAGCTGTAAGAACACATTTTAGCATGCTACAATGTGTAGTTGGCGCACTGCAGGTTGCACATACATATCTGTACAATACACTTCATAATAACATAAAGCAAAATATGCAGGGAACCTCTAAGGCTACCCAGATAACAATTTAAAAAGACTGCAGCCAAATATAAGATCTTGCTCCCATTAATGGAATGATCTATTGCTACCTAGAAAATTCACTAGTCTTAAATCTAGCACATAAAAAAGGGCAATGAGTTCACCCAGCCTAATGCACAAAACATCCATCCTGTTTTAACACTTGTTAGCAGGTGCAGAAGAAATTCAACTTATTTAATGTCAAAACAAAATTTGGTATACAGGCAGAGCAAATCAGAGCTGGGGGCTACATCCAGATACAATGCCACAGCTGCATGCAGTGTGCATGTTGTCCCAAGCACTAATTTGCACATAAGAACCAGAAACATGTTTTCCTGTACCTGTAAGACATTAATGCAGATTTACTAGTTAGGTTATTGTATGCATTGATAAATCAGCAGCAAATATGCAAAACAGATATTAAGCCACAGTTTAAAATTGTCCAAGGCTTTGCAAAATATCTGTAGGATACATTTGGCAAAATGGTGCTATGGTGCATCATGTGTGTTGGGTCACAGCAGATGGCCTTAGATGGCTGATTTAAGGGATAAGAGGTCTGTTAATGGTGAGCTTCTTGTGCAAATCCAAATGACACGCCCTGCTTGGGGGTGGCATTAGGTGGCTGATCCAATGGATAAGAGGTCTGTTGAACGGTGAGCTTCTCGTGCAAATCCCAATTTAGGGTGGATATTAAAAAGAAAAACACAATTCTAACACTATGAAACAAACTTTCCAATACTCCCAAACAGAGGGGTAGTACCAAGTAACGACAAGAGCACCGCTCTTAAGTCTGACAATTAACGTCCACAAAGCTCACGTCCACTACGTGGATGACTTCTGAGCTTCTCTGGCTTGACGCAGTCCATAAAGCCATTTTATAACCCTGGCATTCCGCTCGATGATTGAGATACCATACGGAATACGTGCGGAAGCTGGTGTCTCCTCAGGGGTGGCTGCACTAACCTGAGACTGGGCATACTCTGAACTTTCAGCGCTGACACTGTGGATCTTGAGCGATACAATGTCCGAGCTGGCACGAACAAAGTGTTCTGCTCCAATGTTAGAAACTTCACCAGGGTCCAGTCCACAGTAATTGAAGAAACGTTCAAGGTCTGCGCTGGCTCGAGAGTAGCGGTCGCTCAAGTCGGACTTGGAACGATGCAGAAGGGTTTGCTTTTTACCTGGATCATTTGGGGTGCTGGCAGGTGAACAGATAGGGCTGTCAAAAGCCAGACAAGATTTTGTGGGGGTTTCAACCAATGACGTAACAAGGATCTCCGGACATTTAATGGGGGATACTACATCAGCTGGTCGAACGTCAACTCTGCGCACTGCCATGGTGCTGGGAGCTCGCTGGCTGGATGGGGTGCTTGGCGTGGATGAATTTTGTGTCTTCTCCACTTCCTGCCATGGAACTTTGTCTGCCCGTGGAGAAGTCAGTGGGCTGTCACATATATTAATCAGATTGTTAAGTATTTCCAGATTCAAGGAACTTTTAGGAGCTCTGTTCTCTCCTCGATGAGAAGTGGGTGAACATCTACGAGTGGGAGTAAGCAGCACCCTCCGAACACCCGGAGAGAAAAGCGGCTGTCTAGCTAGTGCTGGTCTTATGGGTTCCTGCTTGGTACTGGCTACTTGTTTGCTCTTTACATACTTCGCCTTGTCAGCTTCCAACCTTTCCACCGCACTGGGCTTCCTCGCTCCATTTTCAGCCTGTCGTCGAAAGTACTCGGGGCCTTTGTTCAATATGCGAAAGGGCATCACCGAGGTGAGCGGGGCTCCCATCCCAGCAGACTGCAACGTGCCAACAGACATGGTCACCTCCTGCCGTTCTCAGTTCAGACGTTTTACTGTGATGACAAGCGTTCTTCACATCACACAGCGCCTTGTCACTTCTTTCACGCTCCTGTGCAATGCAGAGAGAAAGATTAACTTACTGGTACCGTTTACAAGTGTGTGCCGGTCTGACAGCATCACGCACACAAAGCCACAGGCTGCAGGATCACACACAGCTAGAGGCGGAGTCTCCCTTTACACTGGATAGATTGTTCTCCTCCCCCCTCCAGCTGCTCTCTTCCAATCCTTTCCATAGTCACCTCTTCAAAAATCAAGCTCCCACCCACCCTGAGTGGCAGTTGCTGGCATCAGGATCACAATCCAGCATTGCACAGAACCCCCCTTCCCTCTCCCCTTTCCCTGGACATCTGTCCCAAAATTGCAACAAATGCCTGGGAATTTTCATTTTGTTGTTCTGGGACATAAAGAAAAGAATATAAGTTACAATGTATATTTTCTGCTGAGTTACTAAACATAAATGGTTCAGTTACTGATTATGAATGAATCTGATGGACACAATTGTTTAAATGTGCACCAGCTAGCACTTGTAGTCCTTCATTATCTAGGATTTATACAGCGCTTTTTATGCTTTTCAAATATTAATAAAATATTTTTATTAGCAGCAAATTGACATTAGTATATGTTAGGATCTCGGAACCTTTAATGGATATGTATGCTATTGCTGATTTGCATGCCATGTTATGGCAGTCGGAGGTGTCAGGGTAATAAATTGAACATACAAATGCACAGTTTACGGATCTCGATGGGTGACATTAATGGCGGTCACGTGACTATGTATCATCAATATTGGGTGGGCAACCAAGCATCTCCAAAGCAACCGGTGACCCAAATTACAAAAAGCATCCCTAGGGAATGGGGGTTGGTGTAACAGCAGCTTTTGCACCCCTCCTCCTATTGTGATAGCTAGAAATAAAGAAGGAGGGGGCCGCTGGCAATCCCCTCACACCCCAATCATTCTGTGATGTTCACAATGACCCGTCTATTAGGGCTGACACCAAAAGCAAAGGGGGAGGTGAGACACTAAGGAGAAAGTGCAGCTTATTTGGCACAATAGACTAAAGGATTAGACTAAAAAAATACAGAAGATAACCTTACCTCCCCCTCTCAGGAGTCTGAGCAGCCTTGCAAAATTTGAACAACCTGAAGCAGCATGTCACACCTGAGTTTGCAAGGCACTTGCCATTCCCTATTTCTATGCATGACCTAAACCCCCAAAAAACAAACTTACCAGGTCAGTGAACACAGAGGGGGGTCAAGGTTCTCTCTCCCAGTCCTGGTGCCTACATGGACTTGCTCCAAATCACCTGGCTCTATGTATAACCCCACCCCCCGGAGCCAGCACACCTCTTCCTGTTTGTGTAATGCTGTGACTATTCCAGTAATTAACCCCTCATTATAGTCTGGGAAAAATGAAGACGTTGCCCAAAGCAACCAACCAGATTCACCATTGCGTTCAAAAGAGAATCCTGATTGGCTGGCATGGGTATAAGCTTCAAGTTATTTTGATTTTTTTAGACAAAATCCTAGTTCTCAGCAGCCTATAGTGTATAGCACATTCTCATGTCCTTCTTTTCCATTATCTATTGGTTATACTTAAGCTTTGGAGAGATTAGGGAAGAGTTAACAATTTGTTTTTATGTCTGTTTCTGTCCCTGTGACACCTATGCAAGGAAGCAGTTATCACAGAGACAAACATAAATTCTAACCCTTTCCAAGAAATGCATTTTTGTGTTATGTCTCAATAAGGAAGCACAATATTATTATCCAGTATTTAAACAACAGTTTGTCAAAGTCCATAGTCATATTACTAGCTGTCTCTCAAAAGGTTCCATAACAGCAGCGTCCCTACCATCGACATATGCCATTTAGTCAGTCTAAGGTCAGCTTTTCGGGGAAAGTCAATTCATCTAATTACATGTTTTTAGGATGTGGGAGGAAATCCAAACATACAAACTCCATGCAGACAGTCCCATGGTCAAGAATACAACCTGGGTCTCTGCAAAGGCTAGAGCACCATTGTATACCACTACACCTTAGCCACTGTACGGAAACATTGCAATAACCACCTGACAGAGGCTCTGGCTCTTCCCCCGCTTTATTTGCTTTTGCATTCATACATTTACCAATCCTATGCAGCTGCACAGAATGCCATTACAATAGGACAAGGGGTGCTAAAAGAATTTGCCTTTATTGTTATGGTGTCAGTGGAGTAGCCATTTCTGCAAACCTATTTGATTATCCCTAGGAAGTGCGGATGAACAGGTAATAGGAGGGCGGTGCAGTATTAGTGGTGGAAATCACCAAGGAGAGGCAGAACGTAGGAGCGGGGCAACTTTGGTGGCTAATCATTTTTTTTTTTTTTTTAAATCAGCAAAGAATGAGTTATCAGTCAATTTGCACCCCTTGGGGTTGAGCTAGCTCCTCCTTTCCACCATTTTTACAATAGCAAAAACTAAAAATGCGAAGCTAGCTATGTTCATTTTTTTCTGTGCTAAAACAAAATGTGTAGCAAAATGATTTGGACCTGGTTGTGGGGGGCACCAAAGTCAAAGTTTGTTTAGGGTGTTGTAAAGCCTTAAGCCAGCTTTGCATTTATAGATGAATAATATTGTGCATGGCGTCAATTCTACTGATCCTTGAAGTAAAAACTTTTTGTAAAGCTAAAACATCACTTTCAATCCTAGATATTGTCCAGTTATGCGTAATGAAAACATTGCTTGCGTTATGCTTCAGTGACCACACTGTTACCCTTGCCATCTGAAATAACAGAAATGTGGCTGGGAATTCGATGAAAGGGTATTTATGGCTTTCAAAAAATATGTTAAAAAAAGTCTACCTTCCCATCTTGGCATGCTGATAGTGGCATTTCTTCTAATGTGAATGTAAAAAAGGTTTAAATTTGATGGACATTTGTGTGTATTTGGTGCAAGGTGTTACAGCAGGTGCAGATTCTGCTTAAATAAACTAGGAAAACCTCTAAAAAAACAAACAAAAAAAACAACCTTGTTCATTTTGGTCGGGTGTTACACAATTGCAAGTGTTTTGTTAACTATCTTAAATGTTAAAAAAAAATTCTGTGTAGTATTCACACTTCCATGTTATCTCAAATGGTTTATTTATCCCTCCAAGTCTTTATCTTGAAGAACAGAATGACTAGCCTTAATTTTGTAAATAGAGAGAGTGTGGAGTGGATAAGTAGTTTAGCAAAAAGCCCAGGGAAGGCTTGGAACAATTCAGCTCACAATGATCCTTTGTGTTGTCAGCCCAATGTTTATTAATGCAGGTCAATGGGTATTTTACTGTACACAAAGAATCTGCATGTATTGAAAGGATTTTCTGCATATGCTTTATTTTGCATTAACATACACTTTGACTAAAAAACACAACTATTCCTACAATTTCCATATGACAGCACACAATATCTAAACCAATGTTTCTCAACCAGGGTTCCTCGAGAGATTGCTGGGGGTGCCTTGGATAGTTTGTGCTTCTTGGGTGACATTCTTCCCACTGGCTATCAATGTAAGGAGCATTCTTCCCACTGACCACTACACTATGTAAGCTGTGGATATAATAATTATAGCAGGGCTTCCCTAAGATCTGAAAGCTATTTTAATGGTTTCCCTAATATAAAAAGGTTGAGAAAGGCTGAGACAAACATTACTAGCTAAAGCATGGGTGGGCAAACTTTTTGGCCCAGGGGTCACAATGGGTTCTAAAATTTAGCAGGATCAGATGGATGGAGCGCCGAGACGGGTGTCACATCATGACATAACCCTGCCCACTCCCCCATCGCAGATCTGAGCCTGCGATGGGAGGGTGAGTGAGTTGTTCTGCCCACTTTCCCGAGCCCGGGATTTGTACACCGAACGTGGTCCGCAGCTCTGGCCGGTGCGCCCCCCTGACGAGGTCCTTCTCCTGACACCGCTCGGGAGGGCATCGGCGAGAGACGCGGACCGCGGATCTACTTCAGCGGAGCCGCTGAAGTGGAAACAGTGTTAAACGGGCCGGATAAAAAAAGCCTAACGGGCCATATATGGCCCGGGGGCCGTAGTTTGCCTATGCCTGAGCTACAGCATAAAGTTTGTGACCCTGTACAAAACAGGTTACAAATAGTATTTATATGATGAGGTATATTATATATAGAGGGGATGAACATAACAGACAGATACAGACACAGATACAGAAGGAGAGGACCCTGCCCCGAAGAGCTTACAATCTTCCTGCTCTGCTGGGACACCAGCTTAGTCAGAGAAGGCTAAAAAAAGGAGTTACCCTTTAAATGTGTCAGGTTTTAATACTAAGGCTGTTCATAATTAAGAATCCTATAGAAAATTTTGACCTATTTCTCTTTATCTACGGCTTTAATGCCAGCTCGGCTAGCGATGTGTCTGGCTCAAGCCGTGACATGCCAGTTTGGACTGGGCAGCCTCTGGGAGGATTTGGGTTCTGGTTCTATTTTAGGGCAGGGCTGCCTGACTCAGGAGAATGGCGACAGGAGCTCCACCTTAGCGCTCAGGAGGAAATATTGAAAATCTCTGTATCATCATCCCCTGTATCCTGACCACAAGTCTCGGCACGCTAAATGAAGGTTAGGTTAAGGTTACATGCGTTCTACTTTCTTGTTCAACCAGGACGCTGTATTCTTCAAATCTATTAGGTACCCTGATAATAGAAAATGTTTTATTATGGGTATAAACAGCTGCCAGTGTGTTGTGTATAATATTACACCACCTATATCATCTTGAGTCATCTCACATGCCACGCAGACAGTCACCAGCGCTGCCAGAGCTACTCACGCACTTTTCTGTCAAGACTTGTACCAGACACCAGCTCAATCCCCTATCAGATAGGAAAGATAAACGTCATTTTTTCATGGTTTAAAATAGTAAAAAAAAAACTAGTAACTTACAATAGAAATCACAATTTTGGAAAAGCAAAACACTGTTATATCTTTTGCCCTGATAAGCTTGTGTGTAAATATGGAACAAAACAGGATATGTAGTGAACTGGGGCTGTCAGCTACTGTATCCTGGTCAGATAAGGCCGGGGGCCAAAAAAACAAAGTTTTTGCTGACTTTTTAAAGTCAAACAAATGTAAAGATAAAAATATATGGTAGCTGGTTTACATGCCAATGGTTTTGTGTTTATCTCCCTCCAGTTTAAGATTTTTAAACCTTGGCAGAAATGTTGCATTTCTCCTGCAATTCACCAAGGCTAGATACACACGTGCAATAATTATCGTTTTTTATTATTCCCGATTTTTTTTTTAATTATCGTATTGTGCACAATTCTGTACATGGTGTAACGATACGATCGTTCAAATATAATCCACCAATAATGTACACACTAGATATGATTGTTTGTGAACGATTGTTTGAACGATGCAGGAAGTGACATGTGCAGGAGAAAATGTATCACAGAACAATTCATGATCACTGAACGATGGCACACACAATAGATTATGAACGATTGTCGCCCAATCAAATCCGCCGGAACAGTTGTTCGTTTCCAGAGAGATTCTTGGTTTGATGGCGTCATTGACCAGTCGTTGTGCACTTTTTTTGTTAACAATTATTGATCGATCTGTCATGGATCGTTCGTTTCCAACGACATTTATTGCACGTGTGTACGCAGCCTAACAATTACCGGTCTGGTCCTTCTTACAAACTGTGAATGGACTGAAAGGCAACAGACTGATGGGCCATCACTCAGCTCTCAAATACAATCAGCATGATCCTTGCACAGCAGCACAGCTGATTGGCTCATTGTGCTGCTTTTCTTTTTTCATTTTGAGCTTTTATTGTACAGGGACTTTCCAGATACTGATTTCAAATAATACTCACACATTGCATTACAAAATGTATATTTAGGAGTGTGTTAGAGCAGTGTTAATTTGGGTTTTCACATTTCCTTTTAGGATTTATTATAAGATGATTTATTTTAAGGCATTACTGGAAATGATACACAGGTAGCTGTTATGATGTATTAAAGCTTTATTATTTTGCAGCACAGTCATGCTATAGTAGTGCACTAGTTATATTTTACATTAGCAAAAATTACTTAAGATTTGGGAACCATACAGAGATGACAATAATAGTGGATGATTACATGAAGACCTGGTTTATATGGATTACATATTAATGACTGTGTGACACTTACATACAGACACTCTCCAGGATACAAAAGCCTGTGTGCATGATTGTTTAGAAAAAATATACTCATTGGTAGGTGTTGAGCCTCTGCCATAATCAGCAAGATTGCACAGCACAGAATGACTTACCTGTGTGTAGCAATGGCAGCTCCAAGATCCTGTAATCACTGCGTCCTAGGATGGTGCTGTTGACTCCATTTCAGACCTCTGAGTGATCCTCTCCATTGTATGGTCACTGATGATGTTACTTCTGCACCAGCACAAGTTACATTGTCTCCAGTAGCTATTGTATGCACCACTGCCGCCCATTACACACAAACGTACCAAACAAAAAGCCATCAGGAGCCATTTTTTTTTATAACATAAAAGACAATGCGTTCTATGTTTGTCAATTAATATCATCCTCTGCTGACTTTTTGTTTTATTGAGTTTAAGCCTACTTTAACCAGAAAACAGAAGATTCTTTTGAGGGAACAGGCTGTGCTGTAATATAATTATGTAGGTGTTTTGTTTAATATAAAATATAATTTCTGGTTTAAATACATACCAGGTACACTACAGAGACTTGAGATCATGCAAATGCAACAAGTTACTTTTGTTTGATGCTATTGTGTGAGACACTGACTTGAAATGTGTGAGAGCAGGGAAGGGAGATCTCCTGACTGGTGTTTGTAATCTGTTCAGCAAAGAGAAGGAAAAGGATGGCACAACCTTAAAACTACAACCAAAACATTTTTTTTTTCTTTCACTTCAAGAAGGAAGGAGTTTGTTTTTAATGCGGCATTTTCTGTATCTGTTGGGGAAATTTGTTATAACTGTCTCACCCAGAACAGAAAAGTTTCATGTTTCTACAGTATGAAAGAAAAAAAAAACATGTAGGACCATTAGAAGGGCAAAGAAAGATTAGACCTGTTATTTTTGTGACAAATGTAAATGCTCTCCTTCTCCGAAAGCCCCATCTCTTCTTTGAGGTCCCCTTCTTGGTACTTTATAATTAAATATCTGATATCTTCCGAATGGTCACAAGACTTCTGTCTTTTCTGATAAAAGTTAGCCCTGGATGATGAGTGAAGACTGACACTTTGGGTCTGATTTTTTAACGCTCACCAAGGCTGGAGAGAATACGCTTTTATAGGTGAGGCTGGGCGATCCAGCAAACCTCGAATGGCTCTGGTCCAGGTTTAAAAACATTTGCTAAAAAATAGCAAATGACTTTTAAGAAATCCATTACAGGTTTGCTGCTTGCTGCATTACCCAGCTTTACAGATAAGAGTGTATGCTCTCCAGCCTTGGAGAACTTTATTATTCAGGCCCAATGATGGAAATACCTGGCCTGAAATGTCATGACGGTGGGCTATTGGGGTTGCAGGAGCAGACAACAGAGAGATTTTAATGCAAACTGAAGACAAAGATAAATGGGGTGTTTTCAATGCAAGATTCCCCTCTACCTGTTCACCACCTTATAAGCCTTAATGGATAGGAAGAAAGAATATTTAGCACACTCTTGCCATGTGTCATGTGTATCGCAATGATATGAAAATGAAATGAAGGACATATGTACATGAAAACAGGTACTGAAGGGGAACAGCTTAGAATTGAATGTGAGTATTGCAGCTTTAGCCTTTCTTAATAACATCTGGGGACATTTAAAAAAAAAAAAAGTTTGGCTTTAACCTTTAAACTAAAAAAAGCTTCCACTAACCTCTCAGGTTTCTTTCACATAGCTGTCTTGTAATTAGGCGCAACTTGATTTTCTCATATAAGATTTGCTGACGTTAGCAGGGTTGGACCTGGGAGCAAATAGAAATATTAATATAATATGTATATTTTATATAAATGTTTTATTTTTTGTAGACATCATACTAAAACTAAATATAGCAGGCATCGGATGACCCAACCCTACGCACACCCGTCCTGCAGTTATTTTGTGATAAAACACCCTAAAAATGATTTCCATTTTAATTAATGCAAATTATAGGTTGGTGTGTCGACAATGTCGACATTGGCAAGATTATCGTCAATACGGCCATAACGTGCAAGTAATACTGGGCTTGTCCTGATCATGTAAATAATAACACAGCTGGGAGACATAAAACATTACAGGGTTGCATTGCTACCTTTATTAGTTCAGCTAATTTTAACAAGCTACTGTTGGTGTACTATTTTCATTTTATAGAGGTTGATTCTGAAGGTCATTGCTGACATTACTGGATATAGCTGTGCTTAAAGAGACCCTGTCATGACTCTAATATCTTGCTTTTATTACTGAACTCAGGTATGTTCTGAAAAAGCTGGAATTCTTCCTTACTTAAAGAACAATCCTCCAGAATATATGACAAATGTGCAGCTGCTGCCTCCACCCTTTTTTATTGCCCCCTTACTAAAGTGATGTTCTTTATTAACCAATAAAAATGTGCAGGCAAGTTTCTGCACTCATCAGGGGAAGCCAAAGTTTTGCTGGTTGGCATAGCCTGGGATTTAGCCATAAATACAAGGTATTAAAGGTACTTTTCTATCTGCGTGAAGCTGCAAGGATTTTCTGATGGGAATCCCCAATTGCTATATTACTGTCTGGGACTGTAGGAATCCTGATTCAGGCTAAAGTTGGTAGGCTGCTCTTCCAGTAGACCAGAATATACCTATAAAGACTTTAGGAAAATAAAATTGATGTTTTTAAATCAATTTGGATTTTAACTATGTTTAAAAGTAAACTCACCACCAGGAATTAAACAAAAATGTATTTAAAGAAGTTTTCAGCCTTCAGCAAGAAAATGAAACTTGGCTTAAAAACATCAAGCCTCTATGGGGTCATGAAGAAAGTCATTGGATGATAAGACTTCTATCTTTTCTTGTTAACATTGTTGTAGCTGAGACACCTGTTGAAATAAATATAAAGAACATGTTCTAGATATGCAAAAAAATGTGTATAGATATCTAATTATCACATCTATTATAAAGACAAATGTATGTGGACTCCCCAAATCAATAAGTTCAGCTGAAGTGAAGGTACTGTTAATCATAAAAATATATTTTACAAAATTAGGTGCTTTTAACCTTTGATGAAGGCTAATTTTTCACAAGACTGTTCCCTGTGCACAAGGGCAGCTCCGTAAAGAAATGGTTTAATGAGTTTGGTGTGGGGGAACTCAAGTGGCCTTAACACTACTTTGCAACTTTAGAATCAGTTGGAACACTTTCGACCAACAAATGCTACTGCATGTTTTGGCTGAACCTGCAATCACGTTCATAGACACGCTTGTGGGGAGCTTTTTACACAGGAATGGAGACTATTATAGGCAATAAGGTGGCTACAACGGGTCTTGAAAAGGGAAGAATAGCCAGGATGAGGGCGTGGAGGAACATCAGGTCACTGACCATGTCTCAGCTTTCTGTCTGTCCTTTATACACTTCTTAGATTTTGTTATATTGATTGATTTTCTAAAAAGGGCTACATACATGGTGAAAAGTTTGTGCTTCTTGGCCTTGCTTTGAATATGTTAGGAATTTTTATGAAATTGATAAACTTTCTTTGCTTGAAATAAAGATATTTATATCATAACGCAGAATATTTATTCTTTATATTTATATATATATATATATATATATATATATATATATATAAATATATATATATATATATTTATACAGTGGTACCCCAGTATAAGTCCACTTTGGAATAAGTCCAACTTGGTATAAGTCCTGTTTGGACACAAAAAATTTAGCTTGGTATACAACCTTTGTGCTAGAACTTGTATGGGTCAAAACACAGCGCGTTACCCTTATTTACCTCTCTCGAGACAAAGCCACGACTGCCCACGAGCGTCAGTACGCCAGTTGCTACCATTCAGTGAACAACCCGCGCTATAACTCTCTGTGAATTACAGAACATTTCCTCCCTTCTCAGCACCATCCTAGTAGGCACTCGACTCTTCTCAGCAAGGTAAAGCGAGGTTACATTTTCATTTATTTCATCTAATTGCTTTTGTATTTATGTACTTTAGTATTACGCAGTGTTTAATATTTTTCATACAGCCCCATCAATGTATAATATGCCAATAACAATAGCATTATAAATATATATATATATTATGTATTATATATATATGAATATAATACATAATATATATATATAATATATATATTTATTATGTGGTTGCAAGATCCTTTATTAAAACAAAATTTCCACATATGTGTACACACACTCAGGTAATGAAAAATGATCATTGATTCTAGCGACAAAAAAAAGATTATTGAATGAGCGCTGTACTTCTATTGCAGCTGTATATCGCCTATCGTTCATGGATCCATCAGGACGGATTTGTGAACAATATTGGACAACCCCTGTACACACGTCAGAGTCTCAACTAAGACGAGCACAACAGCTCGTAATTGGAAAGAATCATCTGATGTGTGTACAAGGTTTGGAAAAAGTGATGCTCATCAAACTTATGTGAGTGTTATTGTCAAGTGTCCACAAACTTTATTTCCATAGTATATATATTAAATTTTCTGTAATACAACCATTGCAATGCTTTATGACTTTTACCAGCCAAAATGGTAAGCTCTTCCTTTTAATAATGGGAAAACAAAAACACATAGACAGGTGATTACATTACAAACACGTAGTTTCTCTATAGCAGTGTTTCTAAACCTTTTTAGCATGGGGAATCCCCTTGAAATAACTTTCAGGTCTTCAGGGAACCCCTGGTATAATTACTATATGCACAGATCACAGTACATTAGTGTGACAGTCTCCTACATTGCTGGCTAGTAGGATGAATGCCACCCTTATAGATAGCCAAAAAGATATTTGGTGTCACTTATCTGACCGAGAGTCACAAATTGCTCATTGCTCAAGGAACCCCTAACAACCTCTGGATGAACACTTGAAAAACACTGATCAAGAGAGAATACAATATACATTAAATATAATACTGCCGCCATGTGGCGGACCTACTAATTACAGTTTATTTATGAGAATGGCTGCTGTACATATGTCTGTATAAACAGCTAACATTTTTTTTTTTGTGAAAAACCAATCTAAACCAGTCTAATAATAAGAGAGAGAGAATAAAAAGATGTAAAATATAATACAGATTTTTTTGTAAGGTGCAGTATGCACAAACTAATCAAATAAATGATGGACAACATCAATTTGCAACAAATCTTTGGCATTGCATATGCATTTTAATTTGATACTGTTATATGCTCATCTAAATCTAATGTGTTACACTGCAATACATTAGATTAGATCCTAACCTAATTTGCTAAAACATTGCATATAATGAACAATTGTCAGGTCTATTATCTGGTTTAATATGAAGCAATTATAGCTACAGACATCATTGGTTTAAAGAAAATCAAACAGTCTTTATTTTGAAATAGATGTAATTCCAACATGAATGACATTTAGTTTGCTGAAGCATTGTGTATGATCTGCTATTGTAATTTTTGTAATTAAATATTTATTTTATTCACTCTTTGTGGCATCTCATGTTCTGACGCCTCCTTGCAACCAATATTTGTATACATGCACTCCAGTGATGGCTGCATGGTGTTTCTTGTGATGGTGACAACAGTGGATCATATCTATGTGATGTGTGTTTAAAAGAAAACTTGTCTTTATCCAAAAGCCTGTGTGGTAGTGACACTACACATGGGCATAGCTGAAAGTAACAGAACACTTTTATCCAATAAAAAAACCTTAACGAGGTTATTTAGGATATTATTATTATTAATAAACAGGATTTATATAGCACCAACACATTACGCAGCGTTGTACAATAAATAGAGGTTGCAAATGACAGACTAATACAGACAGTGATACAGGAGGAGAGGACCCTGCCCCGAAGAGCTTACAAGCTAGTAGGTGGGGTAATTTACGCACAATAGGAGGGGGATATGTAGTGGTGGGAAGTATAGATGGTTTAAAAAGGCAAAAGAAGATGGGTAGGCAAGTCTAAAAAAATGGGTTTGGAGTGCTCTTTTAAATAAACAGAAAGTAGGAGCAAGCCGAATAGGACGAGGAAGACCATTCCAGAGAGTTGGGGCAGCTCTAGAGAAGTCTTGTAGCCCTGTATGTGATGAGGTTATGAGTGAGGAAGTCATTAGTAGGTCATTGGAGGAGTGGAGAGAGCGGCTGGGGGAATATTTTTTTATCAGGTCAGAAATGTAAGAGGGACAAGAACTGTGGAGGGATTTGAAGGCAAAGCACAGGAGCTTAAATTTGATTCTAAGGTGAAATGGAAGCCATTAGGCTCACCATTAATTTTTTACTGAAAGCTGCAGATTTAAAGATATTGGAAATGTCCTTTAAATTACTAAAATGAAAGCTCATATGAGATCTTAGTGAACAGGTTTCCCCCTAATAAAGGAGAATGGAAGACCAGAATAAACAGCATCCCAGTCCTCCTTCATGCCCTGCCATTTGGGGCCCTGAAGATGGGAGCCCTGGGCAATGGACCAGTTTGGTCTCCTTCCTAAAACTAACCCTGTATAGAACACAA
This sequence comes from Pyxicephalus adspersus, assembly GCF_032062135.1. Taxonomy (NCBI): domain Eukaryota; kingdom Metazoa; phylum Chordata; class Amphibia; order Anura; family Pyxicephalidae; genus Pyxicephalus; species Pyxicephalus adspersus. The sequence goes on along the minus strand of NC_092863.1, from coordinate 6,153,611 downwards.
AACCAAAGTGCCAGTCTTACAAACAGGTTGTGATGCCCGACTCGTCTTCCCCTGTTAATCATCTGTTCCAGAGTTTCTTCTTTGCTGGAACAAACAGCCAGGAGCATTCTGTAAGTCAGTCTGGCGGTTTATTTAGCTAGATGACACCCAGGGTGCTCCTCTTAATGATCTGCTGCTCTTGCACAAAGAGACTGAGTCAGCAAGACAGACTCTCCAGGACAAACACATGACTGTCCCTGGCACAGAGCTAAAGACGAACCCTGTGCAATACCTATTGTAGGAAATGCATAAAAAAGTCAAAAGTATTCTTTTGTTACCGGTATGAGACGCGCAAGGTGTTTTTCTGCTGAATTGTGCAGTTGCCTGTGTCTGCCCCTGAAACAGTAGGACAGTCATTATATCACATTGTGCCTGGCATAGTGTGTTCAGCATCTGCTGCTGCATGCAGGGGATGGGCAGGCTTGCTGCTTTGCATTTTCTGGGTAACAGCTGCTCTGTATAATTGGAGGAGGCTGAACACCACAAAATGCTGGCAACACGTGCTCCCCTGTCTATTAATACCCAGGCTCTACCACCCCTGGGGAATTCATCTTCCCATTCTATTCCTCACCCACACCCCATTAAACTTGGAAATGAAATTCTCCTTCCATAAAAAGTTAATTATCTTTGTGTCTGAGATTTCTATAGAGTTTGAATCTGGTGCTCTCTCCACCTCTTTGTGTCTGTGGTACAGCCTTAAAAAAAAATTCAAAAAGAGATATTTAATCAGATCCAGCTCATGTACCAAGGGAGGGAGGTGTCAGCTTTGATAAATCTTCACATTGAAATTCTGCCCTCTAGGTATGAGCAGACTCCTGGATATTACCCTCTAAGGACAAGAGATGACTGTATACCTTCTACATGTTCTTAGGACAATTATACTCTATTATTGCAAAACGCTGACTGCACAAACTACTGGAAAAATTATATAAAGATAACAAAGCACACCCATATGTAGATTATCCACATTTCATAAGCTGTACAAACTACTATACAGTTACTTTTTTTTTAAAGAGACATTTAAAGGGGGTATTGCACTCATATAATGTATTTTCGCTATAGGTGAAATGTGCAATAACACGTATTTGTTATATCATTCGGGAATTCCAGCATTCAACTCTATACCTTTCTTCCTTTTCTCTTTAAATCTCTCTTTGTAAAAAATCTCTCTTTACTGAAAAGATCATAATCTAAGTTTGTTAAAATAAAATAAAATTAATTAAAAATTGTTTTTTATTTTAAATAAAGTGTTTTTGAGAAATTTTAATTGCATTTTTTTACCCATAACCCCACATTGGGCCTGATTTATGAAAGCTCTCCAAGGCTGGAGATGATACACTTTTATAAGTGAAGCTGGGTGATCCAGTAAACTTGGGTTCAGTAACATTCGCTAGCAAATAGCAAATGACTTTGAAGAAATCCATTCCAGATTTGCTGAATCACTCAGGTTCCCTGATGAATGTGTATCCTTTCCAGGCTTGGAGAGCTGTAATAAATCAGGCCAATTGTGTTGCACAAGGTGGCTTTGAGATAAAATGTGATTGAAGTGGAGCTAAACTTTAAAAATTTAGAAAAGGGACAAGCAGTGTCTCTCCTGCAATAAAGAATACTTACCTGACTGTTGAAAGTTCTTCTCATTGTATATTGTCAGATATTCCAGCATACCCCCATCTGCTGGGAATGTAATAACTTCCATACACATGCATGGGAATTACTTCATTTTGGCCTGGCAAAGACTTAAACCCAGAAGCGGGTGAAGATGTTGGAGTGAGGAAAGATGAGCGTACTTAAAGCCTATTTTAGTACAGAAAAGACCTTATTTGCAATAAAAATCTGCTCACAATTTTTTATCTTTTAACTTTAGTCCCAGTTTAAGGATAATGCAACATAAATAGCGACATGCACACACGAAGAACCCTTTTTTACTTTTTAACTTTGCATATAACTACTGTATAGACTTTATGGGGCTCTGTAACAACTAACAACTAATAGGAGAATGCTCGCAGTTCATCACCCGTGTTACATGCCAACCATTCATTTTTATCCCCTACCAGACTCGCGTATAACATATTCTCTTCATTGGCAGCTTTTATCCCCAAATTTTGATCATATGAAACCCAATTAAAGTATTAATCAATTTATCAGACTTTAACACATTGTTGTGCACTTCTTAGTTCAACATCTTTATTTATTGCCATTAAAGTACACTTGCCCACCCAGCCGAAACCTATCCAATCAACTCAAGAACGTTTAATTGCCCCCATTTGCATAACTCCCAATGATTAAAAAATAGCCCCTGACCTAATTTGCAAATGTTGCAGAAAAAATAAACATGAGCTTTTCTTGAACAAAATGTTATGTCAATTTATAAAACCCAGTTTCAATAATGGTTTGAAAAAAATATTGAGTATCAATCTGCATAAGTACTATCATAGGAAATATAAATCTAATCAATTTTTAGTATTGCCACATACAGCATTACAGCACCACCTACTGTACAAGAGCGGTACTACCTGCCTTTACATACACAAAAACCTATACAAAAGAGAAGGATGGAGGTCATTCCATGCTGTTTGTGTGCTTGTTACTTATGATCCAATAAATATTGTTAACAGACTTACTATAAATTTCTCTATTTCAACTCATTTATAAAGAACATTTGCTGTGAACAAATATGACAACATTAACCTGTTTACCAACAGCAAATGGATGGGGGAAATGCTGCTACCGGTATGTGTAACATCCTGCAGCTTGTGTATATAATCCCACATACAGTGTACATTTAATGCACGCTAAATTTGCCTAATACGTTTGCAGTTGTCAGCATTTTTCTTCTGAAACATCCTTTATAATGCTAGAAAATTCTGTCTGAATCAGCTGATAATTGTGTCCAGATAATTTTTTCTCTTGTTAACTGTCATCTATTTTATTTTATGATTTTTATGCATGTGTCAATAAATACTTAAAACTTTATATCTTTATAATTGAAGCTTGTATTTAAATCAATGGGCCTGATTTATTAAAGCTCTCTAAGGCTGGGGAGAATATACTTTTATCAGTAAAGCTGGGTGATCCAGCAAACCTGGAATGGATTTCCTAAAAGTAATTTGCTATTTGTTAGCAAATGTTTTCAATCCTGGACCAGATCTATTCCAAGTTTGTTGGATCACTCAGCTTCTCTGATGAAAGTGTATTCTCTCCAGCCTTAGAGAGCTTTATTAAATCAGGCCCATTACATTCACATTAATAAAAACAGATCAGTATAGTGTACACAAGGCCTTACAAAGTCTCTAAAATATATCTATATAGTATGCAATGGATTCAATCCATTCCATGAACAATATGACGAAAATGTTTATTCAATAAAAAAATGCCATGATTATTTTTGTGCACAATCAGGTTGATTTACTAAAGAAATTTACTTTATCTTACCTAGGTGAATGTGATGAGTTCATTTTGAAAAGATTCCCCAATCATGTGTAAGGAAATCTTTTTTCTTTCTGGATAGTTAGTCAGTGGAGCTGCACCTCATTAGGTAACAGTGCTCAACCCAGAAATTTTTTAATGCTGGGTGGAAGGAAATTTTAGGCGGTGGCAGCCCCAGTATTGTGACCCAACTCTTTAGTAACCCCCCCAAAAAACGGTTGTTTACTGAAAAGTGCCGGGTGGTGCGCCCAGCTAAAAGGGCCTGGGGAGAACACTGGGTAAACTGAGTGATGTATCCTTTGCACGGAGATAATTCACTTTGCTATCTCAATTCTTTTAGTCAATCAACCCCAATATCGAATAAAAATTGATCAGGAGTGGAATTTCTTTTTTTTTAGGTTAACCATTATATTGAAATAAAAACCTGTTTTTTTGTGTCACTATGGATTTTTAAGTTATCTATAATGGTGAAAATGATTTTAATACTGAGGACACATCAAATAAGTAGCTGTATTGAATTCTTATAGTCAATCACAAGCATAAATTTAAAATCAATCACAGTTACAATAGTTAATAATTGATCAGAAATACTAATTGCATATTTTACGCCAAGCATAACTAATATTTCAACCTGGCTGAAGTACAAAGCTGTAAGGATAGCTAAGATTAGTAGAAGAGGGCTTTCATAATGACAATGAAAACAGTGGACATGTTTGTTGGGTGTTACAGTTTTCTATTCATGTTTAATGTAATAATAATAAAGACACATCCATGGTGGTAGTGATGTAAGCTTAGTCACTCAGGGAATAAAACATGTATATTCATTGTAGATATGATGTGGTCATGCCTACTACTAGTCATTAAATCATAATCAATAAATAAAAGATGGAGGCATTTATATTCCTACAATAATGATTGTGTTTGATGTTTGGTTAGTAAATTTCTCATTATGCAACATAATAATTACACCCCCTTCAATTGTATCCCTGATGGTCAATGAAAAACATAATGATTTCTGAATCATTATTAACTAAAATTGCATGTACATTTGGGACATACTGAGATTTAATGTCTTGATTTGCCGCTGAATGCCAGGCCAACCTTCCTTCTTGTACAAGCTCCTCTCCTATACTGAAAATTGCTTACTAGATTGATTTTTTCTGCATACTGTGCACTTCTTACCTCTTTTTTTGTCACTCATAACTGTTGATGATTAATGGGTAGAAAGAAACAAAACACACAGAGAAAACAATTAAGTATATTTCAATAAGACCAAATGACAAAATGACACCTAAACAACTGATCTAAAAACGAAGTCAGATAACAAACATACCAAACATTTATAAAACAAAAGAAGAAAAATGAGATGAAATTACAAGGGTAAAAAAATAATACATGAACCCCAAACTTTAAAGAGATATGTAATTGACTTATAAAGATCAGATTTATCAAGGTACCATTGTAAAGCTTATCTGGTTACATACCACCAGAATTTTGTATTATGTTTCCTTAAATTTTGTACTACCGTGTTTCCCCGATTTTAAGACATCCCCATTAAATAAGCCACCCCTGATTTTTGAAAAAATAATTAAAATAAGACACTCACCCGTGAATAAGACATCCCCCGATATTTGATCCTGTGTGTGTCTCCTTGATGCTGGCTG
>NC_092863.1:5828944-5829439 GCF_032062135.1 Pyxicephalus adspersus | reverse complement strand
TGTGCCATTGATTGTCCCCTTTCTGATCACTCATGTGCCATTGATTGTCCCCTTCTGTTCACTGACTTACCTTTTTTTTGCTTCTACGGTACAGCCGGGTAACAGACTCCATTAGGGCAGGGATCAGCAGCTTGCTTGTCCTTCCTGGTGCGGAGTCGCGGGGCCGCGTGTGCGGGCTTGTTTTCAGTTTGGCTCTGCACTGCAGCCAGGAGGAGACACACACTGCAGCCATCGAGGAGACACACACAGTATCAGGTATCGGAGGATGTCTTTTTTTGCGGGAGAGTGCCTTATTTTAATTATTTTAGCAAAAATCGAGGGTGGCTTATTTGATGGGGATGCCTTATTATCAGGGAAACACGGTATGTGCAGGAATGGGTTACCCAGGGTATAATGACAGGTAGTATGTCCAGAAATGGGGTACCCAGGGTATGATGGCAGGTTGTATGTGCAGGAATGGGGTACCCAGGGTATGATGGCAGGTTGTATGTACAG
>NC_092863.1:5755182-5827396 GCF_032062135.1 Pyxicephalus adspersus | reverse complement strand
TGGTGGTATGTGCAGGAATAGGGTGCCCAGGGTATGATTATATTGTAGTATGTACAGGAATATGGTGCCCAGGGTATGATTTTAGGGTGGTAGGTGCAGGAATAGGGTGCCCCGGGTATGATTATAGGTGGTTTGTGCAGGTATTGGATCCCCAGGATATGATGGCAGTGTGTATGTGTGGGAATGGAATGCACAGGTATGACAGCCCACAAGCAGACTTAGACATTTGCACGTTGCATAGTGCTTGTTGATTGTCTGGAGGCCCACCAATGGTTTTGATGGAAGGCAGCACAGACAAGGACCAGGGTAACTACCTGTTGTGTTGCTCCTGTTATGTCTCACACCCTGTGCCGCAGCTCAGATTCTAGACAGCTGCCAGCAGTGATAATGGAAATGGCTGTCCCTAATAACATTTAAAACATTAAATCAGAGGGTGGTGGATGTAAACAACCAGTGTTCAGCTCTTTCTTTAAGGTAGGCATAGACAAAGTGTTAGTTCTCTGTCTATAATTTGACCAAATATGTAATCATGGACTGTGGCATATGTGTGCCCCGTGTATCTATTAGACTGTTATGTCTATTTAAACCCATTGTCAGTGAATTGCAGCCATATAAGTTTAAGATATTAAGTGCCTGTCATAGAGATCACAATACCCCCGGCAATGATTTTATCGGCTTTTCTATCCCTAAGGATGGCGCTATATTTGTTCAGTTATTTTTCATCATCTACTTTGTTGCCTGAGTTTATCTCAGTTTAAATTACACAATTATGTAAATCCTGCTACCTGGTCAGAACTTAGCTGTGCTCACAAATGTCAGACAAAGTTGGTAAACTATCCACTTTAAAATATCAATCTCTCATTTCAAAGTGTTCAAGTATACAGAAAATATAATTTAAAGCAGACATGGCAGTAAAATCCAAAGTCCGCTTACATCAGTGTTTCTGTGGAACCATGAGGTTTCCTTTCAAATGTAGCTTAGGGTATGTATGTATGTGCAGGAATGGAGTGCCCAGGGTATGATGGCAGGGTGTATGTACAGAAATGGGGTACCCAGGGTATAATGGCAGGTAGTATGTGCAGGAATGGGGTGCCTTTCAAATGTAGCTTAGGGTTCCAATCAGCCATTTGGACCTCTCAGGTCAGTTACCACCGAACCATAATCTATATGGCTATCTGTAAGGGTGACATTCTTCCCACTGGCCAGGCATTCTTTCCATTGATGATCACACTAATGTACTGTGAGCTGTGGGTATAATATTTGTAGCAGGGGGTCTCTGAATATCTGAAAGTTATTAAGGGTTCCTCAATGATAAAAAGAATCCCCTCCTCTGTGTCCCTAGCAGGTATTAGGTCCAAATAATACCTGTAATTAAAACATTTTTTACCTTACCATCTTCTGCATCCCTGGGCCGGAAACTGTCCTTCTGGGAACATTTCAAGCAAACAAAATCTCCAACCCAATGTGGGATGAAAGGGACTTCTTGTGAAATGTCACCTGTTACCAAACATGAAGCCAGAAGGATCGCAATGTCATTCACACCTGGCCAACACAGGAAGAAGACAGAGGTAACGTAGAGATTGGTAAGGTAGGTGGATAGATAGATGGCTTCTCTAATTCTCAAATTCAGTGTTCCTCCAGAGTTTGCTAGATGTCCCCTAAGCAATGAAAAATCAGTGACTATCCGTTCATTCTGACACCACTGATCTATTTAGCTATCTGTAAGGGTGACATTCTTCCTGCTGACCAGCAATGTAAAAGGCATTCTTCCTACTGACTACCATGTCATGTACTGAGATATAGTAATCATGGCAAGGGTTCCCTGAAAGTTATTTCAAGGGGTTCCCCCATGTTAAAAAGGCCAGAAAACACTGTTATAAAGAAAAGGAAAATCCCATAGGTATTACTGGAATTTTTTCTTTGTCAGTGATATTCAAAAGGAGAGTGAGTGATTGATGATCCAATAGGGACACTATTAAAAAGAAGAAAATTGCAGAAAATGCATGCAATGTATGTAAATACCCAGCTTCGAACTGGCTTACATATGTATTAGGTGTGGCCGTTGTGGTAAGTTTTCTACATGTTGGTAAGATAAGTGACTCAGCTAATCTGTCATGTCTATGTTCCTGTGTCTATGTGTCTCATCCCTCCGTTTTATGGTTGTATAAGTCTCCATAATTCTCAGAATGACAAAAATAGAAATACTACATGTTTTTCACATGAGAGAATCTGCAACTCCCTTGTAAGAAGACGCACACTTTTATTGAGTGACATTAAGTTTTCTAACAGACTATACATTGTAATCAATTGCCATTTCCAAACCAAATAGCGTTCTAATTCTTTTCCTTTTTTTAATCCAGAGGATGTGTTTTCGACTCGTTGCAGCCACTTCCTGTCTACACGTACTCCAACAATGACTGCATGACATATTTCCTGATGGTGACAATAATTTACTTTGCCTGTGTGATGTATGCTGCAACGGAGGCCCATGTGACAGGGTGACAACACTGGCACACTTAAATATAGTGACAGAGCATTGTCACCCTGCAGCAGGAAGTGCATATGTATGGTAAGGGTTTACATTTTTCTAAATGGAAATGTTTGCTTATTAGAAAAGTCTAGTACTAGAGACTAAATAGGGGATGTATTTCAATTTTCTCACTAGTTATTTTCTAGCCACCAATAGGATTTTAACCTGGCCTCTAATCTTGTATCTGATCAGTAACTGTAGAGAAAGAGTTGAAACCAGTAAGGAAAGAATGTGAAAATATACACATTTTGTTGCTTTGCAGCCTGAAATTAAGCCAGGTACAAAAATCATTTTCCAGCTGTATTTATTTTGCAATGTATATCATCCAAGGAAAAGATAATGAACTAAAAAATAAAATAATTACTGAGATGGATGAAGGATCACTGTCCCACATGTATCAGGAAACAACTTTGCTTAAATTAAAGCCTTGAGTCTGTTGGGGTCTTTTTATAACAATGGCTGAGGGGAAAAAGTGCCTACACAGGTCAGAGAGGCAACGGAGCCTTTGGTGAATGTAAAGTGGACCTGTCAGTAACTGTACAAGTTTGTGTCGCAGTATAAAGCAAAGGTTTCATAATTAAAGTTCCAATTTATATAATTTATTAGCTGTCCTTGTGCTCCAGTCAGGACCAATGAGAGCTAAGAATGCTTTTCCTTTCCTAATGCAATGAAGTGGTGTGCTCAGCCAATCCAGCAAGGTGACAGCTGTCACTTGCTGTCTTCCTATTGGATTGCCTGCATGTATATAAACAATGACAATAGCTCCCCCACCTGGGCAGTGCTCCTGTCATTGCATTCAGCCAATCCAACAACAAGGCAGCCAAATACAGCTTTCCCCTTGGTGGGTTAGGTGGATGTTTGTACCCATTTCTAGAAAGTAATAAAGCAGCACTATTTTATTTTTAACATCATTTTATTTCTACTTTATTATTTAACTAATTACCTTTTATAAGTCAGCAATCATTTAGCTCTGCCCTCCCAAAATAAAAACAGCTCTACTTTATTGTTTTATTTTTTACCAGATGTGTTTTATTGTTCTCTTTTTTACTAATCATTACCTTCCATAGTCCAGGGGTCCATGTCTAAGCGTGCAGCGTTATAATGTGTTTAGCCAATCCAGGAAGGTGGCAGTCTAGATCAGGTGTCACTGGCCACCCCCTTGCTGGATTGGATGAACACATGTAAACAATGACAAGAGCCATGCTAACCTGGAGGGTAGACAGCTACCCGTGGCTTTCCCTGCTATGCGCAATGAATAGGAGAGCAGAGCTTCTGTCTTTATGTTAGGCCAATGCCGCAAGTTGACAGACCAGTACAACTGTCCCTGGCTGCCTTCTTGATGGATCGGCTTGACGCAACTGGGTGGAGCTTCATTCATTGCGTTCAGCCAATCCAGCAAGAGGGCAGCCAAATACAGCTGTCTTCTTTGTGGATTGAGTGGATGTCTGTAAACATTGACCCCAGTGTTGTGTAGATCTGCAGATTGGGAGCCTATATTAATCTGGAAACCTCTTTATAGCCCCCCAAGATATCTGCCCTTTCACCCTGTGGAATAAGTACAGGGGTACATAGTATTTATTTGTTTTATTTTTTACCAGACATTTTTATTTGTTTTATTTTTAACTAATAGTTACCTTCCATAGTCCAGCAATGTCTAAATTGGATTTTATGAGCGTTTAGCTAATCCTCCAAGGTGGCGGTCGAGATTAGGTGTCCCTGGCTGCCCTCTTGTTTGATTGGGTGGACATGTGACAAGAGCTATGCCCACCTGGGAGGAGCTGATGTCATTGTGTTCAGTTCAAACAGCAAGAGAGCAGCCAAGGACAGGTGTCCCTGTCTTTCCCCTGCTTACAACAATGAATTGGTGGGCAGACCTCCTGTCATTATGTTCAGCCAATCCAGCAAGTTGACAGCTGCCCCCCTATCAGATTGCTTGATGGATTGGGTGAAATGCTTGTAATCATTGACCCTAGTGTTGTGTGAGTCTGCAAGTAGAGAGCCAATAAGAATCTGGAAGCCCCTTTAACAAGGCAGCCACCAGATATCTGCCCCTTTTATCCTGTGCAATAAGTACAGAGGTACATAGTAACCAATACCCATTCCCAGAAAGTGTTAAAGCAGCTCTATTTTATTTTTTTCATAACTATTTTATTGTTCTCTTTTTAACTAATAATTACCTCCCATAGTCCAGTGATGCCTAAATAGGATAGGTGTTTAGCCGATCCAGCAAGGTGGCAGTCGAGATTAGCTGTCACTGGCTGCCCTATTGACAGATTGGGTGGAAACATGTAAACAATGACAAGAGCTAAGCCCATCTGAAGGTTAGACAGCTGTCACTTGCTTTTCCTGCTGTGCACAATGAAAGGGAGGGCAGAGCTTCTGTCAATGTGTTACGTCAATGCAGCACAATTGTCTGTGGCTGCCCTCTTGTTGTCTCAGCTTGACGTATGTAAACAATATCAGCTGTCACTGGTGGAGGGAGCTCCTTTTATTGTGTGCTGCCAATCCAGCAGGAGTCAGTCGAGGACAGCTGTCCCCTTGCCAGGTCAGGTGAGACATGTAACCAATGACATGCTCAACTGGGCGATACTCCTCTCACTGTATTTAGCCAATTAAGCAAGGGGGCAGTGGGGGACAGCTGTCTGTTGCCTTCCTTACTAAACTGGATAAAAAGCCTTTGAAAACATTAAAAAGTTATTGCATGAGTTGAGATCCATTCCATCATGTTGTCTCCCAACCCCAAGTGTCATCAATATAAAATCCCAGTCCACCCAATCAAAAGCTTTTTCAGCATCTGGGGAGAGCAGCATGGTCAGCCTTCTGATCGATATTGCGGAATGTATCCAATTGATGACCGAAGAGGTGTCGTTCCTTTGTGTCCCTGGACGGCATAAAGCCCAATAAATTTGTGAAGGTACCTTTGTATCCTATTGGCTCAGTTTTAGGTATTGGTTTCAAAGCGATATTGGTCTATGGCTGCTGCACACCTGATCCCTATCTGTTTTGGGATTACCGGAATGAGAGCTCTGAGGGAGTCCCTTAGTAGACTACTGCTGGGAGTCAAAGAGTTAAAGGCAGCTACAAAGTGGGGTGACAAGGTGTCAGCCTTAAAATAATTGAGCGAGAATCCGTCTGGGCCCAGCTCTTTTCCTAGTTTGGTCTGCATGATCCTCGATCGTGAAAGGGGATTCTGATCTATTTTTCTCAGCCTCTCATAGGCTGGGAGGGTTCAGTTTCTGCAGATATTGTCTTATCCTATCGGTTTTAGGATTGGGGGTCTCGCCATCCCTGGGGTTATGATTGAGATTATATAGTGAAGCATAATAGTTCTGCAATATCCTTCAGTTGAGCTGCGTACACATGTGCAATTTTTGTCGTTGGAAAGGATCTTTCACGATCCTTTCCAACGACAAAGGACTACACGATGCATGAACGGTGCATGCTCTATGGAGAGGGGAGGGGGAGAAGGACTGAGCAGCACCCTGCTGCGCGCTCTCCCCCTTCCCTTGCATTAGGATCGGTCGTCGTTCATCGTCCGTGAATCCGCCAGGACGGTCGTTCGGACGATGGACGCCGCCGACTGTACACACGCCAGATTTTCGCCCGATATCTGGCCGATGCCGATTATCGGGCGAGAAAAATCTGACATGTGTACGCAGCTTAAATTTAACTTTGGGAAGACAGGAAAGAGATCCCCACTGATTTCTAACAGCTCCTACTGCTAGAGACAACACCTTCATTGGACATTGTACTGTGACATCACAGTGTGGTATGCACAGCCATTGGTTAATCCTTGCTGACGGCTTTAGTAACGGAAAGGACCAGCCATCCCTCATTGGTTTCTAACAGCTAAGGCTGCGTACACACGTGCAATAATTGTCCTTGGAAGCAAACGATCCACCACAGATCGTTCGATAATTGTTAATAAGAAAAGTGCACAACGGCTGGTCACGACGTTGACAAACGAGGAATATCGCTGAAAACGAACCACGGTCCCGGGCGTATCTGATTGGGCGACGATCGTTCGTAATCTATTGTATGTACAGTTGTTCAGTGATCGTGGATTGTTCTGTGATAAACTTTCTCCTGTACATGTCACTTCCTGCATGGTTCAAACAATTGTATCTAACGTGTACGGTATTGGTGGATTATATTTGAAAGAACGTATTGTTACAGCATGTACAGAATTGTGCACAATACAAACGTTTTTTTTTCAAAAAAAATTGGGAAAAATTGTTGATCGTTCGCTTTCAAATGATAATTATTGCACGTGTGTACCTAGCCTAACAGCCCCTACTGCCTAAGACAATGCCTTTTATTGTGACATCACAGTGTGGTGTACAAGCAGAGCCAATCAGGATTCGCTGATTGCTGACATCATTGGACAGTTAAGGTGCGTACACACTTCCAATTTTTATCGTTCCAATCGAACGACGAACGATCGATTGGGCAAAAAATCGTTAGTAAAAAAGTAACCAACGACGCCGACGAACGAGGAAAATTGTTGGAAACGAACGACCGGACCGGCGGATCGGATTGGGCGACGATCGTTGAACATCGTTCGTGTGTACAGTCGTTCGTTGATCGTCCATGTTCAGAGCATGCGTGATGAACGAACGTCCGTTCACTTTCCTGTCGTGCACATAGTTCCTCTATCGCTTAAACGATCGTATCTATTGTGTGTACAATATCTACGAACGATCGTGTCGTTAACTCTATGTGCAGGATCGGTGCTATACGATCGTTCATATATATCGTGCAGGAACGTTCGTCGTTCGTTTTCCGACGATAATAATTGGAAGTGTGTATGTAGCTTTAGGGTTTACAGTTAGTTTCAATGAGACTTTATTGCCATGGAAGATTACAGTTAGATTTTTTTTGTATGTGTTGTCTTTATGTGAATGTTTAGAAGGTGGTGAATATTTTCTATACTCATGCATCATGTCAGGCCTATAGTGTTGCTTGCTGCCTTTACTGGGGCACAGCTGCTAAAAAAAATATTTTTAGTACAAGGAGACTTGGGGAATTCCTTCTACTGCCTGCAGCAGACTGATGGCATCATCCAAGCCATCACTGAACTAAAGCTCAAGGATGCAATCCACTTTGATCAAATCTTCCATTAGTAATACATAGCATTTAAATTAAGTTTTAAAAATCTTAATCTCCCCTTTCTGTATACAACTACAGTCGCCATTTTGTTGTGGACCTCCCTGGATCGTCTTCATAGTAACGGCTGTCGTTTTGTACGTAAACGTGCGTGTCTTTTACGTAAGGTATGCCGGGAATTGTAGTCCTTGTGACAATGTACGTGCGCAGGCCTTTTAAGTCTTGTTCGCTGATTGGTTCATTAGTCTGTCGTCAAGGAAGGGGCGGGACTGAAGGTGGGGAACAAGAAGAGAGTCTCAGGGGGGAAGCAAGAGGGAGACAATTCTGAGGAGTGACAGGGAACGACCCCCTACAGGGGGTATTTGTGGGTGAGTAAGCTAGGGGCCCATCTCTCTGCTCCTTGCGGTGCCTAGGCTGGGGGGTATACATGTACTGGGTGTGTTTCCTGTCACATAGAGATTTATAGGTCTGTTTGTTGTATCTGTCAGTGACTGTGTGTGATTATTGCAGCAGTATCTCACATTACCATGGTGATATATATAATATAATACATATATAATGGGGGGTGCACAGGTATGTGTTGGATACGTATTCTTTTTCCCATTTCTATCCTTGCATCTGAATTTTTATTATTTAATAAATTCTTTGGGAGTTCTAAGATTATTTTCAAGCCTCCTAAAGAGGCCCTGTCACCTGGCATGTTTACTATTATGAATATTATGTACTTTGTATATGTTGTCAGGGGCTGGTTGCCATGACAATGTAAGGCCAGTGGCTACCCAATAGCAGCAGTATCAAGACACAACACCTGGATGTAGATTAGGGCAGGTTGGCAGTAGACTGACCCCTCATGGTGGGAGGAGTGAATAGTCAGAGGTGTGTGTGCGCCAATACTTGCCTCTACTTGTATGTTAAAGGGTACCTAAACTCAGAAATTTCACTTTACATAAAAAAAGGGTGGGTTGTCTTTTATGTAAGGTAAAAGTTCTGTTTCTTTTTTTAATGCAACACCCTTTAAAAAAAAAAAAAAAAAAAAGGTGCAGCACCGCCCCCTAGGCAATTGAGAATTACTGGGGATGCCAAGGATACCTATGTCGTGCATCTCAGGAGGTTCTTGAGATGCTCGAACATGTGCAGAAGGAGCTTTTTTTTCGTTAGAAGAAAAAAAATTGCCAATCTCACGCATGGGCAGTGAGATCGGCAAGTTTTTTTTCCAACCTACGTCACCCAATCTCGTGCCTGGGTCAGGTGACGTAGGAAGAAGAACCCGGAAGAAGATGGCGGTGCCCGGAGATGAATGCAGGGACAATGCGGGACCCGGTGGAAGAGACCTCCTGATGGATCGACAGTTCTGCAGGATTGAAGGTAAGTATTTTTTTGTTTCTTTGTTTTAGGCATTTTTGAGTTTAGTTTCTCTTTAAGTGCTCCTTTCTCTAGTCCGCAGTGAATTTGTTTTTTGCTTAATTTTTTCTTGGGCGTCCCCTTCAAAGCTACCTTTGGCTGAACTGTAAGAGAAGCCAGTGTCTCAACCTTGTGAGATCCATGTGATAGAAATGGAAACAATCCAGCCATGTGATTGCTGCACTTTGATGAAGAATGGGTCTACATTATTTATTACCTACTTATACACGTGTGCAGCCTGCTGTATGAAATGTAATGTCGTTGTGATTCCTTTCCTGATAATTAGTATATTCGCGTGGTGGGCAGTGGGAAGTGCGTCACCTTCACTGATAGCAGTGTTCTCCCCAGCCCTAGCTCCAAAAAAGTCATTGGTGTTACTTAAAATGACCCGAGAGGAACGAATTGGAAAACTGGTTGGGAAACACTGATCTAAGTAGTAAGTAAATACATATTGCAAGCCCATTCTTCCTATTATTGTTACATAGTATTTATATAGTGCAGACATATTACATAGCGTAGTACAAAGTCCATAGTCATGTCACTAGCTGTTCCTCAAAGGAGCTCACAATCTAATGTCCCTACCATTGTCATATGTCTCTAATACAGCCTAATGTCAATTTTGGGGAGAAGCCAATTAACCTAACGACAGGTTGTTTTGGAATGTGGGAGGAAACCCAAGCAAACACGGGGAGAACCTACAAACTCCATGCAGATAGTGTCCTGGCTGAGATTCAAACTTGGAACCCAGCACTGCAAAGGCCAGAGTGCTAACCACTGAGCCACCGTGCTGCCCTCTCTCTCCCTACCTATTTCTATGTATCGTAATACAAATGTAATCCCTAATTAGCACATTAGTTATAGTGATGAGTTCAGATCATTTCTAAAAGAGTTGTGAACCATGGTAATGTGTTAATACTTCAGCATGATTGCCTGATGTCCCTCGCTTCCAGGGACAGTTGTAGGTTTTCAAGGTTTCTTTTTCTTAATTAAGAGGGAATGTTTCCAGCCAATTGTACCGGACCCCTAAATCAATTTGGAACAGAACGTTTTTTTTTAGGTACTCAATCTCTAAATCTTGATATACATAGTTTAACATTCATCAATGATATTTATTCTTAATTATCAATAAAACAACCATATTGGTTAACACACATCAAACCATTTTTGTTTTTTTAAGAAACAAACTTTTTTTTTTTAAGTATACAATTCTTTTTCATTAAGACAAAGTTTTGCTCTGACGCGTTTCACCTATTACAGCTTCGTCAGAAGAACACAACTGCTTCACAGGGTTCTCCCCAGGCCCTTTTAGCTGGGTGCTCCACCCGGCACTTTTCAGCACCCACCCGGCTGTTTTTGGGTGGTTACTAAAGAGTTTGGTCACAATACAAGGGCTGCCACCCACCTACAATTTCTTCCCACCCGGCTTAAAAAAATTCTGAGTTGAGCACTGCTCCATATATGATTTTTAGTACAAATAAATACAATTTTAATTCAGTTTATCACAAAAAAGCATTTTACTAAAAAGAGAGATATGCAAACACTTACTTAGTTCCAATGACCATTCCTTAAAAATAATTATCAATAGACCTTGTATTCAGGGTGGAATATTAAATTAGTGGATACCTCCCATGTTTTAGGGGGGGACACCAGTATGGTTGCTTAATGTCCCCCATTTCCAGGGACAGTTGCAGGTTTTATCATAGGACAGTGTTATTTCATGAATATGTCTGCAAGGCTGACCATCGGATCTATAAAATCTCTGCTTTACTTTGATTCTAAATTTAACATGGAAAAGAGTAGTTGACTCTGTAAACTAGGTACTAAGCTTACCATGGGTTTTATTTCATATAATAAGAATATTAATAAAGTTTCTGGGTGTTATCTATGCCCAGCTGTGTTTTATATGTCCTGTAGATGCATTGCCTTTGCACTGCCTGTTGCTGTGGGACTACAAACCCCATCAGATTTCACTACTCTGGACATGCTTGGACTTGTAATTTCACAACAGCTGTACAGTCATACTTTACCTTTGACTAATTCATCTTGTGAGTGTGTAGGTTGTGTTTTGTGTAGTGAGTTCATTTACTGTTAACTTGATTGTCTTTTTA
This sequence comes from Pyxicephalus adspersus, assembly GCF_032062135.1. Taxonomy (NCBI): domain Eukaryota; kingdom Metazoa; phylum Chordata; class Amphibia; order Anura; family Pyxicephalidae; genus Pyxicephalus; species Pyxicephalus adspersus. The sequence goes on along the minus strand of NC_092863.1, from coordinate 5,816,251 downwards.
ATTCATGTGTGGGTTTTTTTTTCTTTGAAGGGAAAATTGACAGATAAGAAAGTACGGGATAATTGCAGACTTACGTTGTGCAATCATTGCTAGCATTGGCTGAGATTTTAACGTGCCTGTAATTCCATGCAAAGTTTTTTTATTTTTTTTACATGGACGTAACTTTTAATTTCTTAAAATTTTCCACTAAAACAGAAGACCTATTTATACTAATCAAGCACCCCAGCCCTTCCTAAATAACCAGCACTTGTGTAGAGTCAGCTGCTAGGCGTTTTATAGGAATCTGCCTGGAAACTTCTCACCTAGGTGCCACAGTGTGTGTGTGTGTGTGTGTGTGTGTGTGTGTGTGTATGTATATGTGTGTATGTATGTGTATATATATATAATATATATATAAATTTATGTAAATAGCTACTAAGTGTATGTGATTTAGGAGGGGGGATGGATCCAAGACAATGTAAGTGGATCTTCTCTGTTAGTTGAAGGTTCGCTGTAAGCTGTCCAGAAGCTTGCAATCTCTCATCCAGTGAACTTGTATGTTTGTGGGTGCAAGCTGGGTGATCCAGCAAACCTGGAATGGATCCGGTCCAGGATTCATAACATTTGCTAGCAAATTGCAAATGACTGATGAAATCACACGCCAGCAAATGTATTGAATCCTGGACCAGATCCATTCCAGTTTTACTGATAAGTTTATTCTCTCCACCATGGAGAGCTTTATTAAATCAGGGCCCAAGTCTTTAACTTGTGCTGTCTTCACACTGCTGTTTTAAATAAAATTGGGATTATCATTTTACTTTTTTAGTAAACCTAGCAAGCTTTGTAAATGGTCGAATGGCTAAACACAGAAATAAAATTGTTGTGCAATAAAAGTTTGTGCAATGAAAGTTTGTTGTCTGATGAAAGTTTATTCTCTCCAGCCTTGGAGAGCTTTATTAAATCATGCCCAATGTCACAATTCAAAGTGAATCTTGCACATTTCTCTGGACAGGCTCATCCAGATACATCATACAACTACAGATGTTCACTTCTTTCTGTTTCTAGAATGTAAAACAAGTTTCACCTGCACCCATCTCCTTGTATTGAGGGGACAACGCTGCTAATTACACTTTTGTGTGTATTGGATTCTGGGCTTTGCTCTTAATTATTTCTGCTGCGGCCATTGTAATAAGACCGATGCCTGACCAACATAAATCCCTGTGCTTGACTTAATGTGTATCCAGTGTTCTCCCCAGCCCCTTTTAGCAGGGCGCACCACCACCAAAAACAGCCAGGTGGTTACTGAAAGTTGAGTCACAATACAGGGGCCACCACCCGCCTGCAACTTCTCCCCACCTATCTCTAAATAATTTCTAGGGAGAATACTGTATATCTCAAGAATTTGTATCCCTTAAAGATAGGGCAGAAAAGTAGCCCTGCTCAGAAGGTTCCACCCATTTGTTCTACCGTTGGGTACAGAAAGTGAGAGGAAATCCAAAATCTGACGTTTGCAATCTTCCATACAGGAAACACATTCCTGTGATAAAGGATTTCACCTTTTCTTTGTAAAGGCTTCCCTTTTTTATCTCCAGAATAGGAAGTTAGATAAATCTTCCCATTGTGATAAAGGGAGAAAATTCTGACCATTCTCTACCCTATTCAAAGCTTTTGTCTGTAGATTTATTTGTGTCACCTGCTGCACCAGGAAGAGGAAATCCTCACATCAGGTGTATGAATATTAATAGACAGTCATGATGACATTGGTGAGGAACAGAGGAAGATGGAGACCTCGGCCCTAATGCAAGGACAGGTAAGTAAAAAAAAAAAAAAAAAGATTGAGATCAGACAGCAGTGTTCTCCCCAGCCCCTTTTAGCCGGGTGCACCACCCGGCACTTTTCAGTAACCACCCGGGTGTTTTTGGGTGATTACTGATGAGTTGGGTCACAATACAGGGACTGCCACCTGCCTAAAATTTCTTCCCACCCAGCTTAAAAAAATGTCTGGGTTGAGCACTGAGAGTTAGTTTATTTTATTGCAGAAGCGACATCACTTGTCTCATCCACAGTCAAGTACCTGCTTGGTCACAACTTGCATTTAGTTCTGCTTGATTCTAAATTCCTTTAAGATGAGATTTGTACACACAACATGACTTCCATTTATTCGAGTCGGAAGTGAGAATCGGTCCATGTGTACTATGTCCTAATCTTTTGTTCTATTGTTACAACTGACAAGTGAAAGGCTACCTGATGTATATATTACACACCTAATAAAGATCTAACCCTGACAGAGACATGCCTTGCTAGCATGCTCTCGCCCTGAGTCACTGTACACTTAGTGACATTACACATTTCACAATGCAATTATTGGCTTTGACTTGTGACTAAAGTGACATCACTACTCAAAGGAAATCGTTATTGTAGCCCTGAGCATATTTCACAATGTGTCATGTATACTTAGATCACATGTATGATGCTTATCATGAGAAATCACAAGTTACCCCTGGAGGCAAACAAAAGTTTAGTTATAGTTTCTATAGAATTTTAACATCGCCATGTTATCTTGTTTTTGCACACTTAATAAAATGGAAAGGAACTTAAAACCCAGGAACATTATGTCAAATAAAAAGCAGAACAACCATACAAGAAAACTTTTTATGTTGCCAAACTAGTAACCAAATCTGTGTTTTCCAACTAAAAAGTTTTATTGCAATTCTCTAGGGAGCACAATACCCGCTAAATTTTCGGTACTTGTTGCATAGGCATGCGCGCGAGGTATGCATGTGCATTGTGTGTTTGAGTTAACATGAAAAACTTAGAACTAGTTAGGATATTCACATGGGATTGGAATATGTGCTTTAAATTTTGCTAGATCCTGATTTTAGCTCACCCATCTTCATCCCTCCTTCACAGCTGATTATATTTGATTGAATGATTGTGTTTTAACCCACATGGTATCTTGCTGATGGTTTAATAGTATTCTGCTCCAAATTTTCTGTGTACAAGTATAACTGGGAGATAGATGCTACGTTTGAAGAAGCCAATGAAGGTTGTTAATCGATAAACTAAAAATACAATTTACTATTAGCTGTCTATATAAAAACATAGTATTACAGGAGAAGAGATTTAGTTTTTAGGAGTAGAATCCTCCAGCAGGGCAAGTTATTATGTTAGACAACTGGCAGCAATGTTGACCAGTAATCTGAGTTCCGTGCCCTACTTCCTAAAGTTAGCCATCTTTGTCTTTTATTGAGTACTAAATCGCAGATGATACTCATTTGTTTTTTTTTTTTTCTTTCTTTTTCAGATGTTTTCTAGTGTCTGACACATTTCCAATTATTTAACCCGGCATAAACACTAAGCAACACTCTGCTTGTTCATCAGTGTGCCATAAATTAAAAACCTGCAGTCTCTCTAGAACAACCCTGAGGTTCCATATGCTTCACCCTTTGCCTTTTTCCTGTCAGCCCTGGCACAGGATAAGATATCAATCCTGAGGATGGAAGGAGGCAGTAAAAATCTCGTACAAAACTTTGTTTGCAAAAAACTCTTGAAGAAAGGCTTTAAACCCAGTTGCTGCACTGATATTCAGTCTGATATTTTCGCCAATGGCACCACCCCCACAGACCAGGTCGGATCCCACCCAGGAGGAGGCTCACAGGTTGTTGTGGCAGAATTAGTACTGCAAACTTTGCTGGATGCATCCGAAGAATTTGAACTGAGATATAGACGTGCCTTTAGCGACCTTGCTTGCCAGCTGCATATCACTCCAGACACGGCGTATCAAAGCTTTGAGCAGGTGGTGCAGGAACTGTTTCGGGATGGCATAAACTGGGGGCGTATTGTTGCTTTCTTCTCATTTGGGGGGGCACTGTGCTATGAGAGTTCAGATAAAGAAATGGAAGAACTTCTGCCTAGAATTATTCAATGGATGACAACATATTTGGATTCCACTTTACAGCCCTGGATACAAGAAAACGGAGGCTGGGTAAGGATTTGTTTACAGTCATTTGTTTAAAAGGTGTTTGGGTGTTGGTCATTTAAGGAATCCATATGTTGATGGGCACTTTGTATACCTTCAATGGGTAACAAGAACCCCAAATGCAACCCAATAAAGGTTCAATGTTCAGTTTAAATTGCTGCTATCCTATCCAACCTTTGCTATCTAAAACTAAAAGGTTTTAGATAATTTTACGGTTCAACTAAAACAATTAGTAAATAATATTGGTTTGACCCTCAAAACATGCTAAAATCGGCTTGATAGATATTAGCTATCCTTTCAGTACTGAACAGTTACCTGCATTTCATGCATTTTTTTTTTTTTCAAATATTCGAACAAAGGCCACAGATTTCCTTTGCACGATATAAAATAGTTTAATATTTTTTGTTTTACGTAATGGGAAGGCCCTTGGTGGTAAATACATAAAAGTACCTATAAGTTTGTAAAAAATAAAAATGGGATTATTCATATATGTGGTTAGAAAGATGGAGGGTGTCCAAGGATCCTGTCTTTCTGTCCCCAATTAAATTATTCAGTAGGATTTAGAGACCGTGTTCTGGTAAAATGTCAAAACAAATGTGAATGTGCATTGGTGTGTTCGGTAACTTTAATGGGTAGATATTGTATGCACAGCTACACTTTAAAAATGTGGATGTTTGGACAGGTAGAAGGGTGCATATAGATTTGCTGTATATGCCACATTCAAGGTATTCTCACTCAGGTGTATGCCTTAAAAGTGGTCAGTTGCTCCTGGCTTGGCTGTAAGAAGAACATTTTAGAACTATTAAATATTGTGCTAAAGCAGTACCATGAAGAGTTAACGTATTAGTTTGAAAGTTTCAAACTGTTCTACACATGCCTGGATACTACCCCACTTCTCTTAAAGCCGCATAACTTTTTATCTGCCTATGATTGCATTTACTCTTATCAGATTAGAGTGAAATTTTGTGATGTTCCTTTCTGGAAAGGAAGCTGTACCTGATGTGCAAGAATCACCCTGCTGCAAACTTGAGATTTCTCCAAATGTGCATATGATATGTAGATATCAGGGGGCTGAGAAGCTAATTAATTATTTCCAGCAGTCAGATTATTCCTTGGATGCCTTCCTTAATATTTAAAGTGAAATGTAATTTCAGTGAACCTGTGCAGCTTGCCTCCAAATTTTTGTTTTTGCACATTTTACATGATTGACTTTATTTTTGTCGCCTCTTTTAGCTGATGATTTTAGTTCCGCGGTTGTCAGACAAGAGAAGTAATAAAGCAACAGGGTGGGGATATGTAAAAGACAAGTTGCTAGTATTTCGGTTTATTTTGCATTCTGCTTAATGTGTGGCCCGGTGCCTGTTGCTAGGGCTGAGACCTGAGCGGAGCCGGATAACTATGTAAAGAATGTCCTCGTCACAATGCTCACCTCCCAGCTGGGACACTCCTGCGGATGTCCCTGGGATCAGCAAGGAGTGCTGCGTTCTATTGTCTTTTATTGTTTACATTCAGCATTTAGTATTTTGCTTGGAACATACCATAAAGGAGGTCACATGATTAAAAAATTCCCCATTGATCCTGAATTCCAAGTTAGGTGATGGCAGTGTGTGCAATTGGAATCTTTTATCTGAAAGTGGAGTATAATTGTCTGTTGTAATTATTTGGATATCTCATAGCTTTGCACCAATTGAGCAAAGTGGATGTTTTGGTATCAATGACCTTAAAGTGAAACTGTGGCCAGGCTAGGAACGTTCTATTATTTCTAAACTGAATTGCAAAATATATTTACTTATTTTTAACCGGTAAAAGTAGCTGGAATTTAATGACACATAGTCCCACTCTTTGCTCGTTCTAGCCCTTTCCTCTGTAGGGAGTGTCTCCATTCTGTTTGTGCCGACTCAGCATCTCCACCCATCTTCTCCTAACATGAACTTTATGTACCAACTTGGAAGGGACATAGTCATTCAGATGACAGTTAAAGAGTTTGCTACGGCTGCTGACATCACTTCCAAGATGGCAGCAGTCTTAAGGCTGCTGAATGTCCACACTTTGATAGGTAAATAACATACTTTAAGGACCTTAAATGCACATCTTATAAGGAAATTTTAAATGAATTATAAAAATTTGCCTTTTGAGAAGAAATATGCAAAAGTTCTTTTTATTTACCTATCTGCATTGACTTGGGAATGAGATTGAGTAAAGCCGCGTACACACGTGCAATTCTTGTCCGTTGGAAAGGATCTTTCACGATCCTTTCCAATGGTAAGAGCGGCACGATGCATGAACGAGCTCTGTACATACAGCACCGTTCTTCTCTATAGAGAGGAGAGAACGGCGGAGCTTCACCCCGCTGCACCCTCCCCCCTTCCCTTGCATTGGGATCGCTCGTCGTTCATCGTCTGTGGATCTGCTAGGACTGATACACGGGCTGTACACACGCCAGATTCTCGCCCGATATCCACCCTGAGCTGATTATCGGGCGAGAAAAATTTGACGTGTGTACGTAGCTTAAGATAGTAAGAAAAGCTTCTTCATTGCTTGCACCCTCTTTTTGCAGGAAGGGAGCACACCTGGAGCTAAGAATCTATTAGGAATGATGGCCATACTCATTGTTTGTTTTGCTTTTATTTTAGATATCTTCCCTGATTTATCTGAACTTTTTTTTGATAAAGGAATTATTAGATTTTGCCACCTTGTCACAATTGTGTTGACTTGAAATAAGAAATCACTCGAACACTCACATTCTCTTCATGTGAACATTGCTCTTTGTGAAACAAACTATCCTAGTAATTGTTTTAGGTACTGCTGACACTGGGCGTCAATATATAAAGTTTACTAATTAGGCCACTCTCGTCCCCTCAACAAAAAATTTCCATTATGCATTCACCCCATAATTGCTTTGTTCTGTGCAGGGGCCATGGGTTTAATATGCATAGTCTGTTAGGGTATACATTCCTTGTTTTGATCATTACAAATCACAACCTGAAATGGAAATTTATCAATACAGGGACCTTCTTTCATAGCAATATCTCTATATTCCGTATCGGAAGATTGACTTGGACTGCTCATTGTATCATTATTTTCATCAGGTGCCTCCAACCACCACCGCATCCCACAATGCTAATATCTTTAACCAATATATGGGCTCACACTACAAAAGTTGTTTTCTGATATCATTGTGCTTACTAAAGAAAAATGCAAGGACATTCAGTGAGAAGCTTAACTTTAAAGTGGCCTGGTGGTCAAACGTTAACTAAAACATACCTCTGACCATATCTACGATATGCACCTGTTGCTAATGGGACAAAAAGAATTAAATGAAATAGTTAGTTGTTTCTTCTGTGTGTAAAATGAAGCAGAGTACCTTATCTCTGCTCATAAATAGCATCCTGTTACTTTTTCAAGGGATAGGATTATCTATGTGAACACCATAGAATAGAATATATGCGGGAATTGTTTTTTATTGTGAATTCTAACCTTCTCTTGTTTCCTTACAGGAAGCATTTGTCAGCCTATATGGAAACGATGCCGCTGCCAATGTCAGGAAAAGCCAGGAACGCTTTGGGAGGTGGCTCCTAACCGGAGCAATGCTGGGCGGAGTCGCCCTACTGGCCTCTTACCTCATCCGCAGATAGGACGAAGGGTCCCGCCATCCCTAGAAACAACAGAGGTTGAGAGGAAGGGGATATCGGGGACTTGGTGTTTTTATGCTTAGTAGCCGGCTTTGCTTTCACACAGCTGGAAACACTGAAACACTGAAACATTGTTATCCATTTTAGAAATTGGATGATCTCTGCTTCAGGAAGCAGAATGTTCAACTGTTTTAAATAAATATTTTTTTTTTTTTCTGTTTATTCCAAGTGTTTGTATGTTTCTTCTATCATTTTTGTGTTCTAAAGACCTATTGCAATCACCAATAAAATATATAAATATTACACACACAGTCAATATATAAAAAGTGCACGCCCTCGGTAAAATGCTAGGTTCATGTAAAGAGAATCTGATGTGTACAGCAGTCGCCCGACATCGTTCCTGGACCTGGAATGAACCGAATGACTGACGGAGAACAACCATTGTACAAGTCATGGAGGGATACCGATAGCTTGGTATACCTCTTCTCCCTTTCCTCAGAAGAGAACGGTGCTGTGTGCCAATAAAGATAATTTCCAGCTAGGAAACTTGCATGTGTGTACACTGCCTTATCCATACAACTCAAGTGTAAAACAAATCAGGGAAAAAATATAAAAACAAAAAAAAGAGGCTAGTTGCATAGGTGTGCACATACTAAACTAATAATAAAAATACTTTATTGTTTTTTTATTAATGTATTTTTGTCAGTTTAGCCTTGCAGTTTGATGAATCCAGGCCTGTATGTCTTATCCGGAATTTCAGCCTTTTTTAAGTCTTCTGTATTTTTGAGAGGCTGAGCTACAACATAACGGTATGTTTGGGGTTCTCTATTCCAATCCTCAACTCCTACAGCCACTGTTGGTCTAATTATGATACTTGTGATAACCAATATCAGTTGGGAGACTTAATGTTCTAGTCAGCATGAGACCAGAAACATAATTCAAAGATGAAGTTGTATTTTAAAAAGAAAACGGAAGACTATGCAGTCTCCTCTTTTATCAGGAACTTATTTCCTTTATCTCAACAACCTGCTTAAACAAGGGTCCTCTCCTCCTGTATCACTGTCTGTATTAGTCTGTCATTTGCAACCCCTATTTAATGTGCAGTGCTGCATAATATGTTTGCACTCTCTAAATCATGTTTAATATAAATAATACTTTGCTGGTAAAAATAAATGCCCCCCCCCCCCCCCAAAGGTCTTTTTTAGTATTGCTTGAGAACTAATTTGTTCACAATAAACAAAAATAGAGCGGTCGGTGAAGTCTTGTTTTCAAATATAAACTACTAAATGAAAAAAAAGTTTAGTGCTTCTTTGGAGTTCATGTCCATACCCCTGTGTTTTATTGCTTTAAAGACGCTACAAGTACAGAACAATATCTAATCTGCCAGAAATGCGTTCGGCCCCTTCTGTTGTTCTGTTGTGGGCTGCCAACACACAGACTGGATTTTATCAACTGTGCCCAGTTTCCTATGCTAAAGCTATTCAGACCCACCAAATTTCTCAACTTTGCAACTGAAAGGCTCATTATTAAGTAGTCCAAATATTAGTTCTGGAAAGGCTTCCTATAACACAGAAAGTATGCATGAGACAACGCTAAGTTTCAGATTTGATCAAAAGGCAAATTTTGGTTGTAGTTGTCAAACATTATGCTTTCAATCTCATACTTTACAGGCCAGGGAGCACTTTTTCTTGCTTCTGTAAAATATTCAATGTGATTTTTCCTGTGCTTCTCCTCCTCACTACAATCTCAAACAGTTCTATGATAAGACTGTGAATTCTCTGTAGGATTGAATGGAGATAGAGGTGTGCATTCACAGGTGGAGCCAGGACTTGCAGGACTGAATTTGAGAAGGAACCTGTGCCTTACTCATCATTACATAGTGGAGACAGGTAAGTTTTGCATTTGTGGAAGTGGGACTGTCAACATCCCTCACTGACATAAAGGTAAGTCTTAATGCACTAGAAGGAAGCTATGAAGGATAATAAACTAATGTTTTAGATATTTTTATTACAAATACAGGGTCCCTCTGTTATTCGATGTATGCACTGATTATTGAGCTGTCTTGGACTGCTGCTACTGTTTTAAAGATCTAATTACCACAATAGCTACCAAGGGAGGATGCAGGATTATGATTCCTGCACAGATCATTCAGCTATGCATACAACTTGAGATCCTGCTTTTCAGGCATGTATACCCAGCACAATTAAATTTCTATATACTAAGCTTTCTTCCACCATAAGGTTCTGGGTAATATAAATTGTACCAATAAACCCCCAGAAATATATAAACTTAAATACCTTACTGTGAAAAGGGTTACTGTGCACAAATAGCTATCATTTGTCATCTTCATTTGATAAAAATGCAAAACCATGTTTAAATAATCATTAGATTCACAGATATACAAAGCTAAGAAGTTGGTTCTGTAAAAGTCAAACTTATGCTTTATCCCTCATTTAGTAATGCTGACAACCAGAGAGGTGGAGAGGAGTTGGCACAAGTTTGCCAGGTATGTAATGATGTATAGCTAACCAATTGTATGTAAATGTTTCCTTTTCCTTCTGGAATTGCTTAATTTTTCAGGGTTTTTTTTTGCCTTTCTCTGGACCAACATGTCCATAGGGTTTTATATCTGGGATATGTTTATTTCCCAAGTGGTTTATATTTGATAGACTTATGTCTTTTTTCAACCTGACCTACTATGTAACAAGATGGAGATCCATAGTCATTACCAGTGTCTCCAAATATAGCGATAGTTATGCAGGCACATTTACAATGCTTAGGTTATCTCTAGTCTCCATTTCATCTTTCTTTACATAGGCTGCACACATGTTTATGTAGTGATTTGATTCTATGCACAATGCATATGCATGTGTTTTTTTTGTTTTGCATAGAATTGGAGGACAGTAGTCGGCCCAGTCTTCACTAGCTTCAGGCTGTGTACAAGGAAATATGGCAAGCTTCAGCTTCTGTTTACTTTGCTTCAAGTTCTGAACACACACATAGAACAACACAGGGAAATGTGACATTGGCACAGGGGAACACTTTTAGTAGAGCAGAGCTAAAGCAGCTGTGGAAAACACACCTTTGTAGCTGGTGATTAAAGCAAATATAAGCTAGGCCTTGGAACCCTTGTCAGATTGTTATTGCCATCTGTATGCGATATCTCCTACCAAGACAGGAAACAGAAATGGGATCAATTAAAACTTTTTGTAAAGACTTCTCATTGTTCGTGCTACCTTGTGCCAGTTATCACATCCCTCATTTCTAGTTCTGGTTTAGGGTATTTTTCCACAATGTATTCATTTTATTTGGCATGTTGACTTGCTTGCTTTTCATGGAAATACCCTGTGGAGGGTAGATAACTACGTATTGGTGAATAGGCCATTACCATGCAGCAAAATAATGAGCTGTTGGATTGATCACTAGATACCATTGTTTAGGTAGGATTTTATACAATGAATGCATTGCAGTCACAGCGACCTCTGCTACGTGCCATGATGCAGAAAACCAGACAATACCATTGGTTTCTAGAGGATGTTCCAGCTGAACTCTTTTCTAGGGAGCTAGAAAATCAAGCATTGCACTTGGAATGTTTTATTATTATACATTATTTTTATAGCGCCATCATATTACGCAGCGCTGTACAAAGCCTATAGTTGTGTCACTAGCGGTCCCTCAAAGAGGTTCACAATCTAATGTCCCTACCATAGTCATATGTCATTTATAAAGTCTAAGGCCAATTTTTTTTTTTTAGGGGGAAGCAAATTAACCTCACTGCATGTTTTTGGGATGTGGGAGGGGACGGGAGTACCCGGAGGAAACCCACGCAGACACGGGGAGAACCTGCAAACTCCATGCAGATAGTGAACCTGGGACCCAGTACTGCAAAGGCAAGAGTGCTACCTCTGAGCCACTGTGCTGTCCAGGTGTTTATCATTGGTCGATAACAATGGCAGTGTAAATATAACCTTAAAAATGTTCCAGGTGTTTTTTTGTTTTTTTTTGTTTAGTTACCCCCTCCCCCCCCTTTGCAGCTGGCTCGAGACCACCACCAGGTAGGTCCTTGGCAGTTGAATGGAGCAGTGGCACATACCTGCTCAAAGTCTGGAGCCTTTTTGTTTCTAAACGTCATTGCTATAACGAGGGAACTAGTAAACCTATTTATGTGATAACATTATGGAGGTGACAGATTGCTTTTAAGGAGACTTGAGATAATATCCAGATGTCTCCACTGCCTCTACCCTAGCACAAAAACTCCTCAGTCTGCTTGTTTCCCTGGCCAGGGTATCTGGGGTTGTCAGCTCCTAAAACGAAACAAATTCCTTCAGATTATTTAACAGAGAGAGGAATAGCTTTTAAGTGATCCTCCTTCACCATTCTGAGTTGTTACAGGCTTCCGGGAGCTTCTAGAGAGCCTGGGGACCATGAATGTGTCCAACCCTGGTGTACCATATTTACATATACCTCCCAAACACTGGAAAATATTGTGGATTGAAGGAAGTTATTCTGCGAGTCAATACAGAGAGTTTAATTGTAGACATGGTAATAAAGAAAAGAAATGTTATTTTGCAAAGCAAAAAGTTGGAGGAAATGAGTGATTAAAGACATCACAAAAGTAGATTCATTAATATTTTAATTGTGCGTTGCTGGCGAAATGGTACACTGACTCAAATAGTAGTTATGTGCACGGATACTGGACTTGTGTATAGTAACAGATCTCCTTTTTAACCCTTTACTTCTTCCATTGGTTCTTCTCATAGTCCCAGTGGGAGGAAAAACCTTGTATAGGTCCCATACGCATGTCCAACATCCTTTTGACCTGCATGGCCTGCCAGTCCTTTTCAAGGGTGTGTGGGAGTTCAGGGAAAACTGTTGAAGCAGAAAAAGAGGTTATTGATAACAGACGCTGTCTATAGAGTGTGTGTCATTGTGATTTATACCTCCTACACAGTGATAGGGATACAGGTTGCTAAATCCCAGTCTATATCATAAACTAAGAAAGGTCTGCTTTCCTGTCTGCCTGGAAAAAGATTTTTTAGGTGGCAAAGGAACTGGCATGAAAGCAAAACTTCCATATGCATGCATAATCCACTTTATTTCTATGTGCCGCTACTGTATCTTGTAATAGGGGTGCACAGAAGTTGCAGTCTTATTTTTTTCATGCCATCTGCAGTAATAAGGATTCTTCCTTACTTTTCTTGGAAGACTTTCCATTTTGAGTATGTCTGTGGGAATTAACGTTCATCTAGATAAGGATGATGATTAAGAAGACCAGGTTCAATTCACTGCAAAGCTATCAGTAGGTCTCCATATACAGGCTTCCATAGCAAACTTAGCAAATCATACCTTTATATGACTGACTTTATCCACAGGGGCACAGTCATGCTGCAAGGGCCTTCCCTAAACTTTAACATGGTTGTAAGTGCACAAATGTCAAAAATGGCTTTGTACATTGCCTGTGCAATGTGTTCAGCACTTTAGTTAATCCTTGTCTATTGACTATTAACTATTATCATTCCACTTTAGTTTTCTCCAAAACTACGTTATGTGGTGCAATGGGTTAGCAACCCTTTGGTACCCACCATGAACTCTCTGCCACCAGACAATGAGACCTGTTATGCCAAAGAAAAAAAGGATGCCCCCGAGAACAGACTTCCATTCATTGGTTGGCTTATTCATCTCTGCATATGTATTGTTGAATTTTATCCGGTACACTGCAGAAAATAAAAATAAAAGGAAAAGATAAGAAGTTTGCTTTAAAGCCTAGTACATACAGACCCCAGACAAAAAGCTAACCACAAAGTCATAAATAGCATGAATATTTTAATTCAGCTTAAGAAATACTATGTTCCTGGTTCCCTCCAAAATAGCATACCCCCATTATGGACCTCCTACAGTCTTCATTGCAGTTTTTGGGTTGATCCTGGTCCAGGCCACACCCCAAATAAATAATATAAAGGTCCTCCATGCCACACTTGGGTTAACAATTGTCGCTTTGTTCCAACCAACTGAAGCTTAGAGCAGCCTTTCTCAACTTTTTGAATGGGGAAACCCTTGAAATAACTTTATGGTCTTCAGGGAACCCCTGCTATAATTACTATATTCACAGCTCACAGTATATTGGCGTGGAGGTCAGTGGGAAGAATGTCATCCATATAGCCAAAAATATAATTAAGCGGACCTGAAAAGTACATTGCTCATTGCTAAAGGAACCTCTAGCAACCTCTGGAGGAACCCTAGGTTTCCACAGAATCCAGGTTGATATATACCTTAGAATGCTGCCGCAACCTTTTGTGTATATATATATATATATATATATATATATATATATATATATATATATATATATATATATATATATATATATATATATATATATATATATATATATATATACACACACACACACACACTCTTTTTCTCTTCAGTCACTCAGACAAGAAATCAAAATCTTCCCAAACAGCACATGAGACAGGAGTGGAACCATAACATTTGATTTCTTTTGTACATTTTCGTTTGATCTATTTTGTTCATTTCAGTCCTGCTTTTACTATGTATTTGCATCAAGTATTGCTGTACATTACATGATATTTTTTCTTCTTGGCTCAGCTGATTCCAGGGCCCCTGTTCTTTATCTTTCAGGGACAGTTCCTGCGAGGTCAGCGACGCACGGAATGGAACATCGGGTAAAGGTAAGGTGCGATTGTCAAGATACACAGGCTTTGTGTAATATGGTGTAGCATCTGTGCAACAAAAAGAAAACATTCCATTATTTCTTTAACCAAGCCAGGTCAATGATTTATTAAAGTGCCAGAAAAAAAAAGAGGTATTTGTTTAGATACCTGCCATTGGATATTCACATTTAAATCCGAGTTGAAAAAAGTGATCTATATAAGTAAGCCTTACTAAAGCAGGTTTATTTTTTCCTGACCCTATCCCTTCAGTCCTGTATACCCCTGTGCAACATTTCATTACTTTTTATCTAAAGATTATTTTTCCATTTCCTATACCAGAGTGACCACACTAAGTTTGTCACCATAACTTAGATAGACATTACAGTTCTTGACATACTTGGTTTACTTTTATATTTTTACTTTTAGCAGTAGTGGGTAGTTTGCCCAAAACTGCTTTTGAAAGCTCTAGGCATTGGCTTGTCCCAGTTAGTTTATAGATTGTATGATTTCGGCACAGGAGTTACCAGCTCCATGCCCTTTATTATTTGCAGTAAATCGATTCTTGACCCACCATAGTGGGAATGTTCTGGAATTGATTATAAAATGGGCAGGGCTGTAGTGAGACTTTAGTTAGACATGGTTTCTCGATGAGATTTATGGCTGGTAGATTTTAATTCTGGATTCCCCAAGTATTTCAATAAGGCAACTTTGCGAATCCATCCCTCGCTTTACAAGCACAAGTTCCCAAACTTGTAGAGCACAGACAAGGGGACAGGAGTATTATAGAAATGCTTCAATAAAATATTTAGCATATAGGATGTCGTACTTGTATTCTAGTAAGGCATTCAGTGTTCACATTGCGACCTCGGAATCTCCCACCGTTAACCACCCTGTTCTCTTAATTTATTATGTCTGGTGATTTTAGGGAGTTTTCTTGTGCTTGGCGTGCAGCTAAATTTAAGTAGGAAATGTTTGAAGGTTTATTGGGTCAGGGAGGTATAAAAAAAAAAAACATTACAGAGATGTACAGTAATGAGGATTATTGAACAAAGGGAAAGGTGATACGCTTTATATTTCTAACAAGGTCTTAAAGTTGACCTAAACCTCAAATAGCTGATAAAGCAAATAGACAATTACTATGTTTTTTTTCCCAAAATACCTGATACTTTTTTGTATATATATCCTTTTTCATATATTATATGCACATGCTAGTCATGGTTGCATATCATTGCTCCTGTTTCATGAAAGGGGCAATGATGGACTGGGCCTGTGCAATGTGTTCCGGCATGGTTTTATGTGACGGTGCCATGAGCAATACTGGTAGACTGTTCTCACTCCATGACAGAAAGGACCTGAACAAGGACTGTCATGGCATTGTCGCCAGGGATTATTTAATTAAAGGCTGTCAATTTAAAAAGAATAAACATAACTAATTCTGTAAATCTAATATTAAATTTTGGTGTTTGTTTTATTACTTTTTAGTGGATAAGTACAACAGGCTGTTAATATTTCTTAGCAAACTGTGTGGCATATGCCCCAAGCTGAACGGGGGGTCTCCAGCACTTATTTTATAAGCTGCCAGGCACATTTGAATATTTTTATACATATTCCTGGACTTATTCTTTATTAATAATTGATTCATTATTTATTCAAAACTCTCCCAATCCTAACAATATTACGAATATTCAGACCATTCAGGAGCTAGCAGGCTGCTCTATTCAACATGGACACATAGACAGTCCTTGTGTATGCTTGAAGCCAGGACAGGTAATAAATCACCACATTGCTGATCACTTCCAGAATCTGTATTTAGATCATTACTTTGTTTTAGAAGTGACAACAAACTCCCTATATTAGGGTTGCCAACCTGAAATGTATTTAAAAGAAAAATGGTAATTCTGGTCTTAATCATCAAAATGGTCCCTCGGTTACCTGTCCTGCCTAAAAGTATCCTCAAGGCAAATCTGAATGTGTCCCTGTTATTCCTAAGGGTATGTTTTTGTTTGTTTTATAGGTTGTAGATGGTGATTTTTATTATATTAGGAGGCTGATAAATGGTGTCATTATCTCTCTGATAAGAATACATCAATCTGAGAAAATACATATAATTAGGAGAATATGTGATTAATGGAGATGAAGTATGATCCTGGAATAATAACTGAAAATGAAGAAGTAAAAACAGGAAGCCTGTGTAATCTAAAGCTGAATTTTGGGCAAAACAAACTTTTATTCTTGCTGCTTGTTCTGCCTTGGGGATGAATAATAGAGATGGACTTTATTTTTCACCCCTCCCACAAATACGCTTCAGTAAGCTTTAATTCCCAGTTCTGACGTCATCCCTGCGTTATAGCGAAGGTACCCACTAAACTAACGTTTACCCAAATGTTGGATATCAGAGGAGAGGATCGCCAAGAAAAAATGAGCACCTAATACTGGCAGTAGGGCGGGAAAAAAATTAGGCTTTAGGATATGTTTCTTTCTTATTATGAACTGCAGTAGTACTTACAGTTCCTTTATTTTATTCAGCTGTAATTGTTCAGAATCTTAAATCATATAGGAAGTCATTCTCACCTCATTTTGTGTTCAATTTGTTCATTTAAGATGACTTCATTGTGATGTCACCTTGTCCTCTCTCTTACAAATATTGATCCTTGTCTGCTGTGGCGTCCTGTTCATATTTGATCCAGTGACCTTCACTCTGTTCAATCTTACATATGGGTTCATATTTTTTCTTAGCTCATTCTGTGACTTACATTTTATTTCGGAGCCAGATGACCCTCAACTCTCACTCATGTCATCAGATTGCCCGCACTCACCTGGGCTCTCATGGCTGTGGGCAGCTCGAACACTGGCAGCTCCCAGTGCCCTCAACTTGACCAAAAGGGGCGACCGCTGTGCAAGAACCGATAACATCTGCAAAGGAAGGCAGGCCAGTCATAAAGGGTCTTGTGTATGAAAAAAAAGTGTCTGCATTTCCAATTCTTTCTTAGACACAGAAAACAGGATTATGATTGGTTGCAGTGAGGAACGCAGATGGTTGTTGCACGCATTTACTACAAAATTGGGCAAAATGAAATCTACTGGACCCAAAACAGATATTTTATTATTAGGTTTTAAAGCCCAATTCCAGCCTAAAGTATTTATACTCCTTTTTGGGTTGTATTCCTATCGAGAATTACAACGTCTGCCGTCCATGCATTCCTATATGTGCAAATAAAATCAATAACAACGTAATAGAAATATAAACATCTCCCACATACACTAAAATAATTAAAACATGAGAATGGCATTATGCATGTTAAACACTGGGAGACATTTTCAAATAATCAAACAAAAAATTGATTAAAAATGTCATAAACTGTTCTTTTCTTGTTAGATGATGGAAAATTTATTGGGCGAGGCTTTTTGGATGCGGAACTTGTGTATGAGTTGTTTGCTGAATAAAGATTAATTATCAAATAGGTGAATGGTACGTCGAATACTTGTGGTTTGTCACAAAGGATCAATTTTATATGCGGATGGTAGTATAGATCAAAATGATCATTGATATCCACATATGTCTAGTATTTTAATCACCTAGATGTTTTCTTTTTTCTTTTAGGCCCTGCCATGCTCAAAATAATTGTTGCAGCAGTTTGTGTCTCTGCCCTCCACCCCAAGGTCATAACGAAAGTGTCCCTTACTCCACTTCATTGCTAGGTCTCCATATTAGAAACAGGTGCTTTAAAGGGATGGATCACCACAATAGGTATTATTATTGCAATAGGTATCTGAAAAACCATTTCATGCTTTGTCATTATTGCTGTGTGATATAGGGCATACAACAATTCTACCAACAGTCAGGATTTCAGTATGTAATACTGGCACCTAATATTTAGGTAACAAAACTTCACCCTGTGGACTCGATTTTTATGCTAGTCCTCCATATTGAATCAAGGTTGTCTTTGACTTTGGTGGAGACAGCTTGGAATTCATGTTCATGAGTGACGTTTAAATAACCGTTCCATGTAACAAATACAGCCATTCAAAAAGTTAGTTATGTGTTCTAGCAAACACAGCAGCACCTTAGAAAGTTCATTGGATATCTGGAGTGTCTCGGGTTTACTACAAGAGCATTTCCTGTGCTGTGTAAATACTTATCTCTCTGATCTTTTTATCAGAAATTACAATAAAATGTGTTAGTCATGTATGAATCAGATTGTTGGCTGCAAGGAGCTTCTTAGTACCGACTTTTTATATTGGAAAAGCAATGATCCCGTGGGTGTGTCTGGGAATGTCTCCTCTGCATCACCAGCATGGGTTCACAAAATACTGACGTGCATGGAGCAGGTTTGTACTCATCATTTCATTTTTGAACTTTATCTTTCAATTATGACCTAGGTGTCCTTTTATAAGCCACCCAATCCACTCAAGGAGCCAGTAGGCAAAGATGAACTAAAGTAGGTGCAAAAAGAACAATGCTAAGTAAAAACAAAATGTCTTTGTGCCAGTTTATTCAAATTAAAGTTAAGTGGGTGTTTGATATATTGGAGCAGGGCTATACAAATCCCATAAGCCAGGTATTCAAACACCCACTTTACAAACGGGCACAAAGACATTCTGTTCCAGATTCTAATGTTTTAATGTATATTTTTTTCTCAGCATTGTTCTTTTTGCATCACCTGTCACAGAGTTTGGGGACAAGTACTTGTTGCTTGCAGCATGGGAATAATTATCTGTTCCCGTCAGCTGCTCCCAGCAGACTCTACTCCTTGCCGGAGCGTGGCGCTGCGTCTGTGCCAGTTCTTCAAATTGGCATTGGTATTATAACACACGCTACATTACTCTGACCTCTGGGACTTAAGAAAAGGACAGAACGTCTCCTCCTAAAACTTGTATACAAATATCACTGCAACCGTTTGTTACATTTTATTACAATTAGGTGTAAGGGTTAAGTGCCCACTTTTTGTGTGTTATTCAATACACTCAAATGAAAAAATAGTGTTAGTTAAAAAAACAAAACTATTAGTAGATGTTAAACAATTTTGCACAGGGAGATAGATTCTAGCCTTTGCTTTTGCAAAACTTTGTCTATATTTATTAAAATGGAGGCTTTTGGTGCAGTGTGACCGGTGATCTAGCTAGGACAAAAAAAGGAGGCCTTGCCTTGTTTGCGCCTTTCCAAAATATCACCCTAAAATGCCATTCCTTCTGCCGCAAAGCCCCCTTTGTTAATACATGACTTGCTGACAACATGCATTCGGGGGACACACGATCACAAGCACCCCTAGGCCTAGAACCCGGAATACTCACAGTGACCAGGCTTTGAGCTGCACAGACTGCAAAATGGAGAGACTCAGAATCTGGGAGTGCAGCCAGGCTCAGATTTTGATAGAAAGCCAAAACAAGGGCATTCTGGGACACGCAGTCTTTTATCCACCCTCCCCTTAACCTGTTAGATGCAGGAAATCAGATGGAAAAAGAAAGATGTTATATCAATCATTTACATCCCCCTTCTTACCATTTCTTCTTCCTCTCTGAATTATTCAAGCCGTATTTTCATCCGGCGGTGCAGAAGCAGAATTAATTGGTTTATGTGACGGATCCCTTGTGTCTGGTTTTCTGCAAATGCAACCAAACTTTAAACATGACCTGGTTTTATAAAATAAATATTTTTACTCACATATATCTGTCGATTAGTAAAATGTTTCCGATTATTTAAATGATATGTAAGATATAATTCTGCTCCTGGGGGGCTGTGAATGGATAGATGATTGCACTGCAGGCTGCCTTTCTTAAAGGGGAACCACTTTTTTTTAACTTATTATTGAGATTAACTGCTTTTTGTTGTATTATAAAGATATATTGATTCTTTTTCGGGAAGCCATATTTCATCACAGTCACTCAGCTGCTTTGAACTGCGGCTGCTGGGATAAAAATTAAACCACATTGTGTACGTTTCAGTCGGTCAGATCTGACCAGTGGACTTGAACTAAAGTAGAACTAGGCTGGAATTTATTTTGAATGGAAAGGAACACATCCTAATTCATGGAAACACAGATATGCATTGTTTAGTGATGCCGATCATAATTGTGGGGTGACTACAAAGCAAGTGCATTGTGATGCCTGGCTAGGTATGTTGGGGTGCCATTCAAATTTAAAGGCAACACATCTTATCACATTCTGTAACTTTTTGCAGTATCACAAAAAAAGATTCTCACCTAAACTGAAGCTAGAGTAGCTAGAGGTCATTGTAGTCCAACTTTGAGGTGACCTGAAGGAACAGGTACTTTGTAAATAAAGCTTGTAGCTTTAATTTCCTAAATAATGATGCAATTGATTGCAAATTAGTTTACCTACTGGTCCTCGTTAAGATATTTAAAGGGAATTTGTTGTAAACGAGATTCCTTTGCTGCAGCTCTGATTATTTTCCTATGGTAGGTAACTCCAAAGTTAATGTTTAGCAAATCTAATAAACAATTTTTGTTTCATTCAGAAGTCTTTCACATTTATTAGGAGTAGGAATACTCAAAGGTGTAATAACATTTATATAACTTTCTATTGTAGATCTCTAGGGGTAATTTAGTAATTGTATGACACTTTTATACCCTCATTGTGATCATGGCTTGTTATATTACACCTCTGTTATCATATACAAACACTGTTCCCGGATAAACTCATTATCCATGTATACTTAGACAATTTTATAAGCCGCCCTATTGAAAGTATCAGAATGACTCATTATGGAGAAAACCTTTGCTACAGAAAAGTTGCTCACAAACACGGAGATGGTATTTGGAAGGTGTGACAGGTTGTGCGATTGTTCCTTGGTGTGTAAATTCTTAGAATATTATTAGGGTTACCCATGAAAAGTTTACTTGGCTTTACCTACTTTGAGTCTGACACTTTGCTGGAGTCAGGGGTCAGCCAAAGTCTGAATTTTTACTTGCTTGGCCTCACGCTGCTGAGAATACATAACTATGTCATATACCAAAGCCCCATAATTAGAGCAAAACTTCAGCCGATTATCAATATTATTAATAAACAGGGTTTATATAGCGCCAACATATTACGCAGCGCTGTACGTTAAATAGGGGTTGCAAATGACAGACGAATACAGTGACATAGGAGAAGGAGAGGACCCAAAGAGCTTACAATCTAAGAGGTGAATCAATGAATTGTATCTATTTTTTCATGTTGTGGCAGAAATTTACCCAATTCTTTAAAGATTTCATTTGCTGTTTGTCTACACTTTGGATATTTTGTACTTCCTTGTTTTACTAACAATTGGTTGGAATTGATAACAAAGCTTTTTGTTGCTGTTTGCACTAAATGACTGTTCAGGAACAACTGCTGTTGACTTCTATGGATTAGAGCACAATTAATTAGATGAATCCAATTAACATCAGAGCTGCTTGAAATATAATGGGAATCTGGGGGAGTGTTTGAGGTCCGGCAATTAGCAGGGCAGCACTTGTAGAACTTTAAGTGACTTCCAAGTAAAAGTGCCAGGCTTTCCCAAAGTTACTAACTCATTTTAAAAAAGTTTACTTAGGTGAACTCATTTTAGGACTGATTATTCAGCTTTGTCCAGCCTTGATTGGTATAAGGCTGAGCACAGACAATCATTAAAATGAAATGGATTGAGACATTCATATCTTACCTTCTGTGAACCCCAATTTCCCAGGAACGGGGTGATGTAAGGACCTGAAGATGTAGTAGTAAGAACATTTACCCCTTGGCTATCTGTCACATGAATTGCATTTCTCTTTGAGTACTCATTGCAGAGATTTGGGGTACAAAGAAGGTTAGCACCCCTTATAATTGACAGAACACATTGTATGGTGTAGTGTCTGCTCTTTGGTACAGGAATGGTGAACAGGGAGCAATATATGACCGGCCAGCACTGTATGATAGATTTAGTTTTGTATCTTTGATTAATAAAATGAGCATCAAATGGTGAGTGCAGAAATTCTTGATTTGTCATCTCTTTTATTTGGTATGTTGGTTACATATCATGTATGTTAAGCTAACTAGAAATTTAGTTTTAACTTAAAACTATTCTAGTTTTATACATATATCTTTAATGTTTGAGATAAAACTCATGGACAACAGTGCACACAATGTCAACAGTGGTCCCCAAATGAAAAAAGGTTGGGCACCACTGTTCAATGTAAATTTGTTCCATCTGGTAAAATGTCCATGGACTTGAATAGACCATAGTCACAAAGCAGGAACAACATCTGATTTAAGTTTATTTAACATTCACATATTTTTTATTACTGTGCTTGTTGACTTCTTTGTCTTTTCTTTATCTAGTTGTGCGCATGAAGTAATAATCAGATTTGTGCACCAGGTGGCGATAAAGTCCATGCAATTTTTCAGCTAGTTCACTCCATAGATTTTTGGCGTTTATTACAACATTCATTAAAATTACATTTGCAATATGTTTATTTTTTTTTTTTTTTTGTTGTCCAACCAGCACCAACTGTAATTCTCTTAGAGCCTCTAAATAATCAATAATGTCAATGGTGATACCAAGCTGAATCTTTTTGCCATGCCTAAAAAGTTATCATCAGAATACTGTTGTATTACTTAATCCTGTCTTTCTTTTGGTCCCACAGGTGTCTTTTAAGAACAAAAAAAAAAAAAAACAGGTGCTGCTGAAATACTTCCCTCATTTTGGGTGCTGTCCCCTGCAGTAATTCCTTTCTGCCAGAAGATGTCCTTGGTCTTCTAATGGTGGAAAGTCTGCCCTCTGCTGGAGAAATTTCAGTACCCTGCATGCCATGTGACTGGTCTAAACACAATAGGTAAAGTAAAAATAATAAACAATAAAAAAAAAAAAACATTAAATACAGGATTGGGGGAGCCTGGTTTTGGGGAATAATAAGATAGATTCAGCAGTGGACTGACTAAAAAGGATATTAGTAAATAATGACTGACAACAGTTTTGAGAGATGCTGTATGTTGTCACCTGTAGTCACTTTATTAAATAGAACATTGTCTCCCAGCAATAAATTTAGGCAGCATGGAATGGGGGTGGTTTGACAAAGCATTGAACCTTCCATATAGCAAGGATCCTAATGCTCTTTATTTTCCAGGCTCTTAGAACCAGGCCCTCCAGTTCAGATCCCCATTCATTTTATGCCCACATTACCAGGATTGACCTGCTGCTGAGCAAAAAGCAAAGATTGTACATTGGTCTCTGTGTACTCGTCCCATAAAATCCCAGGACGTCCATTTCTCAGTGCGTTATTTGTGTAGGCCTGCAGCCCAGAGTCTGCTCTCATCCATCAGCCTGATTTTATGTTTTTATATGGGAGGCTCAGGGCGCTCTGTCATATTTCATTTCAAAGTAGCTCCGGTGTGATGTTTTCCTGGCCTCTCTGCCGGCTCCTTGCAATGATTTATTTATCAGATATGTGAAAATCATTGCTTAATAAATGCTACCGCTGAGAGATGCGATGTGCCTTGCGGCCGTGCTTCTATCGAACGCTGCGCCTTGGAGTGGAGAGCAATCTTTCTTATATTGCTTCTTGTCAGCAAAGGTGTGATCATTCTTGCTAATAAGAAGTGGAGCTATATGGGTCAGTTTCTGTATCACTTACTTGATTCTTAGAAGAAACTTGTCTTGGAATCACCACAACTTTATCCAAACTATCCAAAACTTGCCATATTGAAACAAGAGACTTCTGTAAGTTTCCCTTCACATACCCTTTGGGTGACAAATGTTCCCCAGACAGCAAGTCATCCACAGCATGCATTCTTGATCCCAGATTTACTTCTGACTGGCACGAAAGGGGAGCAGGTTGGCACCTTTGCATGGTACAGGGCAGCCTGTGGATCCTGTGTCTGCCAGCATAGCCTGCATTTGTAGTTGGGGTGGTTGGCCATCTCGGACTAAAGGATCATATCTGTGCCCTCCAGTAACTTCTACCACCAGCCAAGGCTGCAAGAGATGGCAGTGTTGTGCATGTTGGGGCCACACCATGAAGGCATTCATTTGATGCTTCATGTGCCCACTGAGGGTCCTGCATCAGTCAGGGCTGCATCTTGGCTCTTTGGGTTGCTCTCCAAAGATTTATATTGAAGCTTCCTAATTTTTCTTGCTGCACAGTGGCATCACTAAAGCATCTAAAAGGCAGGAGGGGCATTTTTGTGGTGAGGAGGGCACAGAGGTAGAAGAATGCTGCAGAGTAGAGTCAGAAGGCTATGAAAGGGTTAGCAGAGAAATACCTGCAGACAGGAAGCAGAACAGCAGAATTCTGGCACTGGAAGATTGGAAGCTGGCACTGGAAGATTGGAAGCTGGCACAGCAGGAGAAGGTCGTAAGTCCCAATCAGTGCCCAGGACTTTGTGATGTTTCCTCTTCTCTCCTTCCCTACACTAGATACCCGTCTGCTTTTTATATCTTAAGATGGGTAGATGGTGTTGGATCTTCAAAGGTTTTCTGATTCTCTTAAAGACTGGGCATAGCATTGATGTACAAATCTAAGGTTTCCATATTGTGACTGAGCGTTGACTGTCATTTGAAAATCAATGCATCTCTTTAAACAAGTCAATGGAATGGCAAGTTGATGCAAATAAAGTCATTTTATGTATGACTACTTTAAAAATGCCTATAAATACACTTTGGGCTCTATTTATAAATCGGGGAATCCAGGTGTGTATCTTCCAGGTCCATGTGTTTTAATAGCAGTAATTGATTAGAATCTAAACCCCAATCCTGGAATAGGCCACAGCGGTGCAAGATACAGCCTAACCCGTTATTCTCAAAACTTTCTTCACACTACACAGCATGATGTGATGTCAGCTGGACAATTGTAAATAATCTCACAAATAAACACATCAAAGAAAGAATCACTTTATTCAAAAATAATTATACAGCTTAGACAGACATACAGTATAAGGCAAATTATAATTCAAAATATTTACATCTGAATCAAGCACAAATCTGGCTAATTTAGTTATAAAGACTTACTATGGGCACCCGGCCCAGATTGACAGCTGCAACAATTTTCATCCAGTGTTATCACTTTTTGAGGTTTCTGGCGGTGACTTCTCAGTCTTCACCTGGCCCAGCTATTATTTCATCCATCACTTGGTTCTGCAGACCTGAAACAAGCATGCAGACTTATTTGATTGAAAAAAAACCCCAAAACAATAAAGTAAATAATTAGCATATCAAACAATAAGGGCAGGGATTTTCCTATATCAAGGACAGGAATAAAAACCTGAAAGGAAGTTGACTTTTCCTTGGAATCAGCCATGCAGCAAAACAGGCAGGGGCAATGGTCCCTATCATCTTTCATCTTTTTATTTTTTACTACCTACTACTACTCCTTGAAGAACTCCCCTTTCGGATGCATTTTTTACACTTTATAAACTTTTTGTTAAACTTTAAACTTTTTTTTTGTCCTGCATTCCTTAGTCTGGTCAAGAGATGCCCTCAGTTGCATTGGGGGCTCCTTAATGGATTGCATGGTTCTCTTTATGTCAGTTTAGGATTATTCTGAGCCCAGGCTGCCTAATGATTTCACCCGAGGGTTGTTCATGACAGCCTGTCCTCAAAGAAGTGGGTTAAATTACACGGGCCATCATTCAACTCTGAAAAGAACCAACAGAAGAAATAACAATTGTAGGGTGTAAAGGAGTTTTTAACCATAATATTTCTGAATACTTAAAATTCTGCTTTAAAAAAAAACAAAAACAATTTTTAAATCACACATTTAATAGCAGATACTTTTTAACCCACCAATGTTTTCCTCATTCAATAACCCATCATTTTTTGTAGTAACCGTTCATAGTTTTTCTCTTCCAAATAGTATTTTAGGAAAAGCTCAAAGCTTCGTCCATCGAATAGATTGCTGAAATCCAGAAAGTTGTCGTCATGTCGTAGAGTGGCCTGCAGGTCTGTCATGATCACTATGTACCCCTGGAGGAGGAGAGCAAACCGAGGTCAGTGTACTGATACTGAACATTCCGCCATACATATCCTATAATGCATTGAGTTAGTATTCACCACCCCACATTTCATGGTATCACAGCCTGCAAATCAAAACCATTTAAATGAAATACTTAACATTTAGTTTACTTCTTTGCATCTGCAAAAAAGAATTTCTGGCATGGTACGATTAGTATTCAAATTTTTTTTGACACTTTTAATTGCTTGCAACACAAGGTAACATTGGACCTTTTTGTATCCTTTGACAGTATGCAGGAGGCGAACACATTGCTGTGCATTTTATAAAGCCGGCTTGCTGTCCTTGCAGCCTCCATAGAACTGAATTACTGCTTAGGGGCTGCTATTTGTTATCACTTGCAAGCAGGGAGCTGTAAAATACCTGAGGTGTGAACATGCCGCTAGTCTTAGTTATTCACTATTTAGGAAAAGAGCTGACAGGCAGGGAGGAAAATCTTTTTGACAGCAGAAACTTTACATTCTCTTTTATCATAAAAACCCTGCTTGTCATACCCTGCCTGCTTCAATATAAAAGGTGGGGTTCCTTTCCTCATCATGGGGGCGGCTCATATTAATGAATGGGGCTACATTGAGTGTGAGTACAGGGCCAAGTCCATAATCATTACAGGACCAAGGAGGTGTTGTTGAAGTGTGTTGAAAAAGAACTGCTATGGAGAATAGCACAAAGGGAAAGTTGGAGGTGTTTTTAATTATTTTTACTTACTGTATTGCGTTGCCATCAATTTCAAAACTCCAGAGGGCGATGCATCTGAATATGTGTGCGCTATGGCATACTAGAATTTGCTGTTTAATGGGCTGCCAGGAAGCAATGTATAATAATGTGAGACCATTGCGGACTGGTAAACCCAACATCATCATTCATCATTTCCCTTGGAGACAAACATCAAAGTTTCCTTTTTTCCCCTTTATCAAAGAGCAATTTGGATTATTATTATCTACCAAAACCACTCTGTGTTTTATGTTTTAAGTAAAGGACCAATCTCCAACCATGACAAAATTGAAGCTAGAATTACCACCAGTATTTTTGTTGTTGTCCCCGTTGCATATTTTCCCTCACTTTCTGCCTGGTGTAACTCTGGCAATCATTGCAGAAAGTAAAATAAATTCTCTACAGAGTTGTAGCTAACAGTAAAAACTGGATATGGATTTTATTCCTTCTCCGCTGTATTCAAAAACTAAAAACTTTTTTTTTTTTCCAACATTTTTATTTTGTTGCTATTTTTTTGCAATAGTATGAATCTGGTTTCTGTGGGCAATGCTTGTCTCATATTATTATTATAAAAGAGATATTTTTATTTCTTTTTACCTGCAGTACACGAACCACAGGATTCTGGAGGCGGAGAATGCTTGGTAGAGGAATAATCTTTTTGAGGCGTCCTGTAAAGGAAGAAATGATAAACGGTCATTTAAAGCCAGTCCTGCATAAATATTCAATAATAACTGTTAAAAATATTTTATTGTTGTACTTTGTGATGTGTCCCCAGGATTTGTAGTATATAACTGAACCCCTTTATTTCTGATGAACCCGGAATTTAGCTGATTCACAATGAAAGTTGTGCATTCGGGAGAAAAGAAATGAAATGTTGGGCCAGCTTACCATTCAGGATTGGAAGCAGAATTTTCATGGCTACATTCAGTGTCTTCTGCATGGTATCCACCTACACACAAAGGAAAATCATTCCAAAATGCATAATGGAGTCATCAATCTGTAACCTTAATAAAATGTATCATCTATATTTTCCCCATAGACTTTAAAAATTGATTGGAACTCAAAATTCATGTTAGCAGTTAGGATTGTCTGTTTCCTCTATTGATATATTTGTATATATTTTAGTCACTGGGGTTACACAATATTGTGATGTTTTGCTTTGCTCTACATTATTTATTATTATTTTTATCTTTATTAATAGTTTTCTTTTGTTTTTGCTTCCACATTCTTTATTAGTATATTGTAATATATCATACACACACCCTCCTATACAAAGCACTTCATTTAATCCTGCTAATTTCTGTCACATAAATACACCGGAAAACGAAGAAACTTTTGGCTGTTTAGAAGATATCTTTATGTATTTTAGTTTTTTAATTTCACTGGAGATGTAATAATTTTTGCACTTTATGGCTGATTTTTGGAACTCATTCAATTTCTGTATGTAATAAAATCGATAAACCTAAAGTTGTGTGAGTTTATTATTTGTGGTTGAATAATTGTCGCAATACTTTTGTATCATCAAGCAAAGGTCGTGCAAATATACAAAAGAGCTGTTTGGAAAAAGTCAACTTTCACCAAGACAGAAGGAAGATGTGTTGGTTGATTGACAGGTCATGTGATGGGAAACTTTGAGACACATGATGGGTTTACTTTAATTACCTGTTGTGTCTAGGTGACAGGAAGTAAAAGGAAATCTCCTCAATTGAAAACAGCAATAGATTAACAGGTTTTAAAACTGAAAAAATATAACGCTGAGCCCAAAGGAAAGCAAATACTGTTTACATGTTTGTGTATTCTTAAAGTGGGTATTCACTATAAAAATATTTTCCAAGAATAAATCTTAAATTCATTAACAAAATGTGGAATCTCACAATTAATCTAATAAAATCAAGGCATTCTCTATCAGTATTTGATCAATACTTTTGGCCATAAGTGCCTCCAGCCAATAGAAAGGAATCCTACCAGGAAAGCACCCATTGGCTGGTGAGTGCTGTTAGCTTGGTTGGTATCTCCAGGTGATTGGTTGTGCACCCACCTGTGTATGACCCATCAAGGAGATCATCTGTCTCACTGTTCCTGTTTAGCACAGCCTTTCCGTGTTGCAGAATTATTAAATGCCACCTATTGTCACCTTGCCCAAAAAAGGCAAAATTATAGCCCTCCTTCCCACATATACTCACCTTTTGAGATCACTTCCTTGGACAGTGCCCAGGCCTAGCAGTTGGTTGCAATTCAGCAGTTTTTAATGATTTAAAAGCCTGATGCCAAGAATATTAATATTAAAACTGTGGGTTTGATCCTCACTATATCTGTACATCTGTGTATAAGTCTTCATTTATCCTGATTGTAGAATTACACATCTTCATCACTGATTTATGGCACAGATTAGAAGAGCGAATACACTAATTCTGGATGTTCATATTGTGTAATATTAGAATAAAATATATTATGAAGTCTTCATTTTCACCAACCTCAGAAGGAACGGTCCTAAAACAAATATTATTGCTTTCTATCACAGACTAATATGAATGAACTTCCTTGAATGTATAATGCCTATAAACTGGCTTCGTCTACAAAGACCTGGTTGCTAAAAACCTCGACCAACATCTAAATAAGAAGAAAAATAAAGTCTCACTAAGTCCCATGGATTCAATACGTGGGTACAACAGCTTGGTTTAAATAATTTTCTATGGATATCACAGCCCAAAGACGGAATAAATGTCTAAGATCCTATGATCCCAGTAAGGTCACTGGGTTACCTGCAGCTCTGGGCCGGGGGTTTAGTTTACAGCCAGCAGAAATTTTGGGATGAAATCTCATGTTTGGATGTAATCAGTGATTGCAATCCACTAACAAAGTCTGGATTTACCATCTTGATGTTCAAGAAGTTGGTTGGGTCAGGACATTAGTAACCAGTCCATGGCACAGCAGGAATTCGGAGTGGCTTGTTCAAATCCCGATTCTTCTATATGAATATGTAAGAACGTTTTACACCTTAAGTATGAGAACGGACACACGAGCTGTTGAGCAGAAGCAAGTAGCTCAGTGGATAAGAGCATTGACCCAGGGCGCCGTACACACAAGTTCAAATCCACCTAAGTGCTGCAGATCCCAAGGGCGATACCATGAATGCGCTGAAAACCCCAAGTGCAAATATATAAAAGCGCAGTAGACTCGAGCTCGAATCGCTGAGTGAAAGCTTGGAGGCCATGGACAACCCACCAGTCTGCTCCAGTCCCGGGCCCCCACAGGCCTGTAACATATGTGGGCATCACATTAGGTTGTGGACCCCCCGCCTCTTTCGGTCCATGGTCTGTGATCACTGCAACAAATATAATTAGAATGGGCTGTCTTACCGGGGCAGCCCATTCGAAAAGTGGGACTTAGGTTTTTATTGGCCTCACCACATACATATATATATATATACACATCATCCAGGTACTGTACCTGAACCCCTATTAGTGGGACAGAGTAGAGGGTCTGAAACATTCCCACTACCCCATTCCACCACCAGGGGGCTCAGGCACTGCACAGCACCAGGGACACACAAGGCACCCTCAGTGGGATTTGAACTCAGATCTCCATCAGACCAATCAGAGCTCTTACCCTCTGCGCTACAACCTCCGCTCACATACTAAACTACTCGTTCTTCTATTTCAGAAAGCGGCAGAATATAAACATTAAAAAAAAGTCAAGTCAAATAAGTGATGGGACCCAATATAGTTTATCAATATATAGAATGTTTTACATACACCAACAAGGATAACAAACACTGATGTCATAAAAAAAGGACATCAAGCATTGTATAGGAATCCCCTATGCTGCTACTTTCTGCAAAAAAACTCGGGGAAAAAACCTAAACCTCTGGCAGGTGATGCTTCCAATGGTCAGGGTTTTCTCGAAAAGAAAACAGTTTCAAAAAATGATTGTGTACAGGCAGCTTTTTATTGCAGAAGAGAAATGCTGCGTCACACAACCCATCATATCTAGATTTGCAGTAGCAAAATCACAAAAGTGTAAAGATGACCAATCACAGACCAAGGAGAGATCACCTTGCACCTGATTTCTCCTCCCACCCAAGTGCTGCCCACCTGGTCCAATACTTACCTGCAGCTCTGATCCAGCAATATTCTCTGTGTGACCCCAGCCATAAGCACCCAGTCTTACCTGTAAAATGGTCACTTTTTACTGCACACCACAGCCTCATAATTCATAAGGGAAAGGTGTGGGAATCCAAATCAATTGTTTTCTACGCTAGCTTCAAGTCAGTCTCACAAATATAAACCGACTTCCTATGGGGCACTTTAGATCAACTTTTTCTATTTGGTAATAGGCTCACATTATTAGGAACACAACAGCTTCTATATTTTTGACTTAACAGGTTCTCTTTAATATGTTCAAAGTGCAGAAACATGGAGGCAATGTGCCATAAAGTCAACTCACTGCAAAGATAAAACTTACCTTCACCGTTCCTACATTGGAGTGAATCAGGGACAACGAGAAACTGTAAAGAAAGGAGATTGAATCAGACATTTATCACACATTTAACAGCACAGTTGCTAATTAAAAGTCTGAAAGGGGTCCTAAAATAAAAATCAGAACCTGATCCATTTGGGCTCTTGCAGTGGTTGGCAGCTCAGGTGAACAGCAAAGTTGGAGCGCCAAACCACACTGCGGGTAACCAGATTTGCATGCAGCTACGATGCAAATCGTCAAACAGGGCCATGTTGATTTTGTTGCCAACTTTTCCCACTTGAATGGTAGAGGTTGGGTCTGCAGCTGAGATCATGGCAGAATGCTGCGATCTACCATGGGTTTGAAATGACCCTTAGAAGGTAGATCAGATATATATTTGTCA
Organism: Pyxicephalus adspersus; assembly: GCF_032062135.1. NCBI lineage: Eukaryota > Metazoa > Chordata > Amphibia > Anura > Pyxicephalidae > Pyxicephalus > Pyxicephalus adspersus. The sequence goes on along the minus strand of NC_092863.1, from coordinate 5,784,452 downwards.
ATGGGGAACTTCCAAAAGTTTTCAGACTTCGTTTTTTATTCTTCTTCTTCCTTCAAGTGTTGCTCTATAGCAGGGGTGTCAAACTCAAATACACAGAGGGCCAAAATCAAAAACTTAGACAAAGTCACGAGCCAACCTTGAAATTTATTGAAAAAATTGAGGAAGTTTTTCCTAAAGCAAAAGGCATAAAAATTTTTTTTTAATTTTATTAAAGAAAAAATCTTAGCCTCTTTCTCTATTTGTAGCCTTCTGAGTTAAATTTCAATGGTAACCTTTTTGCACAGGCTAACAATAATAATAACAATATTCGTCTGTGAAAATCCAACCATTCAAGTCCATGCCTTGGAGTAGCAAGGAAAAGCTGAGGGGGAGTGCTGGAAATGCCAGACGTGGCCAGTGCGGAGCTAAATCTTATGATTGGCTCGCTGCTGAAACTCTCTCTTCATTGAAATAGCACCGCTACTAAAATTCCTGGCATTGTTAGGCAGAGGCAGACACATAGGCAGAGAGCCCGCTGGTCTTTAGACACGAGTGATGCCGGGAATTGTAGTAGCGGCGCTATTTCAATGCAGCGGCGGGCCAGCTGCAGTTCATATTTAGGATTCCTTTGGGGGCCAACAAAAAGGACAATGGGGGCCATATTTGGCCCCCGGGCCAGAGTTTGACACCCCTGCTCTATAGTGACCAATCAAAATACTTTAAGATGCTGAATTTGTTTCTATTGTGATCAATGCCCCCCCAGTGCCACAGCACTTTAGGAAATGAAGCTTCACACAAAATCTTCTCTTGGTCCCTGTAAATGCTGAAAGTCAGCCCAGAGGAAACAAACTTTTCTCTTTGAGTAACAGCAGAATAAAAAAATGTCTGAATTAAGGGTAAAATTTGCAGCACCCTCCATGCAGATTTTTAGGTGACTATCTTGGCGATGTTCACACGTTTTGGGTGCCTATCTTATGTTGTGTTTTGTAGACAACAGCTCGGTTGAACTTAATTCCTAAAACCCATTTACAATTCTTACCAGACACACATCGGTCAATATTTAATTTGCAGGAATGGGATCAAAGCTGAATTTAATGTAGGCCAATCCAGCATATGTTCACAAGTTATTATACCGGTTCATGGAAAGTTCATATTGATCCATTCTTGGCTCTGGATAAAGAGGAACTTTTAAATTATTAAATAAATAGGTGTTAAATCACGGATGTGAGTGAGAAGTGTTGGGATTTGGTCAGAAATACAGAACTGGTTGTAGGAATTAGGCTATATTAATATCACAATCTGCAGCTATGGATTTTTATGTATCGATTTTACAACACACTAATAACGCTATTTGTGTTGGAGAGAATCTACCTTATCATTTGTCCTGAGGAAGTTGCTGGTGTCGCCACCACCAGCAACCGTTAGTGTCCTTGTATCTTCCTTTTCCTACCTTCTTCTCACTTACACTACAATAATAGTGCTGCCAGGGTCACGGTGATGATGGTTTTGCCAATTTTTGCAGCAGAGCTACTAATCCCAAGCACAACTATAAATGTTAAGGTCCCTGCAATGGTACAGAATTTAGGATATTTGGAACAATTATTAGTTTGTAGTTTGCTATGTGTAAACTGCCATTATAAGCGAAATATTTTATTAGATTACTGGACAGAGGGTCAGCTATTGGGGAATCTCCCACCCACCACTATTTTACCACATTGTAATTATTCCCAGGTCAGATCAGGTTGCTGGGCATTGTTCCAAATATCCTGATCATATTTTTATAACGGTCATTAGGTTCCTATGAAGTAATAAAAATATATAGATAGGCCAATAATAGGAGAAGCTCACTTTCCCACAGATATTGTCGCTCCCACAGTCTCTTCAGATAAAACAAGATCAACGCCGATGAGGAAATCCTGAGAAGAAAGAATAATGTCATTGTATTTGCAGTGTTATATAGATACAATGTACTGAATTATATTCAGTGATGAGTGAATTAGCTCTTCTTACAGACTTTTCCCTTACTGTTTACTCCAGAATCTTCCTTTACCTATTCCTCCAGAATCTTCCTTTCCCCATTCCTCCAGAATCTTCATTTACCTATTCCTCCAGAATCTTCCTTTACCTATTCCTCCAGAATCTTCCTTTCCCTATTCCTCCAGAATCTTCCTTTACCTATTCCTCCAGAATCCTATTCCTCCAGAATCTTCCTTTACCTATTCCTCCAGAATCTTCCTTTACCTATTCCTCCAGGCACTTCCCTTAATTCTACTTACAGATTATTTTGTTTAATCTTCCTTAAGACACTACCCTTACCTCTAACTGAAGTTACTTCTTACTGATACTTCCATTTACCTCTTATTCTAAACACTTTACTTAATGCTAAATTTCCCTAGAAACCTTCTTTTCCTCTAAAGCCGCATACACACTTGCAATTACAGTAGTTGGAAAGGATCTTTCACAATCTTTTCCAACGACTATTATTGCACGATGCATGAACGAATGTTGTACATACAGCACCGTTCTGCTCTATGCAGAGGGGTGGGGGAGAACGACAGAGTGGCACCCTGCTGCGCTCTCCCACTTCACTTGCATTACGATCGTTCGTCGTTCATCATTCATGGATCTGCCAGGACAGTCGTTCGGACGATGAACGACGCACGCTGTACACACTTCAGATTCAGGCGAGAACCAATGGAAGTGTATAGCTTAACTTCCAGTCTGTCTCTTGTTCACCTTGTTTGTTGTACCAGATACTTATCTTCTTTCAGCCATTGTTCTTTTCATTCCAGACACACCCTACTCCTAGTCCTATGTTGAGTCATTTTGCCTTATCTCTTTCTCCAGTCCCTTCCTTTTTTCACTTTACTAATCTTACTTTGGTCACTTTTCTTTCCTCTTTATCAAATCACTTACCTATACCCTCTTCTTCTTCCTCCATGGACTTGGATTATTTCTTCTTTCTGCCATTGTTCTCCATCCCCATATAATTCCAATATGTCTTCCAGTTGGCGCTTCTCTTAGCTCCTATTCTGTAGACTTCCCCTACCTCCTCCTATATGGAATTCCCCCGTTACCTTCTCACACCCAACACAAATTGATAAACAGAATATCTGCTCTCTACTCCTTTATAAAACTTACTGCTTGTAACTGGAATAGGGAGATGAGTGGCCGGTCAGTATACATAGCGAAGACATCGATGTCGGCAGAACCTTGCACCGTTAGTGAGTCCAGTAGACAGGTCACGGTGGGAGCCGAGCGGGCCGAGACCTGCAGCAGTAGTGGTGGTGAATCGGGGTACCGAGTGAGCAGCTGAAAGGTAAAAAATAAGAAGTTCTGGGATAAAGGAATCCTGAAAGCAAGACCTAGTACTGCTGTTTCTGTAACATGTCATCATGCTCTTTTTATTTTCTTTTGTGTGCGTATTAAAATTAAAAACTACGAGATTCATATTTCAACATTTAGAGATCTGGTGGTGATCTGATCATGGAGTTATAAGTCTAAGTTCCAAACACTACAACTACCCCTCAATAATACAGCAACCCCAACAATCTAAGCAATGCAGAAATATCTTATTTCTTTATAAGCTACGTCTCACAATGCGACCTTCAGAGGCAACAGGTAACTTCTTACCTCTGGTGCAAAGATTTGTAAACTTTTCATATTTAGCCGTATTGGGGAAGACTTCGGGATCTAAAAAAAAGCACAAGACATTTTTTATTGTGATCCTTATTTTGCTGCCATTACCTAATGAATCTGATTGCCAGGGGTATGGATCTGGTACTGTAATATCATAGATCACTCAGCTTTGCAATGAAGCCTATGCAGTCTTTAAGGGTAGCAATCATTATTTTATAGATTACATTGTACCTACATAGGCAGTTGCTGGAACTGTTGTTGGCTATAGATAGTACAATCTGCGATTCTTGGTGAATAGAGTTGCAATGATAAGGAGGGTATACAGCACCACAACCACCTACATTCACCATAATGTACAACTGCATCTTCCATTCTGGTCATTTAATATAAAAAGTGCAGAGATGTAGGGAGACTTAAGCTATATAAAGTCACTATTCTGGGGGTGGTCCAAGTTCACACCCACCTTCCAAATACCGTATTTTTCGGACTATAAGACGCACTTTTTCTTCCCCAAAACTGGGGGGGAAAAGTGGGTGCGTCTTATACACCGAATACACGTTAAATATACCGGTAATTAAAAAAAATCATACTCTCTTTTTTTTCTAGGTTTTTCTCCTTTAAAATTGGGTGCGTCTTATAGGCCGGAGCGTCTTATAGTCCGAAAAATACGGTAACAGGTAATGATGTCCCGATTAGGTTGTATTAATTGAACCATAAAAAAAATGGTGGTAGTTGGTGGGTTGTATACAAATAGGGCATCTAAGGGGTGCACACAGGATCACCATCAGAGGGGGTGAATAAGAGGCACTTTGCAACTGGGCACTATTAAAAAGAGTTTGACTTTTTCAATGCTGGAACACTTAGACATTGGGGGGGACCCAGGAAATTTTCCTAGTATGGGGCTCAGAAAGTTTTGATGGAAGCCCTGGAAAAGTCAACCATAAGGCAGAAAATCCCAATCCAAATATTGCACCAGGACTTGTACATTATATTTACATCAGATACCAAATAGAACCTTTAATAAATTACTAACCACCCACAGATATCAGAATTCTATTTTTTGCTTGCTAATAATCCCTTAAAACTGCCAATCAGCATAATGCTTGATAAATGACGTGCTCACATCACTTGCAAGTCCTAGCAAATGTCTTGTTTAATTAAACTAGAATAATTTATACTCACCATGTCATCAGTAATATTATACTTTAAAAACCCAACTTTATAGTGCACAAAGCCAGCTGAGTTAGCAGAGAACTGCGAAAGAGCCAGGAGCAACATGCGCGAATCTACATCGGGCAAAACAAGCTTCTCCGGCCGATAGGGCGTCATGTGCTGAGACAGAGCGACAAACTCCCCCTGAAAGGTATAAGAAAGACAGATAAAGAGACCCTGTCACCAACAAAAAACTGCAGAGAAAAGCACAAATTAAGCTTTTCTTATTTATTATTCACTCCAGGAAGAATCAACTCCCTAGCACAGCCTCCTCCCTTCTTGTATGTTGTCCTCTCCACTTGTGGGAACGTCTTATTTCTACCTATGCTGGCCCAGCTCTTCTCCTCCCTAAAAACCCTGTTATGTAGCTACAAAGATGCTATGTAGGAGCATATACTAGGTACACATGTGAAATAATTAGTTTGAAAATTAATGATCCCGATTATTTTGAACGATCGAATTGTGCACAGTTCTGTACATGCTGTAATGATACGATTGTTTAAATATAATCCCACCAATACACCAATAATGTACACACACTGGATACGATCGTTTGAATGATGTAGGAAGTGATATATACAGGGGAAAGTTTATCAGAGAACAATCTACGATCACTGAACAACCGTACACACAATAGATTACGAACAATCGTCGCCCAGTCAGATCTGTGGGGGTGGTCGTTCGTTTCCAGCGGGATTCCTCGTTCGTTTGTGTCGTTGACCAGGCGTTGTGCACTTTTTTTGTTAACACTTATCAAACCATTTCTCGTGGATCGTTCGTTTCCAACGACAATTATTGCACATGTGTACGCAGCCTTAGTCTGCTGGGGCTACTGACATCACATCCAAGATGGCGCCAATTAGAAGCAGTTTCAAAGCTTATAGAAGTCTACACAAGAGAAGTAATAAGTTAAATATACACATGCTCCTATTGGTGACAGGGTCTCTTTAAATATGGTAAACCCTACATCTTTAACCTAGCTACTCTCTGTCATATTCACCCTCACAAGAAGATCAAAACTGTTGTTGCTTATGAGCGGAGGCCCCACAAGATCGATTTCTACATCAGACACGGAATCCACTGAAAGTGACACTGCAAGATACAGAGATTTGCTCCATTATTATAAGCATGTCATAACTCAAAAAGTAATTTTTGTAAGTTTCTCAATCACTAAATACACTGGGAGCTTTATTAGCTCCAGGAGTACACAATATCCAATGGCTTTAAATGCAATTCATTGCTGTAATATGTCACTTCAATTCAGAGTTGGCAGATATAATTTAATTACCTGGGAGAGTGCTCAGCGTTTTTTCCACCTGTATGATGGCTTTTCCAAACGAGGGACAGATCTAGTGCAAAGAAAAAAAGCCACAGCTTTTCACAAATCACAATTCACACCATAACTCAATATTAAAATTTTATCACCTGAATTGTCATTGGTTGTCCTTCCACATCTGCACCTACCTGGGAACTGATGGCGGAATAGATAGGCCCTATCATGGAATTTTTAAACATATTAAAGACCCATCTGTAAGAAAAGAAAATGTACTGTGAGTTAGCAATATTGCAACATTGCAGCGGTCATTTCACCGACCCCAAGTGGGATTTTTTTCCTGCAACTGTGGTTGTTAGTGTTGGTTGGAGCTTGACTTTGTTTTCCCATGCCAAGTCGAGAAGTTCCAACTCTAGTGGACATTGCTCATTAAGGCAGGGCTTTACTTCCTCATGTTAGAGCCTCCAGGAAGGAGAACAGAGGGTAACAGAGCAATACCAACTCTGGTGGCCATTGTTCATTAAGGCAGGGCTTTACTTCCTCATGTTAGAGCCTCCAGGAAGGAGAACAGAGTGTAACAGAGCAATACCAACTCTGGTGGCCATTGTTGATTGAGGCTCTTTCATGTTGGAGCCTCCAGTAAAAAGAAGAGAGTGAAGCACAGATTAATATAAACTCTGGTTGACTTTGTTACTTGAGGGAGGGCTTTGCTTCCTTATGTCAGAGACTCCAGGAAGGAGAACAGAGGGTACCAACTCCAGGAAAAAAAAGAGACAACAGCATAGGGCAATAACAAATTTAGTGGACATATTTGGAGGAGACAGGAGCAACACATGGGAATACCAACTCTGGTAACTATTGTAGGTTAAGAAGGGGCTTTACTTGCCCATGTCACAGCCTCCAGAAAAAAAAGAGTCAGCAACACAGGGCAATACCAAATCTAGTAACCAATGTTGGGAAAGGCAGGGCTTTGCTTGCATGCAATAGCCTCCAGTAAAAAGAGCAATACCAATTTTTCACATTATAAATTCAGGTCCACTATAAATGCAAAGTAGCCAATTGAAGCCTTTGGTATCCACAATTTTCTTTACATGGGATTGTCTTAAGTCAAAAGGCATCATTCACTTACCCAGACCCTCCATGGAACGACAGATCAACCCAGCCTACTTTGGAGCGGCATGCGGCGTTCCACACTGCACCATGTCCCAAGTCATCACAGGTTGTCCCGACAGATCCATCCAAAGAAAATCCTTGCACCCACAACTCCATCCAGGAGGAGGCTGAGCTGTGAGCACAAACATAACATAAGGAATGAGGAAAAAGACACTTCACACGTGTACAGTTTATTGGTGCATGGTTACATTGTATTCATTAACCGCAATTGTTTCCCCAACAATTCTGAGACTTACAACAGCCAACTTTTTATCCTTATGTGTCCAACAATCTGAATCCGTCCATGCTGAATGGATATGTTTATTCCGGTGTTTGGGCAGAAGGTGAGGTTAGAGTGCGAGAAATCTACTGTCTTGATTTGTAACCTATAGGAGCAAAGAAGAAATTGAATATTTGTCTTTGCTGGAAATATTGTAATCCTGCAGGACATTACAGTCCTTTGATATTAAAAAAGTATGTGTCAGTGATGTTTCTCATTTATCCAGACCATTGAAGACCTAGCAGTAGTCATATTGAACTGCTGTTCTTGTAATAATAAAGACATTTCATAGCTTGTGCAAGCCACTACTGCATTCCCAATAAGTTTTAGCATATCCACAAGGTAGACACCATCATTCAATCACAGTGGAGTATACCAAGGCAGATGTTGATTGTCCATGTTGTAGTTATATAGGTCTGTCCTCGATGTCAGGAAGTCTGCATACTTGTTACCCAAAGGTGTGAAGTTTGCAGATGTAGAGATGTTAAAAAGTATTTTATGTGGACAGCAGATTGTGTCAAAGTCCCCCACTCCTGTTCAGTGTCATTGTGACATAATGTGGATGTCTTCTTTTACACCTCCTGTTTTGGATTTGTTTACCTCTCTTACCAAAACATGCACCAAATATTTAGGAACATTCTCAACCTGTAAATCGAAATCTTGGGCCATTTGTTTGTTGTATTTGTACTTAGAACAGAGGTTCTCCACACTTCTCATCCTGTTCTTGGACAAATCAACATCTGCCTTGTCATATGGTGAGTGGATTAGGGGGTCTCTCCTACCTATGTGGATAAATTAATTTGAGTATTTGATATTAAATAGAAATTAAAGCAAGCTATGAGACATCTCCAACAAGAACAAGTGTAGTTGTAACCACTACTGGATATTTTCTCTGGATATCCTGTAGGCCCTTTGTATGCACATCGTACCTTCCATGTCTCTGAGATGAGAAAGAGCAATAACTTTCAGCAGATGAGAGGGCACAGCACTGTCACACCTCAATTATATGCAACACAAAGGAAGCAAACTACAAATGTCTGGCTAAACCCACAAGCATTAGGAGACGGAACTGCAAATTAAATATGGTTGTGCAATTTTTAGGAAAGGAGGAACTTGGAGCTAAGAGCCAAGAGCAGAACTTGGTGTCCTAAGAAGGAGAGTCATTTGTAATTATTGGCACAAACACAACTAAAATGAGTTAGTGTTTTTCTTTTTTAATAAGTGGGAAAAGCTCAGCTTAAAGTGGACCTGTTTAATGTTATTCCTTACCAGGATGTACCCCGACTTACTCAGAGACGTAGTAACGGACGTGTCCTAGCACCGCAACAGAAACAGAGCCATCAACATCGGGTATATGGATAGTCGGCAGTTGCTTGTGCAGCTCCTGTAACCCCACCTGCAAACCTTTAAATAAAAATGATGTGTGAAATAATACGGAGCGCCTATGATGTCATCCTGAGATTGGCTCCGATAGCCAAAGATTATTATAGAACTTCCTGTATTATTACATTGATTTACCACCTTTCTCATATTCTACATCCTTGGCCATGCCCTTCCATCTTCCAACTCTTGACCTTTATCTATTGGCTTAATGAGAACCTTAAAACTAAGAAATGACCGTGCTGTAATTTCCCTCCAGTAGTGCCATGGCTTTTTTGGATTTTTAAGCCATATTGACTGGCTGGCTCAGGGTGACATAACTCTCATGCATACACAAAGTTATTCTACCCTAGCACCAAGGCATGGCAAAATTGTACATATGCAGATCTGTGTATAATCTAAAGAGCTCTGCTAGCAGGAAGGTAAGAGGTGTGATCTGCAAGTAAATATATGGGCACCCAATATTAGGATAGGGTGCCGAGTGTACATTTGGCTCCATAGAAGACAATAGGAGCTTGACCTAACAAAATTAGATCTGGAAAATTGCCAAGTATCATGCCCATTGTAAACTGGAGCTAGGGGTTCAGTGAGCCAAAGAAGTATAACATATTGTACATTCAGACATTATGGGGCCACCATCATTCTGTCCAATGAAAATCCAGCCAGTCGGCGGCTCCTTGATTAGTCCACTGCTCTTCCCTTCCCTCTGATCACTTACCATACTGTAGGCCCTTCAGTGTGAGCCTTCCTATGACACCTGGGTCGGTGTTCTTGGCCTCTGATAGGACAAAAGCAAAACTGAAAATCAGAACAGCTTTCATTATCTGGAAGAAAGGAGAATAAACATGCCATTCAGAAGAGGGCAAGCATTGTCGACAGATACATTTTTAGATGTCACAAACCTTTACTTTTTTAGGCTGGATGGATGGGGAAGGGTTAGAACCCCTGACTGATTTTATTTCCAACAAACAGCAGAAGCCAGATAGTTTTATTGCTGTCTGTGGCCCCATTGGATAAACTTTACCATAATGCCTGTGTCAGTGACAACTCAGTGGCAAGAAATAAGAGGTCTCTGCAATGGGCTACAGACAGAGATTAAATCAGAGCTTCAGCAGTTTATCTAACACTATTTAAAAAATAGAGTTATATTTTATACCCTCTGGCATGTTTGTAAATTCTGTACTCCCGTGCCCATTCCAAGGGGCTCCCGCTGTCCCTGCAGTAAGTTTTGGTGTCTGAACTCCTTTTGCATTCATTCTGAAGGGTTCCCAACAACCCTGCAGCGAGATCCTGGATATGTGCACATGCCATGCCCATTCTGGGGGGCTCCTGCCATTCTTGCACACCTGCTGTGCCCTTTATGAGAGGCACCGACCATCCTTGCACACCTGTTGTGCCCATTATGAGAGGCTCTGACCATCCTTGCAGACCTGTTGTGCCCAATATGAGAGGCTCTGACCATCCTTGCGTACCTGTTGTGCCCATTATGAGAGGCTCTGACCATCCTTGCACACCTGCTGTACCCATTATGGGAGGATCTGACCATCCTTGCACACCTACTGTGCCCATTATGAGAGGCTCTGACCATCCTTGCACACCTGCTGTGCCCATTATGAGGAGTTTCTGACCATCCTTGCACACCTGCTGTGCCCATAATAAGGATCTGCCCATCTGCTGTACCCATTATGAGGGGTCCCCATGACCGGAGCTGAGTTTTCATTTTATATCCAAAAAGAGAAAGAGCCAGGCCAAACAGTGATTGGTTTGGACCTCCTAGCAAACCCTCAAGGTGTACTGACACAAAGTCAGGAATTTTGTCAGTAAAAGCTCACTGGTGAAAGCTCACAAAGTTAGGGGAAATCGAAAAATGTGAAACAGACGGAAAAATTACACTAATAAAATGCCATTTAGTAATAATAAATATTACACAATAAAATGCCATTTAGTAATAATAAATATTGACTGATTGGCCGCTTTTGCTTGTCCTAAAGTGACCTCATCACTCAAATAAATTCATCAGAAGGTTGTTGTATTTGCCTGATAACTTCTATGGCGCCGCTGTGTCCCGTAACGTTGTGGTGGCTGACAGTAGGAACGACAACACCTGACGGAGGGGGACACACAATATCCGACACACTCAGATGTTTGCCAGTAAAGGGGTCCTTTTATAAAGCAGTGAATCTGACATTCACTAGTGGAGAGACTTCCAAGTCTTTGTTTGTGATTGATTCTCCAGCAGGGGATGTTTTAATGAATGTGAGATTCACTACTTTATAAATAAACCCTGAAGTTTCCAAAGCACTCCCACCAATCTTGCTATAAATCAGAGCCAACCAATCAATACTGAATGAATAAATATCACCTACCGGGCTGTATCGCTCTCAGACGGTGAAGAATTCTCTCCAATGGCTTTCAGTAAAATGTTTTCTGTGTTTTGCAGTCTGGGGTTACAGCTAAACAAAAACTGAAAGAAGGAAGTAAACCATGAGGAGTTCTAGTCATTTAAACCACTGTGTAAAAAAAAATACTGGCACGAAACACTTAGATATTCATCCCCCCCCCACCCACCCCACTATAAACATTCACTTAGGGATATTCCCAGCAAGGAACAAATACACATTGTGTCACCTTATGCCCCTACACCACAAACCATGCTAGTTCAAACATTTATAGCTAGGTATGTACAGGGTGGGTCTGCCCAAAAATTATTTAGCCCCTGGATTATTTAGAGTATTGGATGCACCAATAGCAAGATCACCCTGCTGGAATTCCCAGCCCTGGGGGGAGGGGGGAAGAATGAAGTTTACCTTCCAAAAGTTTCTTAGGTGTGTGACTTGGCATTGGAATTCCCCTGTGAATAAAATCAACAGAGAAGGGGTCAGATCCAAAGGACGAACGCCATGGAGGTTGATAAGGTAATCAGCAGCTGGGAGACGGTTCTTAGGGGTGCTCTGTGTGATTTCAACCAAATGTTCGCGGCACAAAAAAAAAAAAAAGAAACCTTGCATTGTTTAATTAAATATCCGCACACAAATTGGCCACAATAAATGTGAATGGTACCTTAACTTCAAACGAGTGGACAGAGCTTCTGATTGCAATAATAAACCTATAGTAACCTGGTCAAAAGTGAGCAAATCTGGTCCCCAATTTAATAAATATGGCATTCTAAAAGTACAGGGATATAGTGAAATTCAATATTTTCACACAGGGTAACTCAGGTATTCTAATATACCCCAGGTTTACACAATTGTACCAACAAACCAGGAAATAGATGATGACCCTGCCTCCTCCAGCTTCCTGAGTGTTACTATTCATCAGTAAAGATGTCTTATACTATAAACGACCAATAGATATGCTTTAGATATACCTGATAGCATTATAAAACATTTGAAAGGATTCCATCAGATGTGAATGCATTGATAAAAAAAACCTTTATAGGGACTACAGCAAGGTGTACATACCATTGTATAGATGGACTACAATAAAGGGATCCTCACTCCATTGGCAGACCATTAGCTTCCCTTTATGAAGAGATCCCGGAGTCGCCTATTGCCCATTACGGTTAGCAAACCTGTTAAAGAAACAGAAAATGGCGGCGCTCCCACAAAGGTGTGGGGTTTAAGCATTTGGAGGGTTAAGGAGTGCCCTGTACTTTAGAAATATACTTGTAATGCTGAAGGTTGTAGTTTATTTTAGAAGGCAGAGCTCTAAAGTTATAATTCATTTTTATTTTTGGCTTTAGAAAATACAATTTCTGATTAGGGTTATGTACAATTTATTTAATTGGACAGAGGATGGTAAGGGGTGGGGCTTATCCCTGGGGTGCGGGAAAGCTTGCCCAAAAAGAATCACTTCATTTGTCCTTTAGGGGTGGTCAATGGGACGCATAATATTGGAAACAATTAAAATTAAGCCAATCAAATTAGGTAGCTGCAGCATCTGATTGGATTATTTTTAAGACACTGTGCATGCATAAGTCATATTTTCTACTTGACAAATCCTACTGTCTATACCATCACCCCCTAAGACTGTTGGATAATGTTCACTGCAACTAACTCTGCATTACACAGCTCAAAAGATTCTGGAGGATATGAAACAATTTTTTATGTATGTTTCCAGGCAAGTGAACACACTTCTGCTTGGGGAAGGTATTTATTTTATTACATATCCGCATGTTATTTTTGGCTTCTATGGTTTACTAGACTTCTTGTTTAAATCAAATCCCTTGAGGACAAAGAGCCAAACCAAACAGAAGTTTGCTTAGTGAACTAGAGATGCGGAAGAGGAGCGCTCAAGAACGAGGAACAGAAACCAGTGGTGTCGGAAAGGAAGTGGGCCTGTAGAGCAAGGGTTGGTGAACCTGATCATAAGACTGCTGAGGGTCGAACAAAACAACTTCCTGCAAGGGGATAAATCGGGCAAAGCTTTTCAACACTAAGCAGGGTCGGTCTAGGGATAAGTAGCAGAGGGACCGCGTTGGGCACATCAGCAGGAAGGGGGTGCAAAAAGAACAGGAGCTGCAACATATACTGCTGTAGTTCACACTTGCACTTTGTCCTTTTTGCATTGGGTACTCTAGAGCCTTTTCCCAATGCATATGGCCAATGTTAGCTTTACCCTCAATTGGAGAAAATTGGGCCTACATCCGATGAAGGGCTTTTGATTTTTTATTTGTGTTACTTCATATAGACTTTTGATCTCCTTCTTCCATGAATTTGTTTTGGCCTCATGGCTTGCAGAGTTTAGGAAACATCCTAATTTTTTGTAAGCATTTGCCAACTGTTAAAAGCTAAAGTCAGCACTTCCAGATAAGCGTTAAAGGGCACTTTAAAGGGATTCTGTAATGAGAAAACTATAGAGGGAGCTGCTGTTAACATCTCCCTACATATGGAATGGTTGTTTGGTTATTCACTTACTCCTCAATCAGAGGAAATAGGTAGATCAAGCGTGCTGACTTTTAGGTTTGTGAATCCAGAGACAGCAAAAACCAACATTCCTTCTTTGTAAAGCTTTACTTTAAAGGGTGGAGGTAGCTTTTTTATTGTACCAGATTACCTGCATTCTGCATATGAGGAACACTTTAAAAAAAAAAAAAACATTTCTAATCACCAACAAACAATGAATGTAATGAAAGTAGATACAGTAATGTTTTAATATGCACACCAGTTTCTAGGGAAAGATGCAAATATTCTTTCACATACCAGCTGCTTAAGAGATAATGTGGTGGGCAGCACTTCATCTTGATGAATGGAAACAACCCTGTTCTCAATAATGTGTAGGTTTGCAGAGACATGTAGCATTTTCTTTTTAATGTACTGTGTATGAAACTGCTGAAAATCACGGACACACATGTTGGGAAAAGTGTGTGTTACATTACACATAGGGCAGGGTGGCTATAACACCTATAATGGACACATGGACGTGTACGTGTAAAGTCCAAGTTTTGAATATAATTGGGAGAGTACAAGCTTTGCCCTAATGACACCAAGAGAAGAACAAGTGGCAACAGTGATCTCTGCCACAGCAAAACACCTGGCTGGCTTTTTTCCTCTTTACAACTCTATCCAAATCTAAAAGGAAAAAATGATTTGGCTTTTATTGAAAGTAGAAAGCAGAACTATGGGCAAGCGGCAGGATAAACAGCTAAAATACATATATTTGAACTGTTTTATTAGCCCACTGATTTGCATTCCTGTTCAGATTCCCTCCAGCTGGCAAAGAGCAGAACCAGGTTCCTGACTGCAGTTAAAGGAGTGCACATTAGTCACAGACCTGTGTAGGTTATGTAAGGAAAGCACCACATGGCAGGCATAAACCCAGAATAAAAATCTTACATTTTTTTCTTAATGATAAAAGTTAAAAAGATTACTTTTTGAATCCGTTTCTCCAATGCCTCCTTCCCCATCCATTACACCATCAGCTCTGAAAATGCTGCAATGCACCAACTACCCCTTCTCCTTTTCTTGCCAGTCAGTTCTAAGCCTACTCCTATAACCCCTCCCCTGCTTTGGAGTGAGCATTTACTCCGCCTCTCCACCCCTCCCCTGCTTTGTAGTCAGCTTCTACTGCACCTTTCCACCCTCTCCTATGAAACTACATTATCTTCGCAATTACATTTACCTCCACCTCTACTACTCCTTTTCCCTACCACCATCTACAATAACTCCACCTACTCCCTTCCCTCCCCTTTTGTCTGTAACCCTCTGGCGCTTACCATACCTCCACATAATACCACCCCTGCCCATATATCCAATGCCTTCTTTAGTCAAGTTTTTCAAACACCACCATTCCCCTTCAACCCCCCATCCTAGCCTTCTACTCAACCTTTCTCTTAATACCCCTCTAAGTTTGGACCAGCTACTACTCCTCTACCCACCGGCCTTCAATCTGCCTCCATTAACACCCTTCTATGCTACTATTATCCCCTGCTTCTAAATTGTAGTTAGCTTTGCATCTTCCTTCTCTGCCTACCTCCCTCTTCTCCTTACTTATATTACCTTGCCAGCTCATTTACTACTTGCACAGCCCAAACAATGCCTCCTTCCAGACCCACCCAAGATTTACAATTTGAAGACAAAATAAGCAAAGATTGATGACTTGAAGGCTTACTTAAAGCTTTAAAAAAAACCTTTAAGATTTCTTTTATTTTTGAGAAACTCCAGTAGATATTCCCTCACCAAGCATCCTGACTATTAACAATGGTATATAGCCCTTCATGCTGTGTTCTGTCTAAAGTAAGAAAAATAAAGTGTTATCAAGCTGCAACATGCTCCCCATCATAAGGTCTTGGCTAGGGACAGAAGTGGAACATTTCAAGTAACAGATTGCTCCACATGCACAAAAGCACTTAAAATTCTGAGTGCCCGTTAACTTGAGAGGGTTAAAGACCTTGACTGGTCATAATATGCAAACACATCCTTGGGTTTTGCCACATAGTTGAAGGTTGACATCACATCCGCCATCTTGGTACACGCAATCCAGGAATGATAATATTACTCAACATTTTTCACCAAGGAAGAATCGCAGAACACAGACGCATCTTCATGGATGATTTAATACCATAGAAAGCATATCCACCATACAAAATATAAAAATATCGGCCCAGCAACACGACAGGCACAAATGCACACCCACGGCGGGTTGATGGAGAGGGGCAAAAGCTGTTTATGCGCACACATACAAACATAGCGCAGGGGAGAGGGAATTGGAAGAGAAGCTGTAATGGGGGTAACACAAAGGGTAGCAGCGCTCGACTCCCACAGACTTTTGGCCCTCCCCCTTTCCAGGGAATTGTCAAGGCAAAGCATATCAGTCCTCTTTCTTTTCATTCTCATCCTTTGACGTTTCCTTTGGCTGTTCCTCGTATCTGGAAGAAGGAAGGTGGCAATGATCATTCTGTTTCCAGATACCACAATAACGCCCCAGAAAACACCCACCGTCAAGAGCAAAACCTCAGCACTCAACTTGGGTATCCACATAAAAAATTACATCATTAAGACTTACAAGTGGTCAACAACTTTGAACAAATATACAAACTGTTTTGTTAGTGACATAAAACTGGTGCAAGGGTTCACTTCTTTTATTTCTTCTGATGAGTGTGACTGCAATTTTTATTTGATATCTAAACTACGTACAAAACAAATAAGTTTCATTGGCAGCTGCTATTAATTTTGGGGAATTGTTGTCCTATAGTGGATGTTTAAAAATGGGTGAGTGACTGACTTGGACATCATCAGTCCAAAAAGTGAAAGACTGAGCCTGGGCCTAAAAAGTGCGGTCACTCCTTGACATTGACAAACTGTCAATAAAAAAAAAAAAAACTTTGCTTTTTGGTATTAGGAAGAATTCTCATTTACCCCATCAACATTGTTTAACCCCAAGCAGCCATAACTAATTTCTACCACCTATGCACACCATCTTTATTGTTGTTTTGGTATCTCTAATCATTTGTGCTTTTCTATTCAGGGTGGACTTGGACCATTTCAGGAGATATATCAAAACGTCACCAACACCTCTAGGATGAAGTGCTTATGCACTGCTCCATTTCCCTATCTCCCACTATTACTAGCAAATCCTAGTCCAGTTGGACTTACTTTGTATGACAGGAGTGTGTGTGTTGCATAGAAGATACATCCTTTGCAACACATTATTGGTTTTACAGAAGAAATGCTGTTGAATTTTTGGAAAACAAATGTAGCACCTATGCACTGCTCCTTGTCACCTCCACCTCATTAATGGCAAATCCCTGTTTTGTATGACAGGAGTGGAGTGTGTGTTGCATAGAAGATAAATCTTTTGCAACACTACATGTCTTATGTCTTTTACTTGGGGCTCTATTTAAAAAACAGCGAATCTGACATTCCCTCAAACATTCCCATGGACCTGAAAGATTTCTATAAGTGAATGTCTGATTTCCGTTTTAAAAATAGGCCCATAGTGAAATTGTAAAAATTTTTCTGGTCCACCTTGGGTGTAGAGGCCTAAGAGGTGAACCAGTTACAAATATTTTAAAAAGTAAAATAAATTTTGATGAGCAAGCAGTACTTTCTCTTAGGATGATTTGTTAAAGGAAAAAAAAAAAACAGAAGCAAGTTAAACAAAAAGCAGACTTAAAGAGGAACTAAACTGAATACTGTGAAAAAAAAAAAAAAAATACACTTACCTTCTATCCCGCAGGGCAGTCCGATCCATCCAGGGGTGTCCTGCATCAGGTCCTGGGTCGTCCCGGAGCCAGCGCTCTGGGCGCCACCATCTTCGTCTCTATTTTCGAGTTCTTCATCCTGCATCACCTGACCCAGGCGCGAGATCGGGTGACGTAGGATGGAAAAAAAACCTTGCCGATCTCACTGTGCAAGTGTTAGATCGACAATTTTTTTTTTCTTTGCTTGAAAAGGCTACTTCTGCGCATACCTGAGATGCTCGGGCATACGGAGAAGGAGCACCCTTTTATGTAAAGTGAAATTTCTGAGTTTAGGTACGCTTTAAACCCCGTCAAGACATCCAAGCACATCACAGAAATGTCACTAAAAACTTATCTTTCATGATAATTTACAATGACAGATGAATGAATGAGCACTGTACACACAGCACCATTATGATCTATGCAGAGAAGAGGACAAATAAGTGGCACCCTAATGTGCTCTCCTGCATACGAATGGACAGTGGTTGTTCCCTTATCCCTTATGATGCACCAAATATTGCCTCTGAAGAATATGTACCTGGAAAATTCTCCATCAGGGACTTTTTTGGTGAAGGTCAGATTCAATGCTTTATAAAGAGACCCCAATGCAAAGCTGATCTCTTACAAGGTAATATTTTGTCTTACCTCATTACAATGAAAGCTTGGAGAAAAAGCACCTTCACATTCTACAAAACTGAACTGAGATTGCAACAATCTAAATAGACATTAATTTTATATCATCAGATAATGAGATTATAGCTCTGATAATTGTGAATAGATTTAAATTATAATTCACATGTGCAGTTTTTTTCTCTAGATTACTAGCTGAGATGGTTTTATTCCTGTAGCTCCTATGCCATTATGGTCTTCTTTAGCTCTACTTCTGTACAATCTGTGAATGATGCTAATATGATCATGTAAAAAGAAACATACATAATGTCTACCTACCATCTTCATTGCACATGTTCTACAGTGAATTAAAAGTTATTCTATAAAGCACCAAGGATACCCTGATATCTCAATTGTGATTGTGTTCTCTGCCTTTGCCGACCCTCACAGCATCTCAAATGAGGTCAATGGGGTCAATATTACCGTAATAGGCTTATAGTAGGGTACAAGAGGTTGGTGAAATGTTGACCACAGCAACCAGTCTCTCTTTGCATATAGCAAATGACATAACAAGTACAATATCTTAGAGGCCCATTTATTGTATTTCAGTCTGGTTTGCTTAACTATTAAGAAACAAACATAAAAATGGAGGTCTTTTTTTTAATAATAAAAGAAAGATTTGCCCTTGTCAGCTTTAAAGTGTGGTGGTGGAAAAGTTTCCTAAAGATACTCATGTGGTCACAGCAGGATTTGCCCACATGTATGGGAAATGTACTACATGGTGAATCTTTGATATAGGACATGAGAGAAAATAGCACCCTAGGTAACAGAAATTGCACAGAAGACCTGTAAGGATGTTCTAAATCCATGCTTTTGCCAAAAGAATGTTGTCACAATTGGATTGTTAGAAACTAGTGACAGAACACCGGTACTCTGATGTCCCCGAAAATCAATGTCTCTTACCTGCTTTCTTTTGTTCTGGTAAATATGCCATTAAAAAATTTTGTTTTATTGTTTTGAAAAAAAGCACAAAAATGCCTGTGGATTTTTGCCAGAGATCACTAGTTCCCTGCCACCTGATGGCCAAGCCCTTTGTACAGTTTTGTGTTATCTTAATACATAATAGCTGATTGAATGATAGGACTAAATAACACCTTTCCCTGAGAGAAGAGGAAGGAAACAGAAATGTTCTGTAATTCTTTCCTACGGTGACCACACGGTTTCTGAGGAAGCTTTGACACCCTAGGACAGAAAGTTAGTGGGGAAAAAAATGCAGCCAGCACATCCAAAGACTGATAAGCGGCAATATATTACATGTTTATTCTTAGTTTTGACATACTTTTCAGTAAAATGCAAGGTCCGCTTGTTAGGGTTGGGTGCCCTTCCCTTGTAAATATTGCTAAATAATGGTATACCAACAATGTTTTTTTTAATGAACACCTCCCTCTTCTGCCAGCAGTGCCAGGATGGCGGCACAATCTTTCTGAAATGAATACAAAGCAGACCGAATATCAAGAGAAGCCACTCGTGTAATGGATTGGAGCATTATCCCATGGTATTGGCCTGCTCTCCATTCACCATGTATCTTCCCAGAAGGATGGTCACAGCCCACTGCAATGCTGAAGGATAAGGTAAGGTGATTATATAATCAAATCATATCTAATCTTACATCAAGTAGCAATTTTTACGTAAGGAGGGCACACAACGTTTTACTTCCAGGTCCACTTCATGCTAATAGGCTCATTTAGAAGACCTTCTCTTACCACACATGAAAATAAAAAAAAATACAGATTATAAAACACAACAATGTACAATTTGTGCGACACATATACTTCATAGCAAGACCCCTTCTACAGTCTTTTGATCCAACAGGCACTGTGTAGCTGGACGCCCACCTTATGAATATTGAAAAGGGAGGGGAAACCTTAGGTGCAAAAGTAACCCTGTGTACATAATTACAGGTATGGATTCCAGAATAGAAAGTTAATGTCCGCTGGGTAACAGAGAGGTGATGCAGATGATGGGAGTCTAGTCATGTAGTCTTTTGAATGGTAGGTGAAGTTGAGTTGGGGGTTTGGCTATAAGTGGGAAGCTGTGCCTGTCCAAATGCAGATATGAATGGAGGCTCTTCACATAGAGCTGGGGTTCAGCTGCCGCCTGCGGCGAGGGGAACAGGTTTTTGTTTGCATGGATTCGGCAAGGCTGGCAGGAGATCCAGAGACCACCGGAAAGTGAGAGAGGCGAGGAGTGTGAGGTAGAAGTTCCGCAGAGGACTCATAGCTGTGAAGGAGGAGAGGACAGGAGGTGCAAAAAGAGCAAGGATAGACCATGGGTGAATAAAATTGGGGCAGGAAAAGAAATGAGGGGACAAAATGGGCACAAATGAACACACACAAAAAAGAGGGGGGGCCAAAGTCACAAGCACACAAAAAAGGGGGGGGGGGGGGGGGGGGATCGAATGCATAAGAACCAGGCAAAAAGAGAGGAGAAGACAAAACAGTACAGGTACACAGATAGAAGAGAGCAAATAGAGGAAATTGGGTGACCACAGAAAGTAAGAGAGTCACAAATAAAACAACACAGGGAAAATCCATCACATTAGGAAAAGACGCCATCATCCGGAGGACATTGTAAAAAGAAAGAGGTTGGCAAGTAGTATGGGAAGGGGGGGGGGGGGTCCGGCAACCAGAGATTTATAAAGAATGATGAAAATCGTAAAACACAACGGAGGAAAAAGAAAAAAAACAGCAGAATGCAGAGAATGGAGGAGGTGGAGGAGAAGGAAGAGAAAAAAAAGGAGGCAGAATTGTGTAAAGAAAGTTTCTATACTCCCCTAAATCCCAAATTTCTATTCTACTGCCCCCTTGCAGCAAGGACAAGTCCCCGTTCTCACCTGAACATCTCCGTCAGCTCTCCTTTCACCAGGGCTACCAGCAGAGGGAAACCAATGCAAGCTGGGACCAGATACAGCAAAGCTGGCTGTAAAGGAGCAAATAAAAGCTGGGTCAGTATCGGACACATACTCGTAGCAATGGGCTGTCAGACAGGATCTGTCACATTTAGCATTGAACAAGGGAGATAGAAAGAAAAAGGCACAAAATAGCACTTTGTCTAATTACAGACATAAAGGCAACGTAACTTCCTTGTGCACTGTGGTGTAAATTCAAAAGAATTTGTCCATCATAATTTCCTTCCTCACCTGAGCATGTTTGAAGGTGTGCATCACAAAGATGGTGAGTGCTAAACCAAAGATGTACGCCAAAAAGCTGGTGTAGAAGTATGTGCGGGAGTTCTTCTTTAAGCTGTAAAACAAAAAGAGCTTTATGTATTACACAAAGACTACAGTCATATTAATGTGGCTCATCTGTAATAAATAAACACCTTACAATGTGGGGTTGACAACAAAAAAAAATGTATCCCCAGCACTGCCTATAGGTTTACATATGGAAGGAAATGCATAATAAAATTACCAGATTTTTTTTAGGTTTTTACTTTAGCTAGGAATAAGAACCGTATTTGCCACATTCACTCTCATTACACAAACATTAGGTGTGAAGTGAATGGAGTTGTATTTTTTTTTTTTTTTTTTATGTAAGAGGAACTATTGTTTAAGGTAGCGGATACAACTAAATTTCACCAAATGAATCCTTATCTTTGGTGAGCGGCAAACAATACATTATCTTATTTGTCATTCCTTGTTAATGGCTTTATGTTTGAACAGAATTACAATGCAAAATGTATTATTGCGTATTATGTTGGCGTTAAATAAAACCTGTTTATTAATTTTAATAAAATAATAAATTCAGCACCATCTAGTGGTTAATGCCATGTACTTCTCAGGTCCAGTACTCACCTAACGTCAAAACGGAGCAGCAAAGCAATGAAGATACCTGAGGAGATAAAACAGAATGTATGGCAAAATAATATTTAAATAAAATACATTTTGATGTATCAAACTTTTAATGGGTTTGTTGCTTAAAACCATTAAAGAGCCTCACCTGGAATGACAATGTCACCAAGTCCCAACATTGCAAAATTATTGGCTGCAAGTCCTCTTTCCAAAAGGTCCTGTGGGAAGACCACTGAGGGGAACACAAAAGGGAAAACAAGGTGGTAAAATTAGGCCCAGCTAGAGGGTTAGAGAAGACCTGAACAGAAAAAGAGAGGATTAGAGTTATGTAGGATATAGGATCTTAAATATGCAAATGCATTCCCCTGAAAGATTTGCCTTGTTTTCAAATACAGTACTCCTTAACCACCTGGCCGCTACACCTGACCTTGGTTCGGGTCTATCGATTTTGCACAAATCGATGAACCCGAACTTTTCTCACTGTCTAATTCCCCTTACTTACCTGGTCCCCACTGCGATGATCCAGCGTCGATCGCAAAAAAAAAAATTCCTCACCTTCTCCACGCAACTCCTCCGGACACGTCTTGTATCTTCTTGCTTCATCCGGCGAGTGCAGTGCATGCGTCGGTGCGGGAAATTCAAAATTTTGTATTGAGTTCCTTTGCATTGAACTCAATACAAAAAAAGCTGTATTGAGTCCAATACAAAAAAATCCTTATATAATATTTAATTGTATTATATATATATATATATATATATATATATATATATTTTATAAGCTACTGTACATTACATTATACGCTATTTTTTTTTTTAAACTTTTTTTTAAAGATTTTTTTTGTGTTTTATAAAAAAAATTTTTTTATTAAATTTATAAAATTTTGGACATATTTCAGCGAGTTATGCATTAATTCAGTGAATTATAGCCTACAATCTAAAATAAATTTCCATGCAAAAAATGTAACACTTTTTGCATGGAAGTTTGGAAAGAATTAGAATATTCCGGCGTTCGCGTACGCGTCCCTTGGCGATTTTGTATTGGATTCAATACAAAGTCCTGTATCCAATCCAATACAAAATAATAGAAAATATATTTATGTGGTTTTGTCTATAGGTATGTGACGGACACTAGGGAGGTGTTTTACAAAAATATATTACTATACAGTATACCGAATTATCGCATTTTCAGTATTTTTCATTTATTTATGTATTCTTGTTTAAGCTGATTTTTGTGTATTTTAATTTTATTAAAAGTATTTTTTTTATACATGATTGTGTGTTTCAAACATTTTTTATATTCATGATATCTACTAGAACCCTGTTCGGACATATTTCTGTAAGTTACAGGTCTACAATTTAAAAAAAAAAATTTCATGAAAAACAGTGTACCGCTTTTGGAACAGAAATCTAGACATCAGTGTAACGCCCAGGTGGTTAAAATAGGCAGAGCATTGACAAATAACCCTATCCTGTAACATCATAGCTATCTGCAGAGTAGGACTATCTAAAACATTGCTGCCCCTGACTGCTAATTTCAGAAGATTTGCTGATGTTATATCATGTTCTGCTCACTGTTGTTGCTGGAGATGAAGCTGTACATGGTGTCCTGCAGAGCAAGTATCTCCCTGCTACAACCTAATACATTCTGGTAATCTCTAACTAATCCACTACACCTTCTGCTTTGTGAATATTCCTTGGGACAGCAAGACAGCTCCATCATACACAATCAAGTTCTTGTCTTACACAATACAGAACAAAGCATGGGGAAAAATCATTAGGCGATAAAGGTAAGGAAAAAGACAGTGGGGTTTTTTTGCAAGATGACAATGGCAGTCAGAATTCTTATTTTTTTTTTTCTTAACACAATGTTTTAATACACAAGTCATTTATCAATGTGTTCCTAGTGCACCTGTGTAGCTTTCTGTTTGAAGCCATGTATCAGCATCAGACCTGCTCTGAAAGCCTCAGTCTGTGACTGTATACAACAACTTCAATGCTAGGACTTTAACACAGAGACTAGCTTTAAACTGCAGGCCTCCCCTATGACACAAATGTAATTAAATAAATCCAAAAAAAAGGAATGCCAGTGCTGCAGGATTGCAATGCTTTGCATACCAATGCTGAAACTATTATGCAAAGTCATAGCATGGGTACCCCCTTCCAATAGGTAATGGTCTTACAAAGGCTTGTATTATCCCAGAAGGTAAATGGCTGTGGAATTCAATAGAACACTTGATTTAAGAGGATGAAACATGACAGGAAGCTGAAAGGATTTAGGATGGACAATGGCAGCGGATTAACAAAAGAAAGAACATAGAGCAGAGAGAAAGCGTAGAGAATTAAAGAGATGAGGAACTGCCAACTAGATGCTTACATTTGATTGGTGCCTCGAAGGATTTAGCCACTGTTACCATGACATTGGTCCCAAATACCTTAAACAAAACAACAGCAAGTTAGATCTTATGTTTGGTTCACAAAGGTTTTATGCTTTATAACCGCCCCTTCATCACACTCACCCAAAAGACATCATAGATAAAAAGCCCCCCCAGCAGAATGCAGCCTGTGCTGACGTTGTTTAGGTGAAGCAGCTCCACTCCATTCAGGGCAAATGCCAAACCAAAAAGGTTATTGGCAATCCAGTGCTAGAAAGAAAAGGGAAAATTATAAATTAAAAAACAATACAACAAAAAAAAATATTTAAAAAAAAAATTTTGCAGCCCACATTTTCTACAAAATTCCTCATCACTGCTAGTTGTCCATATGGAACAGCGTGCAAAATTCTTCTGCTTTGTGCTTATCCTTGTATTGAACTTTTTGTTTTTCAGTAAAACCCCTTCCTTCTTATCATCAAGCTATACTGACATCATATTTCTGTAACATTTACACAATAAAGAATTGATTTGAACACAAATCGCTGGGTCAGAATCTTGGCTAAGGCACTATCTGCATGGAGTTTGCAGATTCACCCGGTGTTTGTGTAGGTTTCCTCTGGGTACTGTGGTTTCCTCCCAGCGCTGCGTAATATGTTGGCGCTATATAAATACTGTGTAATAATAAAAACATTACTGATTGCCAAAACTCACCTTCTTCAAGAGGTACCAGACACCAACTATGCCACTGAGGATTAGACACACCAGATCCCGGGTATCAAATTCATAATTCAATATCTCTGCGGAACACAGAATGAGGTGAATATTTATAGGCACAGTACATGAAAAAGTATTGTATTGTTAAATACATATTAATATACTATTTGGTATATTATAGTTTGTATGTGTTTATGTTTTCTTTACTATATTTCAAATGCCCCTATATAGGTCTAGCAAAGATGCAAGAATCAGGAAAACAAATATACAGCATTGTTGGAAGTGTGAACAACAATCAGATTCTATGTTTTCAAAAGAAACCTGCTGCAAACACTGGAATTGGATTGGGTATACATATAAGTCCCTATTGCTCCCCCACCCCTAAAAGTAACCTGAACTACCCTAAATTTTAAAGTCCACAGAGTGTTTTCATCCAGAACTGTGCTGTACAGGATGCAAAGGATGGAAACAATTTGTGGACTCTGAGCCTGGATTTAGATAAATACTGATCTTACGGGGAAGTTGGATTACTTCAGGCAAGCAAGAGAAGGGAACGGGCAATTATATACCTATTCTATAAAGTACAATTAAAGACAACAAATTATTCGAAGTATGAGTGAAAACCTACGATGTACAACTGGCAAATACCAGGAAATGACGGGGATTATGCTGACCAAACATTTTGCATTTACAACTTTTGATTGACAATATAATCAAAAGAGATTTAAATACCAAAACGCAACATATTATCAATATCAACAACTTCCAAATCGATTTTACATTTTAAAAGACAATAAAAAAAAAGGAAAAGTAATGAATAGCTAACAAAACAAAACACATGTATTATGTCTAGAAACAGAATTGAATATTAAGGGATTTTCTAATTCTTTCATTCAGGATTTGTTGCCAAGATGACAAGAAATGAAGGCTATTGGTAGAGCTGGGGGGGGGGGGGGGGGGGGTGCATAATATTAAAAGAATCAAAACCTATGGGTACGGCTGGGGAAAGGTTATATATATATATATATATATATATATATATATATATATATATATATATATATATATATATATATATGAGAAGAAATTAAGGCTATGGGTACGGCTGGGGGGGGCGGTTATGTATAATATGACAAGAAATAAAAGCTATGTGTACAGCTGGGGGTTATGTATATTATGATAAAAGAAGGCTCTGAGTTGGGCCTGGGAACTCTATCTGGGATGTTTCTAGTTCCAGGTAATCACAAGGTACAGGACATCATAGCTAGTTCACGCAGCCATTGTTGTTTAAGTGTACAAGAAGTGCAGGTAACCCAACCTCAGGGCATTAGTTAACATGTGACCGGATCTTTCTATTTATATTAGCACAATAATAAAGGTGATTTGACTGTGCTGTTAAACCACAACTAAGAGCTAGCGAGAGAGAGTGAGAGAAAGAGCTAGAGATAGATAAAGAGAGCTAGAAAGACCAAGCTAGAGAGAGAGCAAGAGAATTAGCAAGAGAGAGAAGGCAGCCAAGTGCAATAAAGAGAACATGTGAGACAGAAGGACCATGTCAGAGGAATGGTGTATCCAGTTCTCCGGTGCCTCACCTTCCTTACTCTCTCCGGAGCCCTGAGTGAAGAGCAGCTGATACTGTTTGTTGGGAAAGTTTTCTGGGAAGATCCTGTTCATGGCTGGGCTGTAAAATAAAAGAGATGTAATCAGTTTCTTCTTATAGTGAATGCAGCAAAGACCTATAACCGTGTCTCCCCCTGTCTCTATATATGATTTGTAATTATACCACAAGACATATTTGCTTCCTACTTTACAGCATACCCGAGTCAGCAAACTCAATGAAAACAATGATGAGATAAAAGCTCCATCTAGTAGCTATTCTACAATCTAATAATAAAGCAGACCTATCACCACAATTTTAGCTCTTTATGCAAGGGTGACTATATCTTTTATGTAATAATAATTAAATAATGTTTTATTTTTTTTAGGGAGGTCCCCTCCCCTTCCTTCTTTACCAGCATGGTAGAAGACTGAAAGGGAAACCCGCAGCCTCCCCCGAAAATGACAAAAAAGTCACATATCTCAGGACGCTGTGGGCTGCTCCTATGCACATGCTTGGCATCAGGCTTACATCATGAGGGGCTTTCCTAAAATGTATAAAAAAGTGTCTGATCTTACTCATGTGCAGTAAGATTGGCACTTTTTTCCTTTTACATTTGTAGGAAGATTGTCATCCAATCATGCGCCTGTGCAGTGCGAGTTCGGGTGACCTGAAAAAGAAGAACCCAGAAGAAGAAAAAAAGATGTCCATGCTCATTGTCCTGTGTAGCACCAGAAATAAAGGAGCTGATACAGATCAGGACTCGCTGTGATTGGTTTGTAGGAGTGATTTTTTTTTTTTTTTTTTTACTATTAAAGTTCTGCTTTAACTAACACATATGTGGAAGAGCAAATCTGCAGGAACATGAGCACCACATCAAAACAAACTTTATGGTACTTACAGGTAGTCCCCAGGTTACATACACAATAGGGACTGTAGGTTTGTTCTTAAGTTGAATTTGTATGTAAGTTGGAACCAGTACATTATTTAAATAAATGCAATAAGGACAGATGTTTGTCTCAACATATTATTAGGCAGCATGGTGTCAGTAACTGTATAAAATCCTCACTGTGAGTTAATCACAAACAAAGCAGAAAAAAAAATTCTTTATGGAGCCTAGACATTCATTTCCTTCTGGAGCAAGCTGTGCTTTGATTGGAGTTTGTCCAATCAATGTGGAGTTTGTCTTGGTCATTAAAGAGTTACAAGAGGCTCCAGAAAGAGCTCAGACCCCGAAGATCATCCACAACCTCAGCTGTGTTTAGCAAAAGATTTCTTCTGCAAGTCATGCAAACCTCCCCCCTCCAGCCTAGTTCTGCACACAGCTAGCCCTGTTTGTATCTAGGAGGCGTCCGTATGTTGGATGTCCTTAACTCAGGGACTAACTGTACTGCAATGACAGAAATCACTCCTTATTTTAGATGGAGCAAATGTAATTGACAGCAATATGACAAATTCTGGTAGCTGGGTTCTTTGCCCTGTAAATAATTCTGAATGTAAAAGGACAGATATGATTTCTCACCTGATTGTGTGTGCCAGGGCTAAGACTCCTAGGATGAAGAAATACATGGAGAGAAGCAGATTTATATATTCTTGTGAGAAGATCTGTGGAAGAAGAGATACATACAAAAATTACTATAATTAAAAATTACTAGATCTATACATCTTAATAATCAGTCGCCGATATCACATTATGGGAATGACTGGATGTGGGGGAGGGGGGCATCCATAACACTCCACATTCACTCACCTTAAAAAAAATGTAAAGCCCGAAAAGGGTGCAGCTGGCGATGATTGGGAAGCGAGCGGCGTCCCGACTGGTTATCGTCTCCGGCATGTCGTTGGAATTCTGAGGGGGTGATGGATAGATTAAAAGAGAACTCCAGCCACAAATATTGCTACATATGTGAGATATGGAATGGTATAATAAATAATGCAATAATGAGGTGTTAGTGTGAGATCTGATATTATATATTAATGTGTAAAGGTGAAATATAAAATAATAAGAAGTAAATATAAAGTGTAACATGACATGAATAGGTGTACATATAATAGACATAGGGGTGACCCCCCCGTACATTACCTTCCCCCGGGCACAGCTGACACTCCTTATAGCCCCGAAAAAGATGGGCAGCAGTGCCATCCCCAGCAGGCTGCCATAGGCCAGCGCGGTGCCCTCTGGGGAGCTGAGCAGCTTGGCCGTACCGTTACCGGGCACCTCGGTGCTGTCATTGTGCAGGGCGGAGGGTTCCAACTCCGCCATGTCCGGCTGCTCTATTAGGTATCAAGGCTTGCCGGTAAGGACACGTTACCAATAGATGCCGGAACTGACGTCACACGAGAGCGACTGGCTACGGAGCTCTCTTCCCTGACAACCGGCTCCGGCGTCACTAGGGGGCGGGACCTGATACCTAGCAACGGGAGGCAGAATGGGTACCAGGGAGCTAGTAGAGAGTTCATGGGAGAAAAGCTCTCTGCCTCCCTGTGTATTATAGCTGTGTATTATAGCTGTGTATTATAGCTGTGTATTATA
>NC_092863.1:5729890-5754481 GCF_032062135.1 Pyxicephalus adspersus | reverse complement strand
CTGTGTATTATAGCTGTGTATTATATCTGTGTATTACAGCTGTGTATTATAGCTGTGTATTATATCTGTGTACATATATCCTATATACCGGCCTTTATATATAGAGCTTCCTGTACTTCCCTTACTGTGTCCTTACCCATAACTGCCCCCTTCCTCTTTCACTATACTTACACTTTACTTGTTACCTTTCTTTCCCCTTCATAATAATTATTTCCCTATCCTTACACTTTACTTGTTACCTTTCTTTCCCCTTCATTTTAACTCCTTTCCTTTCCCTTTTGTTTATTTTCCTTCCCTTTCCTTACAGTTTTCCATTTCTTTATTCCTTTCCTGGAATGACCTCCCCTTCCTTCACTTTCCTGTCCTTTCCTTTTTTTTCATTCAATTCCCTTTCCTTTCCGTTTTCCTTTCCTTTTTATTTTTCTTTTATTTCCTTTTATTTTATTTTCCTTTAATTTTCTTTTATTTCCTTAACTTTTTCCTTTCCATTTTCTGTTCATTTCAATTTTCTTTTCATTTATTTTATTTTATTTTATTTTCCTTTCATTTTGTTTTATGTTTCCTTGCCTTTTTCATTTTATTTCATTTCCTTTTGTTTAATTTCCTTTCATTTTATTTTCCTTTCTTTGTATTTCTTTTATTTTCCTTTCTTTTCTTTTACTTTTCTCTTTCCTTTTTTCTTTTTTTCCCTTTCCTTTTTCAATTAATTTTATTATCCTTTCCTTTAATTTCCTTTTTTCCCTTTCCTTTCCTTTTATTTTCCTTTTTTTCTCTTTCCTTTCCTTTTTTTTCTATTCCTTCTATTTTTCTTTTATTTCCTTTCCTTTTTCCTTTGATTTTCTTTTCATTTCCTTTTATTTTCTTTTTTCCCTTTCCTTTTCTTTTCCTTTCCTCTTTCCTTTCCTTCCAATTTTGTTTCATTTTATTTCCTTTCCTTTTTACTTTCATTTCCCTTTTTTCCTTTCATTTCCTTTTATTTTCCTTTTTTCCCCTTTACTTTCCTTCTAATTTTCTTTCATTTCCTTTCCTTCTTCCTTTTATTTCCCTTTTTTCCTTTCCTTACAATTTTCTTTTTATTTTCATTTCCTTCTATTTCCTTTCTTTTTATTTTCCTTTTCCTTTCCTTTTCATTTAATTTCCTTTCCTTTGTATTTGAACCCTGTTTCCCCGAAAATAATACAGTGTCATATGATTTTTGCTCCAAAAAATGCACTAGGGCTTATTTTCAGGGGATGTCTTACTTTTTCATGAATAAAAATCGACATATACTTGAACAAACAAAATCAACATTTATTCAAATAAAGTCAAGCCATAACATTCTGGAACATCATCATAACTCTCCCTGAATTCTGTCTTGAATTTCTTGTAACTCAATTTCCTTTAGAACCATTGGCCCAATTTCTCTTGGCTAGCAATAGAGCTTAAATGGGCACCTCTTGTCCATGTATTTAATTATATTGTAGCCTATTTTTGGGGTAGGGGTTATATTTTGAGCATCCTCAAAAATAGGTAAAATTGTGCTAGGGCTTATTTTTGGGGTAGATCTTATTTTGAGGGAAACAGAGTATTATGTCTGTCTCCTGTCTGTCTGTTTACCTCCTCTATATTTTCCTTTATTCATAGTAGTTCCCTTTATCTACTTCTGCCCTTTCTTATAAATACTTCATTCTTTTCCTCTTCTTTCCTCCCTCTTTACCCTATCTTTACACTTTTCTTTATCCTTTTCTTTCTCCTATACTTATTTCTCCATTCCCCTTCTTTTCCTTACCCCTTTTCCATTCCCTTTACTTTTTCCCCCTTGTTTCCTTTGCCTTCCTTTTCTTTTCCTTACGATTTCCCTTTCCTTATCCCTTTCCTGTTATGGTTTCCCCCTCAATTACTTTCTCTTCCTTTTTCTTTCCTCACTCTTTCTTTACCCATTACCCTTTCCTCCAATCGCGCCATCATTTTCTTTCCCTTTATTTTCTTTTTCCCTTTCCTTACTCTATGTCCTTATCCCTTTCACTTTACTTTTTCCCGTTGTTTACTTTCCTGTTCTTTTCCGTTCCCCTTTCCCTTTATTTACTTGTTTTCTTACCTTATTCATTTGCCTTTACTCTTTTCCCCATGATTTGCTTGACTTTTTTTCCTTTCTTTTCTTTACCCTTCTCCCCATCCTTAGTCTTTCCCTTTTCCCCTTAGTTTACTTTCACTTACTTTTCCTTACACCTTTTCTTTCCTTTTCCTTTCCTTCCCCTCTTTCTGATTCTCTTTTCTTTCCTTACCCATTTCCCTTTCCTCTTACCCCAATCATTTACTTCCTCTTTATTTTCCTTTCCTCTTTTCTTTATTTACCCTTTTCCCTTTCCTTATCCCTTTTACCTTTACTTTTTACCTTAATTTACTTTTCTTTTCTAACATTTGCTTCCCCTTTCCTTATCCTTCTCTTTCCTTACCCCTTTCCCTATTTTCCCTCATTATTTATGTTCCCTTATTTTTTCCTTCCTTACCCTTTTACTCTTTTTTCCTTTCTCTATTCTTTGCCTTTCCCTACCTTTAATTCCTTAATTTCCATTTCTTTTTCATTGCCCTTTTCATTTTCCACTACTTGTAAATTTACCTTTCCTTTCTCGTTCTTTCCCCCTTCCTTTCCCTTCCTTTTTCTTTCATATTTCTTTCTATTCCTTTTTTTATTCCCTATTTTTCATTTCCCATCCTTTCTATTTTTTTTCTTTCTGTTCCTTTTCATTTCCTTTTTTTCCTTTCCTTTTACTTTAGTCCCATTTACTTTCCGTTTTTCCACTTTGCCTTTCTTACTCTTATTCCTGTCTCCTTTCCTTACTTTTATACTTTTCTATTTCCTTTCCCCAACTTTAATTTTGCTATTTCCTTTTCTCTCCCTCTTTCCTAGTTCTCATTTCCTTTATGTTTTCCTTTTTTCTTTCTCTTTTCATTTCCTTTAAATCCTTTCCTTTATTCTTTCCTCACCCATTATCCTTTTACTCCCCCCCCCCCCCCCATATAAATTACTTTTAGTAAACTCTTACCTATGAATCTGAAAAATGCACTTACTAAGAATATACTATATTTTCTTCATGCGTATGGCTCCTTTTTTTCTAATACACACATTAATTAAAAACCGTTGCTGCCTGTACCTTTCGCATGCACTCTACTTCCACTTCTATTGTTGCATGGACAAGGAGTTCAAGGAAATCTCCCCATTGGCATTACAGATGTCAGAGATTCTGATTTCTCTTTTCATATTAAATGCTGCAAAAATAAATAAATAATTTATTTGTAATCAAGCAGATTTTTCAGTAGCAAATTAAATTCTCCAATCCTCCTCCAACTTTCAAATTCTCCACCCCTCGTGCAAACAAATGTATTTTATTTGTCTGTGGTGCTTCCCTTGTTTTCCTCATCCCTCCCCAATATTGTAATGTTTGGAACCCTTGACACCCTGATGGCATTACAGAAAGACCATCCTAAAGCCTGGAGGATGCCAGAAGTCTTCAAGACAATCTACCCCCAGGCAGGAGGGCAGCCTCATGAATTGGCATTAGAGCATCAGCAGAGGATACCCAAAAAGTGACAGCCATATCTAAAAAAAAAAAAATGGCGGCATGGAACAGAATGGAAAATTGCAAGTTGATTCATACCTGTAAATAAGCAAAGAAATGGTCCTCCAAAGTCCATCAGGAAACTTACACCCACCCCCAAGTATTAATGATTTTGGATCTACACAGGGTAGATGACATCATTCTCATCAGGTGACAATGTTTGGGAAATTGGATGCACCCTGGAAACAAGTCACCATCTTCCCTTACACCGGGAGGTGGTAGATATTACAATGGGTGCCGTAAAGCAAGGAATTGTGCGGAATTCTCTTTCCAGTGAACCAGTAAAGATCACTGTTTAGGGGCAGAAACACAGCCTGGCA
Source organism: Pyxicephalus adspersus (assembly GCF_032062135.1). Taxonomy (NCBI): domain Eukaryota; kingdom Metazoa; phylum Chordata; class Amphibia; order Anura; family Pyxicephalidae; genus Pyxicephalus; species Pyxicephalus adspersus. Next base: position 5,750,562 of record NC_092863.1, on the reverse strand, counting down.
ATTAGCATTTTCAAATTGTTTTTATCAGGGAAGGTTTCCATTAATCTGTCATTTTTTGCATTCACACAAGCTGCGTTGTTGCAACTATAGGGAGTTTATAGGGAGCGCAGCAGTGAGCAGCAATCCCCCCCACCCTGTACCAACAGGGAGAGGAACAGATAGGGGCCTCAGGCTCCGAGTCTCCTTGCTGTGTCCCGAGTAATCAATAACAGTCCATGTCTGACAGTACATAGCGCACGGCGTGTTTATTAGATGTGTGCCAGGTCATTAAACACATTGCAGGAATCCAGGCACACGGCACCCAGACATCGCAGCACTGCATAAGGCCGCTTCTTCCCCTCCACATTATATTTTCCATCGCCCCCTCCTTGTGTTTGTAACATACGGCAAGTTTTTCTGGGAAAACACAGTCCTGGCAAAGAGGCGGCTTGACATCTCCTATCTTGGGACATCTCACACGCTGCAATATTTATACATTGTGTTAACACACCGCAAATGACTATAAACATCACAGGACGCTGATTTATATAGAAAATGTAGGATAATGCTGCTATACACGTACTCTTACTTCATAGTAGCTAATGTGAAGCAGAACAACAGCCAAAAAAAAAAGGAAATGGCCTTTAAAATATACAAACACAAAAGCAGCTTTGGCTGCAAAATACATTTTCAAACAAATAGTACTTTTTTATGCCACTAGATGTCCCCAGTCTAGTGTGCAGGATCACTAAACCTACGTCCTCTGAGCCCAGGTCATCCTGGACTTGTGCCTAGTCTATGGGGCTGATTTATTAAACCTCTCCATGGCTGGAGAAAATACCTTTTTATCAGTGAAGCTGGGTGATCCAGCAAACCTGGAATGGACTTCTTCAAAGGTATTTGTTAGCACATATTTTGAATCCTGACCTAGATCCATTCCAGGTTTGCTGGGTGGCCCAGTTTCACTGAATAAAGTGTATCCTCTCAAGCTTTGGAGAGCTTTAGTAAATCAGGCCCTATGAGTGGATGATGAAATGAGAAGCAGCACAATAATGCGCTAATCACTCTGCTCTGCTTTTTTAAATAAACTTATCGGCTTGCTTCTTCTCACACTCCAGCGCTGCTGTGCAGGAGTCAGCAGAGAAGTAGACTTTCATTTTAACAATCAGGGTCAAGATTAGTTTTACATTGCTTCTCCTTTAGATCTAAAGCCTTTGCATCACTTCTAAATTTTTTAAAGCTGTATAAGGCTAATTTCAGACCCGTGGCGTCAAACCGTGTGGCTGACAGCTCCTGGGCACACTGCACACCACACCAATGACAACAAGATTTGGATGCAATTACAACATCCATAGCTAGTGTCATGCTGCTTTTGCAACTTGGTACAACACATGCAAAAAGGGGTCCCAACTGCTCCTATTCACTTGAATGCGAGAGATTGGGATCGTGGTTGAGCTTTCTGCAGACTGCTAAGGCTCATCACCAGTCTGAAATAACCCCTTTTTATATTTCCTTTTTTAGCCTTTATTTTTTGTCACCTTAATAACGATGGTTTATTTTCAAACAACAGTATACGGAAAATTGTGGTGTTGCTGACATCAGCACCAAATGTTTATATTTTGTTAAATTCCACCAGAAACGTGATGGAATTTGGTTGTCATGGGAGCTAGAACTATATTTAAACAAGCAGTGGTGTGTTGAATTACTTTGTCCTCTTTTTTTAGGTATCCTTTTTTGGCAACTATATCTACATATATTATTTATATCTGTATGCAGAGATAAGGTAATGGCGGTCTATTTGTATAGAGGACAGAGCATGGCCATCTCTCTTTTGCTGAGGGGTTATCAGAGAAGTGGCCACGTTGGGTGCTATAAAATGAAAGGGGTGCAAACTGTGCAAGGCATGCAACCCATGCTATAAACATATCAAGTTTGCTTTGGGTGATAAAAAACATTGAATCTGATTTATTAAAGTGGAGAAATGAGACTATCATGGGGAACCTGGGTGATCCAGCAAACCTAGAATGGATCTAGTTTAGGATTGAAAACATTTGCTAATAGCAAATGATCTTTAACAAATCTATTAGATTTGCTGGATCACCCAGGTTCTCCCATAATTGCCTTGGATAGCTTTAAAAAAAATCAGGCTCATTGTTCTGCTTCTGCTCTTGTCCATCTCAGCCCAGAGTTCACCCACAGCCCATCACCATGTCACATGTCGGAGGGGTCTATACTGAAATCTATACTCATACATATTTCCTAAAGCTCACTCATGCTTTACTTACTTGAAAAGCCCTCCATTTCCTCCAAAGCTGAATCCCCTTTAAAAGATAAACACCAAACTTTCAGAACAGTAAGAATTTTGCAAAGAGATTATTTTTGTAGGCTAACGTCTGGTTTTACATTTTCCGCACAGGAAGTTTTTTTTTTATTTTTTAAAAAGCCTATTCTGTTCTCTTCAGTATGTGACTGTCTAAAAATATATTTCTGTTTTTGGATTGGCTACGCCCAGTTTGGAAGCATTTTCCTCTTTTCATTGCATGAATAGAAAACTTCTGCAGAGTCAAAATTAGCACCAAGTCCACAGAACATCGAGTTGATGTGTTAAAAAATGTTTTTAGGGGGCTTAATCAAGGTTTAATTATTGGGTTATATGTTAAAAGAGTTATAAGGTAACCTATATACCCACTATGATCCCTGCACCTCTGGTATTATTATTAATAATAAACAGGATTTATATAGCGCCAACATATTATGCAGCCCTGTACATTAATAGTGGTTTCAAATGACAGACAGACAGGCGAGAGAGAGAGAGAGAGATACAAGAAGAGAAGACCCTGTCCCGAAAAACGTATAATTTAGGAAGTATTGCACAATAGGAGGGGGGATATAGATTGGTGGGTAAGTAATGAGGGTTTTAAAAGACAGAAGAAGATGGGTAAGCCAGTTTGAAAAGATGGGTTTTGAGTGCTCTTTTAAAGGAGTAAAGTAGGAGCAAGCCGAATAGGATGAGGAAGACCATTCTAGAGAGTTGGGGCAGCTCTAGAAAAGTCTTGGAGCCGTGCGTGTGACGAGGTTATGAGTGAGGAAGTCATTAGTTATGCTATATTAAGTACAGGATGGGAAACAAGACATCAGAGCTTATAGTGCCATTGCCCTGCTTGGTTTTTGGACTGCCATGGTCATCATATGGACAATGCTCCAATTAGGTAATCCCAGCTAAGTTGCCTCCCCTCCTGCCCAATAGCTTGTGGAGCATATACTATCATCGTAAGGCTGATTTCTGCCTACAGCTATCGTATCAACTCAATACAAAGAACACTACATTGTCTGACTTTTTTATTGATCTTTGGGGGAATATGTAGGTAAACTGAAGGCTGTTTATTTTTACAGACTTGCCTGGAACACTTTGTTAAGAGCTTCTGACATTCCCATTGGATAGATTAGTTCTCAACAAACCTCTCTGCAACTGATGAAGCTTTCAGCCAGTGCACGGCAGGTCCCATAGGTCATAGTAGCTGTGACATCAGTTGGTTATCCAAAGTTGTTCATTACAGAGTCCATCCAAGGTCAGAAGGTTAATCTATAACTTTTTGGTTCCTACAGATCTGCAAATAAGTGGGAATAGGCAGCTGAGCAAGTAATATATTGTAGCATGAGTTGTATGTGTACACGAGGCATTGGTGGGTCTTTAGAAGTAGATCTCACACTATACATTTTTTTATATAGAATGGGAAAAGTTAATCAGCCAGATCATTCTCAAGGTAAGCCTAAAGAATGGAGGATGTCCCAGGAGCTCCGGGGGAAAAGTATGCATTAAAAAAATCAAAAGCTTTACAATTCATTAGAAATAAATTTAAAAGTCGTCTGGTAAAGCCTTGTGCGTGATTCCCGTGGTTGGGACTACATGAAATATACACAACATACAGCCATGTGAATGGAAAATGTAATAGAAACAATGAAAAGAAAGGAGGGGGCAGAGACCACACTGCTTGAAAGAGAAACATGAAAATAACAAGATCACAAATATTTGAGGACACATTTAATTCTCTTGTTACAAAACCTGATGCACTGGGGACTTACAGCCTATTTCCTAATTACTAACCCCCAATATTTCAAATTAAGTGGATCTTACCAAATCACAAAAATCTCATATATTTTTTATGGTAATTAAAAGCTAAAATTTAGACAAAAAGAACACCCCAATTAACAATAAAACTGAAACAGGATTTTCTGCAATATTTAACTTCAATTCACACACTTCCATGGAGTTGTTTTTTGCCATTGGAGGTTGTCAGTCTCATAGCCAGCGTAATTTATTTTACTTGGCTCAGATTGTCCTGGATCCCCAGCTTTGGACTGGACAGTAAAAGCAGAAGAAGCACAATGCGGCGCTCATCTATCTGTTTTTCTTCATATCAATACATGAACTGATGGGCTCCCTGTTTGGTATATTCATGTACTGTTTAAAAATATATATATTCTGGCCCAGTTTGTAGTTTTAAGTGGGACAATACAAGAGTACAGTTGGGTGACAGTTGTTATCACATAACAGGAAGTACCAAAACAAGTACAGAGTCATCATTTACTATTTTAATGAAAGTTGCAAAAATTAGAAAACTCTGAAATGACATTATTATGTTAAAGCTTATATGGGATTTTAGTGATTGAGTTAAGATCGTATTTATTAGTAGCAAAAGGTGTTGGGTTGGAGGACAAGCAGATATCTCAGCACTCATCACCCTTTGTAAGACCACAGACAGTGTATGCCAAGGCTTAGACGTCAGAACCCAGCTTATTACAAAGCCTGCACCACAACAAAAGCAACTCTCATCCATCAGAAGGTTCAACTTTTTCCAGTCACTGTCCATCTTCTCTCTGCTTTACATAATATATATGTACTTACTTCATCTCCCTCCTCCCCTCTCTCCACCATCTAACCCCTCACCATCTCTCCCAGCCTCTCTCCATAAACACTGAGCTCAATTTTTCCACTGTTTGGTCAGCCCTGGATTAGATGGAGCTGGGCAAAATTCCATGAGATCCTACAGAGCTGAGTGGGGAGGGGGGAGAGACAGCGGGAGAAAAACAGAGGAAATTTCTGCACTTCTGAAAGAAAAAATCTGGTTACATTATAAAGAGGGATGTTAAAAACAAGGTGCTGTTCCACTTAAATAAAAGCAGTTAATGCCTATTCTTTTCAAGTGCGGGGCCAGATTAAAAACTTTTAGTACCCAGGGTTAGACGCAGGACACCTCCTTGGGTGCTTCAGCAGACAGTGGGCAAGACCTATGCTGCTAAAGTAGTACACAACACATGGAGGGGCTGCACACTTTGTCTTATTGGGTGCTCAAGGATCTTGTCCCATTGATGCTTTTCACCCAACAGGCTTTGTTCTTGTACCTTACCCATAACTACGTGATGCTGATTTACAGCTATAATTGCAGAAAAGCAAACCTACAACTATATCATGGCACATACGGCAATTTTTGGCTTCTTCCCATATCTATCCAGCTACAACATGTTGTGCACACAAAGGGACTGAAATGCAAAGATCTGCAAATGTATCCGGGATAATGAACAAAGTTTGTTTTTTTTCTCTTGTATACAAAGATTGTAGCGCTTCTCATATAACAGCTAAAAATTATGTAGCCAGTTCAGATACAAATGGTGCTTAGTGGAGTGTGTAGTCGCAAAAAAACAGTCAAAAGACTTGACACTCCCTGGCGTCCGATTACAAGAGTAAAAAATATAGTTTGCAGTCTACAGTGAGTGTTCCTACTAACAGTGCAAAAAAGGTGAAAATGCCATCAGAAATAACTTTACATCCACTTAACTGTCCATTTCCATTAGCTTCCGTTTAGTGATGGCCGATCAAAATCTTACTGCTGGTTAGCCACTTCTTCTAAAGTGCTAAACCGTAACTAGATGTGCACTGAAGTGTTCTGTTTTATTTTTTGTCCTTGGCCACTGGCACATTGTCACTGCTCACACACAAATTTACAGGCTTCCCGGTATCAGTCAGTAAACCAATCAGAGTACAGACAGGTCATGACAGGAGCGCGAATGTACTTTAAGGACGGTTTTGCTGTTTCGTGTGACAAGCCTGTCCAGGAACCTTCGTGCTCGTTTGCTGAGGCTCTCTTTTCGTTGGCTCCGGAGTCGGCAACTTTCAGCTGCATCAGGGCCGTCTCTCCTTAATCGGATTTGGCGGACCATCCCCTCAAATAGCTCCTGGACGTTGTGTTGCAGGACGGCGGAGGTCTCAATGAACTTGCAGTCGAACACTACAGCACAGGCACGACCCTCTACAAAGAAAGGAAAATTTAGTGGTGGACAGTGATATGGATGATTTTCAGGCCTATTTATGTTACACAGTTGTCACTGGAACCTGGAAATTCCCCTCTTTTGTGGTGACCAATTAGAATTTTGGCTTTTCCCTCACTTTCAATACTAGTGACAATAGTCACTAGGACATGCATAGAGAATGACACACACGGCAAAAAAAGTCAAACAGAGAAGAAAAAAAAAGTTGGCATTAGTTACTCTTTAGATAACCCCCTTCCTTCCCCATCAGCACTCATGTCCTAAACTTTCCTGGTATGCTTCTGACATATCCACCAAGTCTGACCTATGGGAAGCCATGCAGCCAGGGTCCCTTTCATGCCTATGGAGCGATCATCTATTGGGATCTATACCAGAGTGTTTCTCAATAGGAATAAATGTTTTTATTGTAATTTTTTATTCCTCACTCATAACATCATCACACGCACGGCTCAAAGACTTTTCGAGAGCTGCCCCGACTCTCTGGAATGGTCTTCCTTGTCCTATTTGGCCTGCTCCTACTTTCTGTTTATTTAAAAGAGCCCTCAAAACCCATCTTTTTAAACTTGCCTACCCTTCTTTTAGACTTTTGTCTTTTAAAACCCTCACTACTTCCCTCCATTACATATCTCCCCTCCTATTTTGTTTTATTTCCTCCACCTCCCAGAATGAAACTCTTCAGGGCAGACTCCTCTCCTCCACCTGTGTCACGGTCTGTATCTGTCTGTCATTTGCAACCCCTATTTAATGAACAGCGCTGCCTAATATGTTGACACTATATAGTTTACTAATATTAATATTAATAATATTAATAATATAAATGTATAAAACAACTGAGAGATTGCCTAGTAGAGCTTGCAGAAAAAGTTGAACAGCTCCCCGCAGGACTTACAGCATGAATTTGGATGGAGGGTGGACAGATAAGTGTAAACTTTCTGAAAAAGTATGGCAGCTACAATGCAACTTGAAAAAGAAATTAGGTTTGCAGTGCAGTGCTTGCTAATGGTTGCGAGGTTCTTGAAGAAGGTAGAAAAGGTTCTATATCCAGATGTTCACTATAGAAAAGAAGCTGGGCAGTAATATAAAGCAAAAGTGTTGTCAGATTTCTTACACAACTTCACATCACACCAGGGGCTAAGGGCCACATATATAAGAAGTATTTCACAAATATTTTGGCAAGTAAAACAATTCTTTTATAGTGTAATAAAATGCCCTGATGTGCTCCTTTACTAACTGTCTGCTCTGATGGTGGAAAGGTGGAACTGACAACCATATGGTTTATTTCGATCACAATGAAGATTTCCTTTATACAGCTTTGCAGTTGTAATTATTTGGCAGAGGAACGAGAAGTGGAGTTTGCCAACAACTGACTTATTGACTGAAATATCTCCAGAGTTTTACTTCCTCATCATCACTCACCTTCCACAGATACTTCTCGGCTGCGGACGAGGTCTGTCTTATTCCCAACTAGGATTATCGGAATATTTTCGTACTGACGTGTCCGTCTCAACTGGATCCGTAATTCAGAGGCACTTTCAAAGCTTGAGCGGTCAGTGACCGAATAGACAATGATGTAAGCGTGACCCACGCGCATGGTGGTGCTGTCACATCCGCCATCAGGCTTCTGAAAAGCAGGGAAAAAACACAAAAAGTTAAGAAAAAGCAAAAGGGTTGCTTTAATTTCTGCAACAATGGACAACAACGAATAGACTGTCTGTCACAGGTGGATTTAGGTTACTTGTAAAGTCACTTGAAGTCCCATAGTCAGGATTCTCAAGACCACAGAAGCCTAGTTTATATCACATTGTTAAAAATCTACACTCTTTATCTCCAAAATGCTTATTTATTTACCTACCTATTGCTCTCACCTCAAAGGTTCAAGTGAATCATTCCCTGATTCTATCTCTTCCTGGACATGGTAAAAAGCAAACCAGTTGCTCAGGCTTGCTCGGAAAAGCTAGCCCTGCCACTTGAAGCCTGATTTCATCTGATATCTACCACAATATTATCAATACCAATTTCATTATTTGACACATTCACATTCCTGCCTTTTGATGAATGTTATTACCCCATTAAATTGCACTAAATGTGACGGAGTGACCAACAAGGAATGAAACTGCAGACTATAATACGGATTTTTAAATGTATAACAAAAAGCAGCTGTGATAAAGCTGGTTGGTTTAAGGCAGAGGACAGGAAGTTTGCTACCATTCTTTGTGTGTCTCCAGCTTGCTGCATTACACATGTTTTTTAATGTATGTATTGTATATGTATACAATAAATGTAAAGCAATAAAGTATCAAGGGAGTTTGCCAAAGCCTAATAATAAATCCAGAGTCGCTTACCTGAATTTCACAGATGTCCATCAGGAGAAGGCTGGTTTCCTCGCCATCCACACACAGCGTACATTTGTAGAACTCTGAGTGAAAGAGTTATTGTGTTATCAAGAAAGCAGTAACTACAGATCATATAACAGAAAGTCGTAATGTAATTTTGCTAATTTGTGTTTTTAGCTAGATACCTTAAAGCTGAAGCTTGATTTACTTCTTTCTTACCTTCCTTGGTTTTTTGTCCCCCTACATTTACATTCTAATGACATCTTTATTACAGACCTTATTTTAGACTCATTGATGTTATTGCTAAGTCTATGTGAAATTCGTGAGAATCAAACTTTGTGGGAGGGGTTAACAAGGTGCTTCACATGGCTTCCTGAAAACATCATAGCACCCTGAGTTAGTGCAGCTCTTATGAGCAGAAGTGGGCATTCCAAGATTGGCTTAGGAAACACCCACATGTGATGTCAAACATCAAGGCAGAAAGGGCTCACAAAAAGACTTGTGTATAAACCTGTCTAGCAGTGATGAGGACTTTCAAGAGAACCGACAGTGAGAGGGAAGATGGAAACTGCCATGTGTGAAGAATACTAATTGCCTGGATATAAATCTGATGTGTTGGTGTTGGGCGATGCAGTCACACACCTGAAACAATCATTACAGATAACACAATTACTGAACACCTGAGCTGTATACTCATTCTGGGTCAGGGGTTCTGAAAGGTTTAATGGCCGAGGAGCAGAACAATAACCCGGGAAGCTGGATAGTATAAAACTAGTACAGATATGGAAGTTTACATCACCTTAGACCGCTTTCAGCAAGCGGGGCAGAACCAATTTAAAAATTAAAACTGAAGCAAAAGCAGCTTTTTTATTTTACAATTTTATGAAATGTATTTTTGATATTTGTCTCAAGTGGAGCTATTTGCCAAAAGTGACATGCAATGGCTCCTGGTGGCTTTTTGTTTTAGCTTTACATGAAGCATGAAATGTACAGCTAGGCCAGACTCAGAGCCAGCTGCTGGAGACGATGTATCATCCTTGCATGGGCAGAACTTACATCATCATCCATCTACAGAGGATCGCCTTCTGCTCAAGCGTATGCTGTGAAGTCGTGGCAAAGATTGCACCTTCCTCTATGTGGCAGTGACATTTACAGTAAACCTGTACATTGCCCGTCATGGCCAAAGTGATAGGTTGGCTGTATAATAAATACTCTAAGTAGTCAGTACTTACTTCCTCTTTTGTCAAAACACTAAAGAATTGAACATTCCAACCAAATAGGCTGTATGCAGTTCCCTATGCATCCACGTTACAGCGAGCTGGCTGGTAAGACCCCGATTGCTGAATTATGGAGAATCAGGAGTGAGTGTTCCTCATCTGTCTGACTCAAGGAGGTGTAATCCTATATCCATAATATCCTATAATATCTTACTATTTGAGTCTATTCAAAAGGAGAACTTTTTCCAGGAAAATAGTACGCCAGGGTAAAACCTTTGAGGGTGAAAGTTACTGCCTGCAAGTAGTAAATTATATAGTTCTGCTAGGGGATTGTTTTTTCTGTCATACATGAATATTGCTACTGATAATAAAGTAATACGTAAATAGTTTTTTTCAGGACAAACTAGGCTTTCTTTTTATAATCTTGTCTTGAAAAAATGATATTAGTTAAAAAAAATTTGTCTGTAATAAACACTAGTGTGTGTTCTTGTCCTTACCTTGTTGTTGATCTGACGATTCTCTGTCTTGCTCTCTTCTGAAAATTCCAACCAAGCTGGTCTTTCCAACCCCGGGATCTCCCAGGAGAACCACCCTGAAGATGCCATCTACTGCCCCATTAGTACCTTCTGATTCAGCTGATTCACCGCCATGTGCTTCAGGTGTGGGCTGAGGAGACGACGCCATGCATACTTCCATTATGGGGTTGTCGTTCTGTGAGCGATTCTGATGAGAACAGGGCAGGGGTGTGCTGGCTCTCCTCCGGAGGGGAGCACGGGCGGCACACATCTAAATAGGTGGAAAGAGGAAGAATTCATCAGATACATGTCCTGCTTATCTGCGACAGTAGCTAGACAACCCTTGGATAGATAATAAAAGATTGTCCCATTTTTTCCACTGCTCTAGGGTGCTCAGTCCCGCCCTTACATCCCATCCAACAAACTGTGTCTTTGGAAGCCCGCCAACCAACTGGAGCATTTGGATGGGCTTCCCTTTGTAAGTGGAGAAGGAGAACATACTTGATAAAGAAGGAGGTCAGTAAAATGGCCACAGTACCAGGGAAGGACAATTTACTGCAGAATACAAAAGCATGCTAGAGGTCTATTTATACATATTCACAGTCAATGTATTGATTCCAACACTTGCTCCTATTTATAAGCTGCTCCGGGGCAATTTATCCTCCCATCCTTACTATCTACGTAATTCGGACAATCTAGACTATCTAGAGCTCTCTGCCTATTTTTGAGTAATTTAAATTAGTCTACGGCCAACCCTACACTTGCCCAAAACATCAGCCAGCACACTAACCTCCCTGTAACCCCGAACAGCACACTTGCCTTTCTAACCAAAACCTGAATATTAACATTAACCTCCCTCTAACCACAACATTCACAGTACTCTCCCTGCAAACCCAACTAACATACAATCCCTACCAGAAGCCTGAACCTCCACACCCCTAAACACAACCCCACCATTACCCCAACTTGCACACTAACCTCCATGTACCTCCAGGCTTAGCACTAACCTCCATGCAACCCCAACAGTGCCCTAATCTCATTATGACCTGCACCCTCAAGCACCCAGTAACCCCAACCCTCACGATAACCTTATTTTAAGTTCCAAAACTCACACTAATCTTTCTCCAACCCCAACAACCAACAAAATAACCCCTCAATAACCCTAGCCTGAACACTGGCCATCCACTAACCCTGACCTGCACAATAACCTCCCTGTATCTCTAACCTGTGCACTAACTTTCCTTTACCTCCCTGACCTGACTATTACCCTACATGCTTTCCTCTCCTAGAACAATATACCCCCCCATACCAATAGCCAACCCATCCTGCAATAAATGATACCAGTGAAAGAATCCTGTTCTTCTAAAGCTAGGAAAATATTTTACAATGGTGCCAACAAATAGTGCTAAATAAAAAAAAAATACACATCAGCTGTACTTTTTTTTAGATGTACTGGCAACCTGGGGCCTGAAATTCCTCCATAATTCAATAAAGTACGCCACAGGATTCACGCACACGCAGTGCATGACAACTAGAATGGATAGCTTTATAAACCGTTATAATAATATTGCAAATTGTTCTCCTCCTTGAAAAATGCCTATTTTGTATCACAATTCCACATTGCCAAGATCCTAGTTCCATAAACTGCAGCTCAAATTATCTTGACATGCATTTCCACAAGTATGTGGTAAGTTTATTATGCAGTAAACTTCAAGTAAACCCCAGAACTTACAAAACAGTTGTCAAAAAGTAGGATTTATCAAAGGATTAAAAAAGTTGCTCTAAGCTGTGCTGCCAAACTTTGGATTTATTAGTGAATTGATGGTGCGCTTACCTCGACCCCACTGCCGACTCAACACAAAATTCCCTCCGTGCTTAGCAAGCTTTCACCGCAAGGTTCCTATGTCTATTTGGTTGAGACAATTAACGATTGATTGATACTTTCAAAACTGTTTTGTTGGAACGAAATCTTTTGTAGAGCTGTGAAATTCAAGACCAATTCTTGCATTCAACTTGACAGTTCCTATAGTCTTACAGTCACTGTACTTTCACACAGGATACTTCTCTTATTATCTTTATAGAGATTATCTCTAAAAGCCAATATAAGATTTTGTTTTTCTTTTGTGTGTTCACAAAAACTGGGGTAACATCTCTGTGTTCTCCTAAACAGCCCTTGTGTGTTTAATAACAGTCCTTGAGTTAAGTTATAACTCCATAGTCCCTTTGCTCTTGAAATCTCGAGTCTTTGTACTTTGAAGCTTTTGTTCTCACAGCCCTGTTCTCATTGACTGTTCTTATATCCTGTTTGGCAGTCCATGAGCTCTAAAATGTAGTCCTGCGTTGGTCACTTATATTACCATTTGTGTTACCATTCTTTAAATCCTCATTTAGTGCTGCTCCTCAAGCTGGCATTTTGCTGTATTTGACAGTTCTTTTGTGTTCTAAAAAAGACACCAACAGTCCATGGAATATGTTAGTCTCTGTACCCTCTCTGATGCTTCCTAAAAAAGCCCACGTTTTTCCCATACAAGGTTCTTGCAGGAACACAGTCCTGGGTTTCTCACAGAGAGTTTCACTCTTCAGGTTGTCGGCCTTTTACATCTGGCAGACGTCTCATCATTCTTGACAATCCTTCTCAGCAATTCTTTCGCTACTTCCTTTGGTCCATGAGTTGTCTCTGCTTTTAAGATGTTATACTCCAAAACAGCATCTGGCTCCGGAGCTGACAAATGAACCCCGAGCAATCATCCAGCTGTGCTTTATAAGACCGACTCTCAGTGACACAATCCCTCCCCCTGAATATAACAGTGACCACTGTACAGAACTGCACTGTGCAACCAAAACTATCCCAATTGTTACTACTGTGCAGGAACAAAGATATAGCATCAAAATTTCATTTAAAAATTGTCATTATTATCAAATTTAATGCAGAATGAAATGTTGGATTGTTGATGTATTTTATGTCCTTCTTTCTCAGAAGTAAATGTCTACTAAAATCTGAATAATGCTTACCTATTCGAAGCTCCAGGCTCCCGCTAGCACCCAGTTGGGGCAGTGGGTCATACACTCGTCATTCAGTAGATATGGCTGAACGCAAATCCAGCCTCTTTCCTAAACAGCATGTGACCCCCTGCCTAGGCTATGTTTGGGTACCACCTGTAAATATTACAAAGGTTTAAAAAAAGGGGCATGTACAATAGGTCAGCTTTAAAGTATATCCGAATCCAAACCTTTTTTTTTGGTTGGAACAGAGAAGGAAAGAGTTATTAATTTATTAAAAACATTGTACAATTCTTTTCTCCCATAGGACTCAAAGTCGAAAGGCTACGTAATCTGTTATTCTCAGACTCCCATCCAAGAACTAACCAGCTCTGACCTTGCTCCAAAATCAGATAAGGCCATTTTGTGTATAAATGTAAAATTTAACTACAATCATCATATACAGAGGCATGAATGTATAGGAATTCAATATGAAATAACTATATATAATTATAGTTGTATATAAGTTAACCTAACTGCCATTCACATGCGGTAATAGCTTATCAGATCTGTTGTAAAATTTTGCTCATGTACAAAAAAGTAGGTTCACTAAAAAATATGCCTCCACTGCTTATATTTAACCTGCCTTTGCTTTCCCAGAGCTCCAATACCCTGGTGAAGAGTAAGGCATAAAGTACATTATACTTTCAAATATTGTGGAGCAAATCACTCACTTACTCTCCCTTACTCCCGTGTGACCCAGCCCATAAGAACAGTAAAAGAGTCAATAGACCTGTGTAAGGATGCGTACACATTTTCAGTAATTAACGTTGGAAAGGATCTTTCCTGATCCTTTCCAACAACAAAAGACTGAAAGATGCATAAACGAGTGCTATACATACAGTGTAGTTCTTCTCTATAGAGAAGGGAGAACTATGAAGCGGGTCAGGATGGATCCTGCATCAGGATGGATCCATGAATGACGTCAGGGGAACGCTGTACACAGATTCTCGTACCATACTAGCCCTGAGGCAATTATAAGACGAGAAACATCTGAAATGTGTACGTAGCCTTAGCTAGCACTAGTATCAACCTGGGAAATGTGGATGACAGAGGTGAGTTAAGATACGCAGATAAACTGTCTGATATTAAAGGAAAACGTCAGTTTGTCCTGCACAGATAAAGTACTGGTGCACTAAAAACAAACACTGGGTATGATTTTTTATCTTTTGTTATTTGTTTGCATAACTGGGTTATATTGGGTGTCCTTGGGTTAATTCAGAGTCTGTGTTCTTTAATGACTGTGCAAGGTTTCTGTAAAATCCCCAGTGCTATATAGGCATTTTCCGACTAATAGGAATATTCAGTACCACATCTTCTTCAGGAGAGCAGCTGAAAAAGAGAAGAGTTTATTAATCACGCATGTAATTACAGTGCTGAATATTTAGTTACATCTAGACTGCTGGCATTTTTAGATTCAGATTTAGATAAAATAAAGCCAACTACATTAAGGGAGGAAAAACATTCATTGGTAAGCCACACTATTTACCACCAATCATTAATACTGTTTTATAACATGCAAGGATATATACAGATAGATAAAAACTCACCTAGGTTTGCCAAGAAGAAGTTCTCTGCAAAGTTTCTCATTCTCTTCGTTCCAAGACTTACACAGAGAATCTCCGGATTTCTGCAGAAGTAACAGCTCTTCTTGCAGCTCTGCCACCATCTGTGGGAAAAGATTTCACAACCTAAATTAGACGTAAACCCTTATATTGCATGAAGAGTGATACTAATCCAGCCCTCGCCCATGGATGCGGTGTCCTAAGCGGGAGATTACATCTTTTGTCACACTCCCATCATAAAAATAAGCATTAGTTATTGGTCTAGGAAGATTTTATTTTTAGTTTTAAAAAGTAATAAGTACATTCCAGTTAATATTATTAAACAGAATTTATATAGCGCCAACATGTACGCAGGGCTGTACATTAAATAGGGTTTGCCATGTACCACTGACCTGCTGATAGGCCTGAATATTTTGCTTCATCTCTTGGTTCTGCAGGCACATTCGTCTCAGTGACAGAGGCAGACAATCTATGTGTTGCTGTCAGAAAAATAGTTAAAGAATAATTCCGGGCACATATAAAATTCTCAAAACTAGTACAGAATTGTATACTTTTAAACATCATGTAATGTATTATTAAATTGAAGCCATGTAAGTACCTAAAATTGATCTGCGTGGCGGGGAATGGACTGAAAGGGGTAGAGGATACAAAATAAATCATTTACCGGTAATTGTACTGCAAGTGCAGGTTGTAGAAAATGATTTACCTGCTGAAAGAGGTGTAAACCACAAATAAGTACTGTAACCTCTGCAAACATATCCAACCAATCAGTGTTGGAGAAGGAATCAATTGAACAGGATAGATTTTCCTGAATGTTTGCCACTGTTACTGATACAGTTTCAACACCAGTGGTGTGTGCTTAAAACATAAACATGAGCTGATTGTGCATGTTTATGGAAAGATCTTCAGTGAGGACATTCTTTCAGCAGACCCAGATCTTAAGTCTGTGACTAGATGTTCTCTTTTGGTTGGTGGTTCTCCGTTGAATGTCATACACAAGGCTTTTATAGGTAAAATTTTAGCTGAAATAAATAGTCTGGCGACAGGGTCTTTCTAATTCTCACACCTCTATTATTATTATTATTATTATTATTATTATTAATAAACAGGATTTATATAGCGCCAACATATTACGCAGCGCTGTACATTAAATAGGAACTAGACCTCATGTTTCTTTTTCTCAATACAGTTAAATAACTAAAGTTGATTGTTTCTTAGAGCCACCAGCTTCTTCAGCTTTCACTTGCATTTCTCCTGCTGTCATTTAACACTTTTATAAAGATCTATGTCAGCACGAGACAGAGTGAGAGTCGGAAACCTCCTTGATGAAGAGACCATGCCTCCTAAAGAACTGACTGTATTGACTCTTGCAGCAAATTAAATTCCGGATCCGATTTATCAAGAACAGGATAGAGTCGATTGCTGTGGTCAGCCAATGTCAAACACCTTGAAAAATGTGGCTTAGAATTAGGAAAGGTGCTTTGCTGCGGCACTTTAGAAAATCAGTCAAAGGATTTGAGTCCTTTTTTGGAGCGTTGCTGGAAGATTTATAGCAGGGAAGAATGCAGCTTATAGAAGAGGCTCAGCGAAGATCCTGTATGGAACATGCCAGACATAGCTTCAGGAAGAAAGGAGATCCCCTGATAACACAGCCTTCTCAGCACAGATATGGGAGACAAAGGAGCTCCTCTTCATATCTACAGAAGTGTTTTTTTTTTTAGAAAATGCCACTTTGTAATACTCTTACAATAAAATAAAAAAGGAGATGCCAAATGCTTGACACAATAAAACATATCAAGCCAAGAACAGAAATGGAAGCTTGCCAGTCCATTGAAATGTTGGCCACATTAGTTTTCTTTTTTATGTTTTCTCTTTATTTTTAAAGATCCCTTCAATAACACGCTTCATGCTGTACATTGACAACACTCACTCACTATACAATATCTATGTATTTATGTTGATTTATGCTGTAGAGTTGAAAATTGATAATGTAATATAATATTTAAAGCTGAACTACAGCGGAAAATGCACTGAAATGCTAATTTTGGTCTAGGGTCCTTTTAAAAGCAGTTTTACTTTCCTTTTTACACTGCTCCCATAGACTTTATACTCTCTATGCAATTGGTTTTTCTGAGGTTGCTTCTCCAAGGTACCCCATCGTTTGTACTCTGACATCATTACAAAAATGCCCAGCAGTCCTGCATTGTAAGTATGGGTGCACAGAGCCCAGACACAAACTAGAGCAGTGTTTTTTAACCCTTTGAACATGGGGGAACCATTTAAATAATTTTTAGGTCTTCAGGGAACCCCGAATATAAATATTATAGCCACAGCTCACAATATATTGGTGTAGTGGTCATTGGGAAGAATGCTTCTATTTTTTTTTTTTTTTTATAAATTATTTTTATTAAAAGATATCAAGGTACATAGAGAGAAAAGAAAATAAAGTGGTCATAACATACAGTTCAAAAAAGAACATACAGCAAGGTTAGGTTCTAACAATACATATCTTCAAGCTTGTGGCTTAACGGCCAACCGCATAGAAATACAAACATTGTAACCAACCCGTTGTGCTGTATCAGTAGCAGTAACCATGATATCTTAAGGTTTTCAAAAACATTTTTTATAAGAAAAGAAAAATAAAAGAAGAACAAACAATTTACCTAATTAAAAAAAAGGAGTTAGGAATAAAAAAAAAGAAAGAGAAAGAGAAAAAAGGGAAGAAGGAAGGGGGGGGGGAGAGATGGGGGGACATGTCCGAAACATGAAGAAGTGCCAGGGCTGGATTGCCCCTTATATCCACTTCTGTAAGCTTTAAGATAATATTAGCTACCGAGCTCCAAAAAAATTGCAATTTTGAGCATTCCCAGAAAACATGCAGTAGCGTACCCTGTGTGTCGCCACATCTCCAGCAAGTGCTATCCGCCCCCGGGAAAAGTGGGCATTGACCAGCTATAGAATCAATCACATCTCTGAAAAAGTGGCAGAATGCAATTAGACATCCATCCCAGAATACTCAGGTATCTAGGGTGTCAGGTTAACTGATCTGAGAGGCACAAATTGTTCATTGCTTACGGAACAACCAGCAACCTTTGGAGGAACCTGGTTAGAAAACACTGACCTAGAGCATCAGCAGGCTAGTTGAAGGAGTAGTGAAGAATAAGTCAGGCAAAATTGCCTTTAAATGGTACCCTCAAAAGAATGCACATTTTACCCTAGCAGTGTAGGAGTAGCCTTAAAGATCAACCGTACCAGGAAGAATATATAGACTTCCCTCACTGGTCTCATAAAAATGCTGCGGTTTCAATCCTACTTCATAATATGATCATAAATAAGCCGGAAAGCAGAATTTCTAATCTGTATACTGTTTTTGGTCAGCCCTGAAGCAATGGGATAAGCATATAGGTCAGGCAGCTAGCATTATCACAAAAGCACAAAGTCACTTTTACTAACCTGCACTACAGCCTGTAGAGCATTGTCCTTCACCTTTTGTTGATCAGTAAACAGTTTCTGAAGCTCTGTTTGGGCTAAAGCTTCCACATCAACTGCCCGATTCTTTGTAAAGATACAAAAACAGAACAGAAAAGTTATCATATGTGCCCACAAAAAAGACAATGACTGACTGATACTATTCCAAGGTTGTGTGCAAAAATTAGCGCAGCACCTTTGATGAAAATTGTGTTCACAGATCTAGTTTAACAAAAGATCTGAGAATTGATGACCGTCAGGGAAATGAATGTGTTTACGGAGAATTATGACAAGTAATTTGGTCTGTCACAAAGCAAATCTCCTGTGTGAAAACCTTCAGGTATAAATTGTTATACTAGTAGTGTGGTGGTGTCAATTCCAAAAAGCCTGAAGTGAAAGCACCATCTGGTGCTTTTCCCAAGGGATTATTTTAACAAGATGTCCTTAACATTTTTTTATTTGTGACACTTTGAGCACTGTCATCTGATTGGATGCTATGGGGAACACATCAAACTCTTCTTCCCTCTATATTTTAAGCATAAGCTTCATGGCTGTCCGGTTTCATTACTTCTTTGTCCATCATCAACTTATCTCACCTGATGGGTCTCGCCGAGCATACGCAGTTGTCTTTCTAGATCTGCAGCTTGCAAGATTGCCACAGAATGCCCACGGTCCCTATACTCCCGAAGCTGTTGCAGGTCTTTCTGGACCTCTTGTAGCTTGTTCTCACAGACCTTTAGTTGATCACAGAGTGCTACAAACGGAAGGCAGATAGTAAAGGTCAAGCACAGTCAGACTGTGGAGGAGAACTGGTTAGTTTATTGCTAGCCTATACACAATGATACAGTACCTAATGCCCTGTATACTCTAAATTTCTAAAAAACAAAATCACAATAGACATGATGTTCACAATTCAAAAATAATAAATACAATATTCAACCCCAAACCTGTCAATCACAATAATTATTTGGTGGAAGGGAGGTACCTAAAATCGTGTATTTCCAAGATCCCTGCTTCACAATCGGTTGTAATTGGCACCTTTCATCAATCATGTGCAATAAACACAATACCATCTAATGTCTGTCTGGTAGAAGCACAGCCCACTATTGTTGGAAGAGTGACAATAGGAGCAGTTATGTAAAACTCAGGAAACAGAAAGTTTTTGTTTTTTTTTTCACTTCTATAAGTGTATACTAGAGTTTTGAAGAGGTGCTTTAGATATAAACAGCCTGTCTGTATCACTCACAATGAATATCTTAGAATGAGACATAGGCGGCCTCGCTGCTGTGTCTAAATAATAGACAGTAGGACTGACCGTCTGGCCTGTCTCCTGAACAATTACTGTGTTTCTTAACCCTGAACTATAGGAATAGCCATGCTGCTGTTATATCTTGATAAATTTGATTTGCTATAGGGGAAATTTATAAGCGCATACTAATATTGTTGGTATCACACAATCACTTCAACCTTGGATATTCTCACCAGTTAAACGCTCTTGCCATTCTACTCTGGTCTTCTCTAGATCTTGCTGAGCATCTTGAATTTGACGGTCTGCCCAAAGCTGAACCGCTAAGCGAGTGCTCTGGGGGAAAACACATAAACAGTTACTGCTAAAACATCCTTCTCAGGAATAAAACACAGACCAAGCCACAAGGGCTAGGCTATAGATAAACTCCCTCAAGACCTACCCCAGTTTTGTCATACTGCTGCAAGTATTGGGTGGCGCTCCTCATACTCTCCTGTTCCACTTCAGTTATTGCTTTCAGCAGGGTGGCATTGTCCTGTTCTAGGCGTTGACAGCGCGAACGTAGGGTGGACAATGATGGTTCATTATAGGGCTACATGAAGGGAGGAAAAATTATGTAGGCAGTCAGGTGCAATGATCAGTGAGCTATAAAAAAGTGAAGGGGAGCAGAATGGAAAGTGCTGAGATTGATGACATGCAGTTCTGCAATAACCTATGGGCTGGATAGGGCACTCTTATGTTTAAAGTGCATGGAAGGCCAACAACCCTACTGCTAATTATGAGGTAGCAGATTAATTTGGCGGACAATGCAAACCATTGACAAAGTCAGCCGAAAAAAATACATGTAAACGCACGCTCATCTTTCAATATACCGTATTTTTTTGCCGTATAAGACGCACTTTTTCTTCCCCAAAACTGGGGGGGGAAAGTTAGTGCGTCCTTTACGACAAATGTGTTATAAAATAATTAAAATAATATACTCA
>NC_092863.1:5725539-5729621 GCF_032062135.1 Pyxicephalus adspersus | reverse complement strand
GGGAATTTGAATGGCACATGAGTGATCAGAAGGGGAATACCAGTATGAATGGCACATGAGTGATCAGAAGGGGAATAATCTTTTTTTTCTAGATTTTCCTCCTTTAAAATTGGGTGCGTCTTATATTCCGGAGCATCTTATACGGCGAAAAATACGGTACATAAATATATATTATTACACAGTACTTATATAGCGCCAACATAATATGCAGTGGTGTACAAAGTCCATACTCATGTCACTAACTGTTACTCAAAGGGGCTCACAATCTAATGTCCCTACCATAGTCATATGTCATTGATACAGTCTAAGGCCAGTTTTGGGACCTGAGTATTTGAGTTTGACACCCCTGCTGTAAAGTAACAAGGACATTGGACAGGGTATATGATGAGCAATAATAGTTTGTTACGTGTTGCTGACATCTAGTGGCCACTGATAGAATTACACCCAGAATACAAAGTGCTCACAAACTATCTGTGTTGAAAAAAACGCAGACACTGCAAATAACCTGAAACACTTATTACATATTAGGAAACAACTGCAGCTCCCATGACTGACAGATATAGCCCTACCAAAGACGTGAAGGAAACGGAACCTTAAACAAGATGGCTATGTATACTATAAGAGATCATTGCTATTCAGTTTCGAAGAAATTCTATTCACACACAGCCACCCCAAATATCTGCACATCTTGTACGACGCTACGCCTCTAACATGTGTGCACACATGGAGTGGCTTCACTTTCACCTTTTGTGTGTGTCAAGCAGGTTTAAGTCAGAAAAATAAACTTTGCTACAACGCAAACGGGGCTTTAAAAAAGGTTCTGTTTATACTGTGCTGTGAATCGGAATGTAATGAAACATATATTAATAAATAATATAAGAAATGTAAGACTACTTATAAAACAAATTAAGATTGTCATTATTAAGTATTTATGATTGGCTTCATTCCATACTTACCTCTTTTCCAAGGGTCTTATTTATCTAGTTCAGTTAAATCACGGTTTCTTCCTCTTCTACTTCGGTTGAGGTGGGGGTGCTCCTTAAGATTGGTACTCAGTGACAAATGTACAATACCCTACGCAGAAGCTGTGTAATGACACCCCCCAATTAGGTAGGCTTGACAGCCAGGAAACGGTTTAAATGATGCTGACTGTCATTCAAACCAGGAAAGTACAGCTGGAGTCTTAAAGGGTGTTAAAGGGATTAAATAGGACCATTGCAGCTAAATTGGCCATTACCAGCATGAAAGTCAGACATTTTACCATCACAGTTTACATCTTCTAAAAATCAACAAAGCCAATATTATTCTATGGATAGGTTAATATGCAAGTGCTACATACTACCAGAAAGTCACCACTCAGCCGGTTTCTTGTCTTCTGATGATTCTTGTCTGTAATTGAGCCCGGAGGTCTGCTCTTTGTCCTTTTGGGGCTGTCAGTTTCGATACGTGGCAAACCTAAGGAATACATACAGCAATAGATACATATTAAAGGGATCCAGTTCCATCTAATGAGCCTGATAAAGGGGTGTGAATGTTACCTATAGAAGGCAGGCTCTTTGCATTGGTCCCTATGACACCCCTGTGGTGCTGGACACATGAGCTCTTTGGGGTCCTGCAGGCTGCACAGCTGTGTCCATTCATGGCGTTCCTCTGCCACTTGCTGTAATCCTGGGGCACAATGAAAAGCAAACATTATCATAACTATTACTTAATCTGTGTCCCATCCAGTTCTGTATAAAACAAATTGTAATTATTAGTGTGTCATGGCTGGATGCAGATAACTGTGAACAATAGGTCATTTAACCACTCCCCTCCCTGTTGGTGTTCCCCAAGGGTCAGTCCTTGGACCGGTTCTCTTTTCTCTGTACACCTCCTCTCTCAGTAGTCTCATATCCTCCTTTGGCTTACAGTACCATCTGTATGCTGATGACACTCAAATCTATCTGTCCACCACTGACCTGTCTCCCTCAGTCCTGGATAAGGTCACCATCTCATCATGGATCTCATCATGGATGTCTGACCGATTTCTGAAACTCAACCTGAAGAAAACAGAACTCATCATCTCCCCCCTTAAATTCCAAATCTCCCCCTGACATATATCTAACTGTTAACAACACTGTTATTCGGCCCTCCCCTCAGGCACGTTGTCTTGGTGTGACCTTTGATTCTGCCCTTCCATTTACCCCCCCATATTCAGACCATTTCCAGGTCCTGTCACTTTCACCTACACAACATCTCCAAAATCCGCCCCTACCTGTCCCCTGAGACCACCAAACTCCTTGTACATGCTCTTATATCATCTCTTGTCTGGACTACTGTAACATCCTTCTCTCTGGTATTCCACTAACACGACTCTCTCCTCTACAATCTATTATGAATGCTGCAGCCAGACTCATCCATCCTTCCCACTGCTTCTCTTCTGCTGCCTCCCTTTGTAGTTCTCTTCAATTGGCTTCCATTCCATCTGAATCAAATTCAAGTTCCTGTGCTTTGCCTTTAAATCCCTACACAGTTCTTATCCCACTTACATTTCTGACCTGAAAAATACCCCCCCAGCCGCTCTCTTTGCTCCTCCATTGACCTACCAATGACTTCCTCACTCATAACCACATCACACGCACGGCTCCAAGACTTCTCTAGAGCTGCCCCACTCTCTGGAATGGTCTTCCTCATCCTATTCGGCATGCTCCTACTTTTTGTTCATTTAAAAGACCACTAAAGTATATATGGAGCATCAGCTCTTGACTGGTGCCCCTTTTCCAAAGCTCCAGCTGGTCCCCTGCTAATACAGTAGAACTGTAGAGCAAAATAGAAAGTGAAATACATAATGCAGGCTGCCCTTGCAGTCCTCCATGTTTCTAAAACAGCTGTCAGGCACTGAGAGAAGCCTCAGCAGCCCTTTCTCCAGGAATTTAAGCTCTTTCATTACTCTTTTTGTATGCTTATCAGAATAACTGAACATCTGAGGTTGTATCAACAACTAAAAGTTGTCTGCTGTCTGTAAGCGAGAGATCTTGCAAATGTGCTAATAGACGGCAGATTTATTTAACATTATTCCATGTTCCCGCCAGGTAATGGGCCTGGCGTAGAAGCACAGAAAGGATAATAGATGGAGGGCTGCAGATCTCCGGGCTAGGTAATTATTTCCCTGCTGACACACAGAGGGCTGGCAGCTAACACAATCTAAAGATCTGCAGTGTTACATAATTTAGTTATATTTCAGACTGTCTGTACAAAATGTTCTTACTACTGTATTCCTCCAATCACCATCTCGTGGAGACAGGTGGTACTGACAATTCCCTTCTCAACTAAATTGCTGGCGGGGAAAGTTGCTGGGATGTGATGAGATTTTATCATCATATAAAAACTGATATGCAGCCATAAACAGGGCACTGTAATCAGAATGTATTCGCAGGAAGATGTCCTCTTACCATAAACCACGCAGTCTGAGATGCTCTTTGTGTCTGTGGGGATGACTTTGCCAGGTTTTAGATTTGCAGAATTCGGTCAGGGATGTGCTGATCTCTGGGATGGCCTGTCATGAGAGATACAGAACTTTACATTATTAGAGGTGAGGAGGATTAGAGAGTCACAGACCTGTATGGCATCCTATTGTGAGTCAATGCACTGCCGCTCTCTAAATCTCACACTGGAATCTCTACACAAAGCGTTACACCATATAGCTTCAGATCCAGGGACCTGTCTACAGGGCCACAGAACTGAATGTTACCGGTATAATAAAACTGTATTTACCCCATAAAACAGAACTGTATGTCTAAGGTATAATAGAACATGTCCTGATATATCACAAGTGTATATCCCAATATAACAGAAGTGTATGTCCCTGGAATATGTCTCCCTCTGGAAGACTGTTTGTGCATCAAAGGGGGTCTGCCCATCTCTGGAAGAGTTTCATTTTCTAAGAATGTGTCTGTCTGTTTGTCTCCTTGAGACTGTCTATCTGTCCCTCTTTGGGAGTCCATGCGTCTGTCTGTCCCTCTCCAGAAGGCCGTCCGTCTGTCTGTCCCTCTCCGGAAGGCCGTCCGTCTGTCTGTCCCTCTCCGGAAGGCCGTCTGTCTGTC
>NC_092863.1:5632236-5725171 GCF_032062135.1 Pyxicephalus adspersus | reverse complement strand
CTGTCTCCCTCTGGGAGGCCGTCTGCCTGTCTGTCTCCCTCTGGGAGGCCGTCTGCCTGTCTGTCTCCCTCTGGGAGGCCGTCTGCCTGTCTGTCCCCCTCTGGGAGGCCGTCTGTCTGTCTGTCCCTCTCTGGGAGGCCGTCTGTCTGTCTCCCTCTGGGAGGCTGTCTGTCTGTCTCCCTCTGGGAGGCCGTCTGTGTGTCTGTCTCCCTCTGGGAGGCCGTCTGCCTGTCTGTCTGTCTCCCTCTGGGAGGCCGTCAGTCTGTCTGTCCCCCTCTGGGAGGCCGTCAGTCTGTCTGTCTCCCTCTGGGAGGCCGTCAGTCTGTCTGTCTCCCTCTGGGAGGCCGTCAGTCTGTCTGTCCCTCTCTGGTAGGCTGTCAGTCTGTCTGTCCCTCTCTGGGAGGCTGTCTGTCTGTCTGTCTCCCTCTGGGAGGCCGTCAGTCTGTCTGTCCCCCTCCGGGAGGCCGTCAGTCTGTCTGTCCCCCTCCGGGAGGCCGTCAGTCTGTCTGTCCCCCTCCGGGAGGCCGTCAGTCTGTCCGTCCCCCTCCGGGAGGCCGTCAGTCTGTCCGTCCCCCTCTGGGAGGCCGTCAGTCTGTCTGTCTCCCTCTGGGAGGCTGTCAGTCTGTCTGTCCCTCTCTGGGAGGCTGTCTGTCTGTCTCCCTCTGGGAGGCCGTCAGTCTGTCTGTCCCCCTCCGGGAGGCCATCAGTCTGTCTGTCCCCCTCCGGGAGGCCGTCAGTCTGTCTGTCTCCCTCTGGGAGGCTGTCTGTCTGTCTGTCCCTCTCTGGGAGGCTGTCAGTCTGTCTGTCCCTCTCTGGGAGGCTGTCTGTCTGTCTGTCTCCCTCTGGGAGGCAGTCTGTCTGTCCCTCTCTGAGAGGCCGTCTGTCTGTCTGTCTCCCTCTGGGAGGCCATCTGTCCCTCTCTGGGAGGCCGTCTGTCTGTCTGTCCCTCTCTGGGAGGCAGTCTGTCTGTCTGTCTCCCTCTGGGAGGCCGTCAGTCTGTCTGTCTCTCTAGGAGGCTGTCTGTCTGTCCCTCTCTGGGAGGCCGTCTGTCTGTCTCTCTGGGAGGCCGTCTGTCTGTCTCTCTAGGAGGCTGTCTGTCTGTCCCTCTCTGGGAGGCCGTCTGTCTGTCTCTCTGGGAGGCCGTCTGTCTGTCTCTCTAGGAGGCTGTCTGTCTGTCCCTCTCTTTCTAGGATGCTGTCTGTCTCTGGGAGGCTGTCTCTCTGTCTCTTTCTGTCTGGGAAGCTCTGTCCCTCTCTTACAACTTTTAAGCCTCTTCTAAGTCTCCTGTCATTTTCTATAAGATTTTTTTCAGCTAGCACGTCTGTGTGTAAATGAACCTTTCATTCAGACTCACTGCTCCTTTCCTTCTTTCCGGTCTCTCTCTACATACAAGTTTTAATCCCGTTTCCAAGGCAATAAAGTCACGTGACACCTCTCTCCGCCATCTTGCCTCACCCAGCCGTACCAACATGGCTTCCGGTTTACTCCTGACCTCTGCCCTCCAATCACAGTGGAGCGTTCTGGGCACTGGTTGGCAGGGGGAGCCCGCGTACAGCACTTGCAAGATCACGTGGAGTTAAGCGCGCGGCTTGTGTGAGGTGAGACGAGAAGGTGTCTTCTGCATGTCTTCACCATGGAAACAGCAGCTCCAGGTGGGAAAACAAAAGCAGGTATCAGGTAACTTTATTGCCTGAATATGAAGTCATCTAAAACATTTTTTTAAATCATACCACTTGTCATACCTCCACAAAGAGAACCTGTAATGTGTTTTGCTGCCTCTAAGTTTCATATCCATAATGCCATCATAATAATAAAGCCTAACTACAGCCAAATGTATTTGTTTCTTGTTATAGAGTAGGGAATAGCATTTGGAGAGGTTTTTTCTCTTACTTCCTGTCACTGTGACACCTGGTGTAGAAAAGTCGATAGCAGTTGTCACCAACTCTGAACTTTGACAATGGCAACAATAAAAAAAGGTTTTAGTGTTTTGTCTCTACTGTAAAAATCTCTTATCAATTCCAAAACATTTAAGCTGCTCAATCTTTACATTTGCAATGGAATTGGTTAGAGCTCCATGGGTTGCCTATAGCAACCAACCAGCTTTGCTAAAAAAATGAAAAATGATTGGTTGTTGCAGCCTCCTCCCTTCGCTCATTTTTATTTATATCTAATGAACTTGAATTGTCTTCTTCATCTCTCGGTGATGCAAGGTCTCCTCACCGAGGATCCCAACCTTACACTTGCCCATTGCAGCCATTTTTAAAAGGGTTTGCTTGACTTTTTATGGCTTTTATAGTCAGGAGAATGTAAGAAGAGAAGGGGGTGTTGGGCAAACGGTAATACGTCACCACCAGAGTTGGAAGAAATTGGTGGTTTGGTAAAGCAGCGTCTAACCATAACTAAGTTCTGGATGGATCGATCTCTTTAATATCACACAGTACACGAATATCAACGGATACAACAGACGGTTTCATTGTTTTTATTTTTACAAGTGTCACATATAATGTTCTTGTGCTCACGGTGGTTTCCTGCATACAGTTAAAGGGAACCTGTCCAGAGAGAAAAGGAGGCCGCTATTGCTGATTCCTCATTCTTAAATTTCTTGTTCCCTGGCTCTGGATAGAAGAAAGGTCTATGTAATAACAAGAAGGAAGACAGAGGCGGCCTTCAAAGTTGGCATCAAAGGTTCTGGTTCACCGGGCCCTAGGCTACATAGGTCAGGCGCAGTGTTTCCCAATACGAGGAATACTTCCTGCAAGAGGTGTCCGTGGTCAGTGAATTAGATCAGTGTTTGCCAACCAGGGTTCCTCCATACGTTGTTAGGAGTTCTTTAAATAACACCAATTATCTTTTTTTGGCTATATGTAAGGGTGACAATTTTCCCATTGGCCAGCAATGTAAGAGACATTCTTCCTATCGATATATTCTTCCTATCTTCCTGTGGATATAGTACATTGCTCAACCCAGAAATTTTTTTAAGCCGGGTGGGAAGAAATTTTAGGTGGGTGGCAGCCCCTGTATTGTGACCAAAACTATTTGGTAACCACCCAAAAACAGCCGGGTGGGTGCTGAAAAGTGCTGGGTGGTGCACCCTGCTAAAAGTGCCTGGGGAGAACCCTATAGTACTTATAACAGGGGTTCCTTGAAGACCTGAGTGTTAGTTCAAGGGTTCCTTTATATTAAAAAGGCTGGATTAGATGTATGGTCTCTGAAATCCCAAGAGATAGCTTGCTGCTGCTGCGTTATGATAAGTAACAATGGACTATAGGCCACAGGTTGAGCATCAAGGATTGAGGTAAGATGTCCTTATACTTAGTCAAGGGCCAGTTCAGTGTCCTGTGGTCAATGAGAAGCCCCAGGATCATCTGTCAATAGAAAGTCCCAGGATTGGTGGTCAATGGGAAGTCCTAGAATAGATGATCAATAGGAATCCCCTGGATTGGTGGTCAATACAAAGCCCCAGGAGAGGTGGTCAATAGGAAGCCCCTGGATGGTGGACAGTGGGAAGCCCCAGGATCGGTGGTCAATGAGCAGTCCCAGGACTGGTGGTCAGTGGGAAGCCCCAGGACTGGTGGTCAGTGGGAAGCCCCAGGATCGGTGGTCAATGGGAAGCCCCAGGACCGGTGGTCAATGGGAAGCCCCAGGACCGGTGGTCAATGGGAAGCCCCAGGACCGGTGGTCAATGGGAAGCCCCAGGACCGGTGTTCAATGAGAAGGCCCAGGATTGGTAATCAATGGAATTAAATAATAAAAAAAAACTAATGCCCGTGGTCACTGTTGGAGTCATTGGGAGGAACTATGGCCCATTGTTGGTGGCAGTGGAAGAAATTGGGCTGGTGCTTAGTGGGAGAAATGCCTATTACTGGTATTCACTGGAGAAACAGTGCTCCATTCTTGGTTTTAGTGGGAGAAATAGGGCATTATCAGTGGTGTCCTTGGGAAGGATGGGGTCTTGAAGACCCGGTAAAGACAAGCAAAGAACATTGTTTGTGGACCACTGGTCTAGAAGTTACGTATTGGTTCTTGCTGTCATCTAGGCAGGCCTAAAGCCTAGATTTAATATCAACCTGTCTCTGGGACTGAAAATGATGAGAAAGGATAACCTAACAGGATTCCCAACCCTTGTAGTAAAAGCTCAGAAGGATTTGTTGGTGGCACATGGCCAGATAATGTTTGGGAAACACCAGTTTACCAAGATCCAAGCACAGTTTATCCAGCACTGGACTGGCAAAGCTTTTGTACAATGTTTTATGCTAGTTCCTGTTTGTCCTCTTCTTTGAAGTTGATACTTTTGACCAGCTCAGTAACGAGCTCTTGCAGGACGTTTGATCTTTGCTTTCCTACTTCCAGCACGCTTGTGTGATCCACCGAATCCACCATCTCATATGCCTGGGCCACGCGGTTCGTGATCAGAGAGAGACCAAACACTCGCATCCCACAATGCTTTGCGACCACCGCCTCGGGAGCTGTGCTCATACCTGCAAACAGAAGGTAATCTTACTTAAAATGCCCATGATTGCTCTGAAGTCTGTCTGTCCAGTTTTTTTATTTAAATTTGCATTTGTTCAATAAAGTTTTACAGAAAAATAAAAAAATTTTGGAAACCATTAGATTTGAGTATGAGGTTTTCAAACAAATCTAAACGCAAAATTACCAAAAACTGTTTTATTTCCTTCTTATGGTGAACTGCAGCCTACCCGTCTTGCACAGTTGTCCAGGCTCCTCTCCGGTACTGAAATTGTTAATTGTCATTTCAGTGCACACTGTGAGCTTCTCACAATGTGCATCAGAAGCTGCAGCAAGTCAGTAAAGAAGTTCAGAGCTTTTCTTTTGCCCTATCTCAAAGAGCCTAGAGCCTTCCCAGTTTTTATCTTGGACTAAAGAATGATTAGTCTTTTTGTTTTACATGCCTAGCTAGAGTTGTAAAGTAGTTAAGCAAATCCCAATGGGCAGGGCTGACAACAAAAGCTGTGTGTTGTCACTTAAGCTACGTACACACTTCCAATTATTATCGTTGGAAAACGAACGATCCTGCACGATATCTACGAAAGATCGTACAGCACCGATCCTGCACATAGAGATAACGACACGATCGTTCGTAGATATTGTACACACAATAGATACGATCGTTTGAGCGATAGAGGAACTATGTGCACGACAGGAAAGTGAACGGACGTTCGTTCATTACGCATGCTCAGATCATTGCCGATCAACGAACGACCGTACACACGAACGATGTTCAACGATCGTCGTCCAATCCGATCCGCCAGTCCGGTCGTTCGTTTCCAACGACTTTCCTCGTTCGTCGGCGTCGTTGGTTACTTTTTTTTACGAACGATTTTTGCCCAATCGATCGTTCGTCGTTCGTTTTGAACGATAAAAATTGGAAGTGTGTACGCACCTTTAGGATGTACTTTGAAGCTAAGTACATTTATGGCAGGTAAAAATGCATTTTTCTGTACTTGCAGTGTCATTAAAGGATTAAACATGGGGATATGTGCAAATATTACCGATATTTAGATTATGCACACATTACAGAGATGCATTTGCTTTTTTCTCAATTTTGCCCTGACTTGGTAAAACATGAAAACATGGTAAAGAAAAATTAAAAAAAAGAGCCATTATACATACTATCCCTTTATTTTGTAGCCTTGAGCTTTCTACAGAGGATCTATTTCTTTCCAAGTATATAGGGGTCATTGTCCATTTTAGATACTAAATGTTTCCCAATTTTAGCCTTGGAATGGGTCAGTTTGAGCAAGATTAAAATAGATGTGTCACAACAGGTGGCAATAGACATGTTGCCAATACCGCTGCCTGCAGCTTCTGTGATTAGATGTGCTGTAATCTTGTCCCGCTATTATGGTTTTGTCTGAAATAAGTCCATAACATAAGCTAAACAGGAATGTTTGGCTGAGCTGATTTGTGATTAGAAGCATGCCAGCAAACTCAGCTACCTGAAGGTGCATGGGCCTTATGCCCTTGTGTCTGAGAGCCCGCTTGGCACCTAAACCTACCTAATTGTATTGTTCCAGTGTTTCTGAGAGTGCATTTGTACAATGCATTAAAGATGCAACATCTTTATTGTTGGTAAAGCATGCACTGTGGTTGGTATACTGCGACAGGTGTCTTTAAAATTTGTTTTAGACTATCCCCTGTAGTGGAACTTGTATTGCCTTTGAACCCCGCTATGCAAATGTTTATAACACAGTAAGCTGGATTAGAGGCATATTTCCACATCCCACTGTTTAGTGCAGTAGCATTTTGATAATGCACCCACTTTAATGCAGGGAATGGGGCAGGTTACGGGACACCTAATATTGTCCAAAGAATATTTGGTTTGAATACATCTGGGATGTGCTGGGGACAATTTTTATCTGCTCATAATATTGTCCTGTTTCACTAGCACCCGAGGTTCCTTAAA
Organism: Pyxicephalus adspersus; assembly: GCF_032062135.1. Lineage (NCBI taxonomy): Eukaryota > Metazoa > Chordata > Amphibia > Anura > Pyxicephalidae > Pyxicephalus > Pyxicephalus adspersus. The sequence continues at coordinate 5,718,747 of NC_092863.1, read as the reverse complement.
GTAGACATGCAAAATGATCTGAACTTGACCTGCTATGTTGTGGGGAACATGGTAAGTGTTCAATACTCTGCAGAAAAAAGTTAGATAACCAGCGGTTGCTAACGGGTGGTCCATCTGCAAGAAAAGTTTGGTGGTCTGTGGCTCTCCCCCAAATCTCCCGTACGGTGCAATGGGAGAGTGGGCGGGTTCTGGCATAATGACGTAACATTGGGGGAGGTTTCCCCTTTGAGTGACACACGGCTCATAAGTTGTGTTTTCAGGGCAATGTCATTTAAGGCATTATAGCCCCTGACTGCCATTCTAAAGAGATTTGTAGTAATATTTTGTGAAATCCCTGCTATTTTTTTTCTTGCTGGAGAGGAAGCTGTGTCTGAGGACCCGTAGTGGAAGAATCTCCCTGCTTTTGCTTCATTCGTTCTGTGCTTTCTGAACCTTTCCTTCTGCTGCATGAATATTCTGCATCAGTCATCAAGCTGGCATTTCCGACATGCGAAAGTCTCGCTTAACAAAGGTGGCTGTCTCCACACAGAGACATTGTGAAGGACAAGTCAATATAAGTCAGTAATGGAAAATGGTCAATAGAAGGCAGACCACAGATAATAGTGACTAGGCCTTCGCCTGGACAGCTTTCACAACCTTCAGAGTTCTGGTACTCTTAAAACATACCAAGGTTATATTTTTGTATGTCACTCTTTAGCATTCTTTAACCTATGTTGAAAGAAGTAATTGCATTATCAGGATACACTATCTCTATGTTTATTGCAATCCAAACTCACCCACGGCATCAGCGCCCAGCCGCTGCAAGAACCTGGCTTCTGCCACGGACTCAAAGTTCGGCCCCCCTACCATGCAGTACACCCCTTCATGGATAAGATCTGTATGGCCAAGCCGACGAGCAATTTCCAGAGCTGTGGAGCGCAAATCCTTATCATATGTATCCCAGAGCGAGGGAAAGCGTGGACCAAACCTGAAATACAGTTGAGAATTTTATATCTTTCTAAAGTCGCTATCTACAGTTAAAATTCTTTTACATTATTGAAGTATACCTAAGCTCCTGTATGAAAGTCTAATCGAGAAGCACAGAGTAAACCAAGTTCTATTTTTTTTGACACTCACTTGCTTCCCTCTCAGACAGCTAACAGTGAAAAGGCTTCAGAAACACAGGCAGTGTTGTCAGTGCAGAAAGTAACAGCAGGACAATGAGACAATAGCCAACCTCCCTGTAAAATATTCTCCCGCTGTAGTTCAAGTAAGCACAGCCTACATGAGATTTGCAACACCATTACAGAAATTAGCAGGGAATTCACTGGCAGGATCAACAAGTTTTTTGTGGGACTTTGCAAGGGAACAAAGAGAAATCTGTACAGATGGATTTGTAATGAAGTTGCTGCACATTTTTTTTTTTTTTACAACAGAAGGCCATAGTTCTATTGGAGAAATTCCAGACTACAAATATATTCATTAAAAAAGATGATCATGTTAAATCTGAGTCCCCTTAATATACCATTAATCGTAAACCTGCTATGTCCTTTTGCTACATTTGAATTGCAATTCATGACCAGAGCAGTAAACTTTAGGATGAAGGTAATAATCTGCAAGCAACAAAGTATTCTAAATTTGCTTCAAATTTGCAGCACAGCAACTACACATTACTGCTCCACAGGCATGCAGATTGTCACCACTGGTCGCTGCTTCTGTAATGGAAAGTTGGCCAAACACCGCCTTTCTGCAGAGTATCCCTCTACTCTCACCTTTCGTCGTTTGGCCCTCTTAAGGGGTTTAGGGCCGCCAATCCTGGCATGTTTATGTGATCTCGAATGATCATGAGGTCTCCAGTACTGTATGTCTCACATAGTGACCCCGCAGCATTTGTTACCATCAAGACCTTGACCCCCAGGAGCTTAAACACTCGAATGGGCAGCGTGACCTGAAAAGACAACGTTAGAGCTGCAGAGACCAATGGGGTAAAGGTATTCTGGGTAAGGTTGTACACTCTATAGAAAACACAGATAAGAGTGAGCCTGAAGTTCATTCACTGGAGTAAGCTATGAATACTGTACAACATACAGGACCAGAGAGACGTCACTGAGCAGTACTAACAGCTCGTAAAAGCTGGAATTCAAATATTGAAAAACAGATACCAAGAAGAACACCTAGCAAACATGACCAGAGAAGTGGTACTATGAGTCCGTAAATATAAAATAAGTACAGAAACTGAGAATTACAACCAGGGTACAAGACAAGAGAAGTAGTACTAAGCAGAGTCCATACTTACAGAATAAGAACATATATTGGGAATTCCATCTGACAGACAGGGCAAGAGATATATGGTACTGTCCAGAGTCCATACATACAGAATAAGAACAGATACTGAGAAGTAAACACAAGAAGTGCTACTGTGCAACATCTGTACATACAGAATAAAATTATTGTGAACTACATCTCTAACAGGAGTGGTACTGTGCACCATGGTACATTGCTTTCTAGTCATTGAGAATTAGAAATAAAGCCAGACACCTCTACCAATAAATAGATGTAATATTGAGATGGAGTTCAAACAATTTATCATCCTCCTGTCACATGTATACATCCGGAAATCTTACTTTCCACAGGGGATATCCTTCATAGACGTGGAAGCGACCTTTCATAACAACGCATGACTTGCCTTGAAGAATTCCAAACACCAGCTGCCCTGAATGCCCAGCCACTGGAATGACATTTGTACAAATAAGCATCAACTCACAGAATATACAGAGTATTGAGTGGACATAGTAAACAATTCACTCTGCTCTGCTGTACAACTGTATGAAATGGGAATTTTATGGAATGTAACAGTTTGTGCTAAAACGTATACAAGTGGCTATTTTGTGTAAAGAATGAGTGTAGGTAGCAGATCATTGGAAGTGGCTATGTACCGATTTTGTGGAATTTGCTGCTGTTTTTTGGAACATTTTGTGTGGAGTATTTGTGTAACTTCCATTTCAAATCAAGGATTTCAGAAAGTAGCAATTTTCTTGATTTGTAGAAAGAACCACGTTACCCGTGCTTGTAGGAAAATGTGGGATTTGGACATAGTCGAAGGTCTTGATATCAGTCAACGTATCAGCAAGAAGCCCCAAACCTGATCCGCAAATGATAGCAATCACAGGAGGGGACTGCACGCGGTCCAACAACCAACGAGCTGTCTCCTCACAGTCCTCATACCTGTCAGAATATTAGAAACACTGATTGATTTACTTTTAAGTCTGCATGAATACCTTACATGCCACAATATACAGCAACAGAATATTTTTCAGAAATCAGCACAGAGTTATTCATTTAGGAAAGTAACTTTCTTCCTTGTAAGCAGTAGTATCGGCTTACCTGAAATCGTCTTTGTTCTGCATGATTTTCCTGTCTCCCAACTAGCAGCTGCTGGTCAAATATGACCATGGACCAGATATATAAGGATGCCCTGTATTGCCTGAGGCTGCAGTTAATAATTTGCACGGGACAGTTGTTGGTTAAGGGAGGGTATGGGGGAGTGGGCGTTTTGGTGTCTTCTCCCCTCAGTCATGAGGTACGAGGTTGGAATTCCATACTAGACTTTCTGTATCTGTAATGTTAACTGTTAACTGTATTACATACCTGTTGCGGGCTATGAACATTATCCGTAACTTTATTAGGTACATCTATTCAACTGCTTGTTAAAGCAAATAACTAATTAGCCACGTGACAGCAACGCAATGCATTTAGGCATGTGGACATTGTAAAGACCTGCTAAAGTTAAAACCAAGTATCAGAATAAGGAACAAAGGTCATAAAAGTTACTTTGTATGATGGATAGTTCTTAATGCTAGCTGGGCTGCTCTTAGTATTTCAGAAACCAGTAATCTGCTGATTTTTACATCCAACCATACATCAACCATACATAGAATGGTCTGAAAAGGTTGAAATATCCAGCTCTCTGGATACTTTGGCTTGTTAATGTCAGAGGAGAGTGATCAGACTCAGATAACCATTTACTCCTCACACCCGAGGTATCCAGGGGAGCATCTCTGAAAGCACAACACTTCGAACCTTGAAGCAGGACTACAGCAAGGGACTACACTGCATGACACTCCCATCAGCAACTGCGGGAATACTATCATGTCAGTAGTGACCAAAATCCCTGGAGAATGCTGCCAGCAGTTCTGAAGGCAAAAGGAGGTCCTCATATTGGTCACAAATTTGAATAGAAAGAATTTTACCAACTAACTGCAGGGGTCCACTGTGCTTAAAGTTAGAAAAAAAGTAGCAAGGCTTATTGATGTGTCACTAGAGGGCGCTCTCTACAGCAAGACAGAAAGTGGATAAATAAATGAATGAATGAATATGTGAGAGTTGATCAAGGTGATTATGGTTCTCTCACACTATAGGAGGGTTGAGGACCATACTAAATATATATTTATTTGTGACCAGGTTTTTTTTATTCAGAAAATGTTCAACTTTACTAAACAAACAAAAGAAAACGATTCAAAGTAACTATTAGTATGCAATTACATATAATTAGAATATAAATGTGCAAATATAATCAGAAATTCCAGGGGGGGGATACGGTGCTTTCACTGGCATTTCTTGGAGCAAGTAAGAGAGGGGAAATAAGTTTGATAACGTTATTCTTACACAATGGCAAAACGTTTCGTATATTGAAATGGGGTGAGTATGGCTTCTCGTTCCAATGCTGGGAGAGTGTTAAGTATGAACGTGAACCATCTGTTGGAAAAACGTCCAGTTTGCAGATCTTGATTTATGGCAGTTTCAGCATCAAGCTATTCTAGGTACATCAGGTGTATCCGATCAGAGGAGACATACTTTACATGACCAGGTATTGATAGGGATTTCATTTATTAGTTGAGAAAGGTTGGCTGCTCACCACTGTTGGTCACACAATAAAAATATATTGAATGCTCTGCATCTCTCTAATGGTATCCCTAAAGGGTGTGCTATTCAACAGACATCAAAATGATTTCTTTCACCTTTTTTGTACCAAAATAAGAATAAAGACTGACCATGAATCTCTAATAATAGATGAACCTTCCCAAATTGAAATGTACTGCAAGAACCTGTCTGATGAGATTTAGATCAAATGGATAGTTTGGGTTAGGTCCTGATATGAGTATATCTAATGGAGATTGTTCAGTCATAAATATGGTGAGATTTCTGCAGAATAGCTGAAGCGTATCCTTCCTGAAAAAAAAATTCTTCAGTGATCAGCAGCTTTTAGCATTCACTTTCTTGGTTAAGGATGGTGGATAAGAAGATTTGATTGATACAAGTAGTCAACCCATTCTAGATTATATTATATATATTTCATCTGCAATGTTGAATTTTACTAACTGCTCATGACTGCTCTACTTTTCTCCCAGAATGATCCTGTGCTCTGATTTAATTTATTAAACAACTTCAGCTTCCAATGCGTTTCTCATCAGGAAGCAGAAGGAACTTGTGCCTCCAATTATAAAACACAGGCTGGATTGTTGTGTGTGTACTTCTATTAAATCCATACTCCATTAAATATCCGGTTCCTATTTACAAGCATGTAATATTGTAATCCTATACTCTAGACAGTGGCTCTGAACTTTCACGGGAGGCCCTTTAATGGCTTTGGTATAGAGCCCCATTAAACATATTTATGGCCTTGCTCACAAGTTTGACCCTGTCATACACTATTGTACATATTGAAAACGTCAAATCTTTCATGAGGTAGCCCTAAGTATACTTTGGATGTTACAGACAGGTTAACTGTTACTGCACATTTAAAGAAGCCTTGTGCTGCCATGTGACTGCTACTTGCTAGTTTTTAATAGGAACTAAACTGAAAAGTGCCTGAAACAAAAAAGTACACTTACCTTTTACCCCGCAGGGCAGTCTGATACATCCAGAGGTGTCTGCCATCAGCTCCCACGTCGTCCCGGCATCCTTCCCCGAGCCGGTGCTCCGGGCGCTGCCATCTTCTTCCTGTTTCTTCTTACGTCACCCGACCCAGGCGCGAGATCGGGTGACGTAGGTTGGGAGAAAAAAATTTGTTGATCACACTGCGCATGCGTAAGATCAGCAAATTTTTCTGGACATGCCCGAGATGCATCTCGGGCATGTGCAGAAGGAGCACCCAAGAGCATGAGAATGAATGGGAGAACAAAGCTCCAGGGATACTTTCGTCACGCAACCCATATTAAGGGGGCGGTGTTTAAAAAAAGGGTGTTGCACTTAAAAAAAACAGATTTTTTTCTTAACATTAAAGGGTTGTCTACCCATTTATGTAAAGTGAAATTTCTGAGTTTAGATACGCTTTAGTTTATAACAACCCATCTGGTTAGGAAAGTCAGACCGAAAAAAGATTATATTTTTAATGCAATGTTAAACATTCAGGGGATATGCAAAGTACATTAGCAGGTAACAACCAAAGAGTTTTTACATTTCTTTAGTTTGATGAGTTTTTGATACTCTAGGAAATATCCAATCGTTTTGCATGAAATTGTAATTGCTTTTTTTGTGTTTGCATTTTCATTGCATGCAATATTTGCTTTTTTTTACCAAAGTCAATTAGGACATTAACAGCATTATTGCATTTTTATATTTAAATGTAACTGCATGGGAAAGAATGTAACAAAATTTTAAGGTGGATAGAATAAAGGAACCAGGCAGCTATTAGCAGAGGATCTTCTAGTTTATTCTCAGCTGCCCAGATTAACCAGCGTGCTGGTCCTTGCATTCATATCAGGCATTGTGCATGCCATCATACAGGAGTGACACACCGCAGGTGACCGTCCCTCCCACCTGAGACGTGACACGTGCTGCCAGTCCCCTCCACCGGTCTCTGAGCTGGAGCTGTCTGAGCTGCTCTCCTCTCTTGGCTCATTAACGAGCTGGTGCAGACTTAGAACCGCCCAGCAACCAATAGCTGCTCAGGAGAAGAAGATGGTTATGGAAAGGGGGGGGTGCAGACTTGTGTTTACATCGACCCCCCCAGACTGAAGTGGGGAGACAGGCAGTGAGGCAGCGTCTGGGACACAGCAGAGAAAAGGAGAGAGAGAAGAGAGGGCAGAGCTATAGACAAAGGAAGGGAAGGAGAGAAGAGGAAACATCACAAAGTCCTGGGCACTGATTGGGACTTATGACCTTCTCCTGCTGTGCCAGCTTCCAATCTTCCAGTGCCAGAATTCTGCTGTTCTGCTTCCTGTCTGCAGGTATTTCTCTGCTAACCCTTTCATAGCCTTCTGACTCTACTCTGCATCTCCTGTATTACCCTCTGCAGCATTCTTCTACCTCTGTGCCCTCCTCACCAAACACGTGCCCTTCCTGCCTTTCAGATGCTCTAGTGATGCCACTGTGCAGCAACTTCTCATAAGAAAACTCAGGATGGTTCAACATAAATCTGTGGGGAGCAACCCAAAGAGCCAAGATGCAGCCCCAGGTGGCCCCAGCTGGTGTAAGACCCCCAGTGGGCACATAAAGCGTCCAATGAATGCCTTCATGGTGTGGTCTCAGATCGAGAGGAGGAAACTGATGTCTCTGTGCCCCAACATGCACAACGCTGACATCTCTCGCAGCCTTGGCCAGCGGTGGAAGTTACTGGAGGACACAGATAAGATCCCTTACGTCCGGGAAGCTGAGCGTTTGCGGCTCAAGCACATGGCCGACTACCCCAACTACAAATACAGGCCACGCCGGCGCACACGGGATCCAGCAGGAAGAACACGTGCCAGGCTGCCCCGTACCACGCAAAGGTGCCAAGCTGCTCCCTCTTCGTGCCAGTCGGAAGTGAATCTGGGATCCAGAATGCACTGGGGGGAGGAAAGCTCCGAATGGGGGGGGCACAAAGTCAGCCAATCAGATGAGACGCCAAATCGAGAGTCGTCAGCGCGCAGCCCGGAGGTGCCCCCCTACTCTCCTGCCCAGCCTCCCCATGCCCAATCCTTGCCATCTTCACCAGAGCCAGTGGAAGAAGAAGAGGGACTGGATGAAAGTCTCCCTGGGCTTTGTTCCGGGTCGCTCTACGTCCCATCGGACAGAGACCTTCTGCCCAGCAGTGGGTCTCACTTCGAGTTTCCAGATCACTGCACTCCGGAGGTGGTGGAGATGATCTCCGATAGCGGTCTCCTTGGAAGTGTCTCCGACCTGGTGTTCTCCTTCTAGACCCATCCAAGAGGATCTGACAGCAGGCAACACCTTGTTGAACAGTATACAGACTTTTTCTGACCAACGAGAAAGGTGATTCGCATGAAACACTCTCTCCGCAGTCTCTCAGCACTTTCCGTCTTAACCGTCTTTTTCCAAACATTCATACTTCAGTTTCTCAGGGTGCTCTCTGCTGTCTGCCTAAGCTTCTGACTCTCCAAGCTATATCTCTGATGTTGCCATTTTAATTCCTGGCTGTCTTTTTCTGAGCACTCTCATGCTGTCTCTCAGTGCAAATCTCTCTAGCTGCCCCTCAGAATGAGCTGTAGTGGAAGCGCTCTCTGCTGTGCTGACCTCTTCTCTGCCTATGTTAATACAAACAGACAGACATACTGTGCACATTACTGTTAGCACTATGCATGCATCAGTGTCTGTTTGTCTATCTTGCCCTCTGATTTTGGGAGTCCAGACCCCTACATCCAAGCCGGGCCCCAGCCAGGTAAGGACATGCATACCTCTGTGTATGTATGTAGATGTGGACCTTTATTGGACGGATATCTATCTGTCCATATGCACGTTTGTCTATCTTTCTTTCTATCTCTATCTATGCACTGTGTCTTTGAATACGTTTCATATTTCTATACTGATTCTCTCTGTCTCTCCTGTCATCTTTGTCCAAATGACATTTGCTCTTATTATTCAACCTAGTATTTCTATTATTGACCTGTCATCCATATATATCTGTCTGTCTGTCTGTCTTTCTGACTTTCTATCTATCCTCAGGACAGTTACCACGCCCTTCTTTATACAGTGATAAACCTCAGGACATAACTCAGGACACCTTCCCTGTATTACAGGGTCTCAAACACCTTCAATAAGAGCCTCAGGACCTCCCTGTGCACACAGTTCCCTCCCCTTTGTCTCAGTTTATCCTTAGAAGCTCTCAGGAACCAAATGACCTCAGATTCCCTCCTCTAAAAGGGGGGCTACCAGCCACTTTCCACCTCCCCAGCAATGTCTGTATATGTGTCTGCATGCTCTCACGTGTCTGCACACATGAGCATTCGCCACCTCCTGTGTCTGAATCTATGAATGTATGGCTCTCAGCATATGTCTGAGCAGCACATCACCCACACAGCACACTTGCAGCCTTCTTCAGGCCTTGCCTATAGAATCTGTATATTTACACAGTGAACTAGAAGGTCAGCTCAGCAGAGAGTGCTACTGAAGGGCACCAATGCATTCCGTTGGGTGGGGTATTGGGAGATGTATTCCTTAAAGGAGAGCTCCAGTCAAGAAAAAAAGGATAAAAAACGTTCTCCATTAAAATGATCTGCTGCCTGCCTGTGCATTATTTTCTTTGGCAGTGCAGTCAGCCTTTGAAGAAAGCTAAAGACAGGAAGGATTCTGTGTTGAAGAGGTTCTCCAGAAAAGAAAAGGAAAATTCCTTCCACTTATTCACAAAGCATGCACATCCTTCAGTGACATAACTTCCATGGTACTTGACTTTACTGTGCAAGTTAAGAGCAGCAAACAAACTAGACTTGTAAGAATTTAAAGGTAGCCTGCCAACTCTCAATCTCTGACAGTTCATAGGATAGGCAACCTTTGATATAAAGCAAATGCATTTTTATTATATCTAGGTAAAAGAAAGCAAACATGGCCTTGTATCTTTATCTATGACTGGTGGGGATATGCTGATGAGAAATTAGGGCCATGTTGTTTTTTGGGGTTGTGGAGGGTTGTTTTTTTTTTAAACTTTTTTTTTGCTTTCTTCTTTCCCTATTTATTCAGGCATTATTAATGACTTTCACTACAGCATTTAATGGAGACAAATAAGGAGAAACATCCTCGAGGGGGCCCACAATGTCCCTACCATAGTTATATGTCTTCAATACAGTCTAAGTCAGATTGGTGAATTGAAAAATATTTGCCAGGTATTTGGACTGCACATTTAGCCACCTGCCTGCAGTTCTTGCGTCATGGATAGCTACATTTTCTTTTTTTAAATAAAATATATCCATCACCTTTATGTGAGAAATGTAAACCTCTGTCTTGGAATGTGGCCTTGGTTCTGGTGCTCCTATATGATATTTCTACTTTTGACTCCAGGTCGAATTGAAAATATTTGAAGCTGGGTCCTTTTTAACCTCAAAGTAGGCCGGCTCACTTTTTTATTAGAAGGACCTGAGCCAGGGACACAACAGGCACTGTTAAGTAGCTGTACATCATGGAATTTCCCACATTAGGAATGCCATTTACATTTCTTAAGCTCAAGTGGGGGCAATGGATATCTGTACTTTACAGGTTCAGTTACCCTTCTGAAGAATATCTTTAATAGCTCCTTCTCTATACCTCCTCACTGATATGAGCAGCCAGTATGGGAATATCTACTGTCTGCTTGATTTAAAGTTTTAACTGACAGCAGCAGCCAAGCTGTTTTCACCTTTGGAAGTTTTCCTCATTCTGAAAAAAGCATAAAGTAGCCCCATACCAGCTGCAGGTTGCAAAGACTGAAGATATTAGTTATTATTACACAGAATTTATATAGCGCTGTACAAAGGCCATATTCGTGTCACTAACTGTCCCTCGAGGGGGCCCAGAATGTCCCTACCACAGTCATATGTCTTCAGTACAGTCTAAGGACAATTTTGGGGGAAAGCCAACTAACCTAATTGCATGTTTTTGGACTGTGGGAGGAAACCCATGCAGAACCTGCAAACTTCATGCAGATACTGCCCTGGCCAAGATTCAAATCTGGGACCTAGCGCTGCAAAGGCCAAAGTACTAACCTCTGAGTCACCATGCTACCCGTAGGATAGACTGAGTCCTTGCCTTCTCATTTTAAGAGCCATAGCAGGTGGTGCCATTGGTGAACAGAAGATGATGAGCAGGGGTTACAGAGTTTTCAGTCTCTACAAATATGGATTGAACTTAGTTTTTTATTTGCCTGGAGTTCTCCTTTATTGGCAGGGAATATTGTAGTTTTTGGGGTGGGGGTGGGAATCTGGGGTTCTTTCTTTCATGCTGGGGTATGTCTCTTGGGGGTAGGGTATTTTTCACTCTCTTTTGACCCCTCCCTCTTGGGAAACTCTCAGACTTGCTCAGGAACTGAAGACTTTAGTGCAGGGAATTCATATTTGATTGTAAGGATCAGGGGCATCGGGTGGCATTGACCAAAACTGACAAAAGAAGGCTTGTATTCCAATGATGCCAGCAGGGCGGAGACACTGAGCAGTTGGACTTCCATCAGGGCTGGGGCTTCTTCAGGGTTTAGGTTACCAGCGAACAGTGTTATCATGTCCCCCTGGGATCACGCTATTTGCACATTTTTGGGGTTTACTTGGAATGGAGCCACGTGGTGTCTTTTACACCGGCCAGGCCCTAAAGGGAACGGGAAGGGGGTGGTGGGGAGAAAACAAGGACACATGATTGGGTGGGAGGGATATACGGGTTTGATCTCACGATGGATTCAAATATGTGGAAAATAAAATGCAAACATAGATATGTGTTTTGTGTCATTTTTACCTTGCATGTCAAAGATCTGCCATTTCAATAGAACCTATAATAAAAAAACTTGAAGTTGTTGACATTGCTGGTTTATTTTAATAGTTTAGTTTAGTCTTAGGGAACTCTTTTTGTAGTTACTATATCCACAGCTCACAGTACATTAGTGTGATGGTCAGTGGGAAGAATGCCTTTTACATTGCTGGTCAGTGGGAAGAATGTCACTCTTACAATAGGTTCATGGTGTCACTTAAACTGACTGACTGGAACACAAATTGCTCATTGATCCCCTAGCAACTTCTAGTGAAACAATGGTTGAGAAACACTGGTTTAGATGTTTATACTTCACTTTCTGCCTATTCAAGATCACTGACCAAGTAGTGAAGGCAAGCTTCCGATCTTCCATCTTTAAATCCAAGTCACTAATTGCAATCACTCTTTGTAACAATATTAACTTGCAGAGAACTTGGAACATGCAACTATCCTGAAGTTATTTAAGTCACCTAAACATGATACTTTGGGTCAATCAAGATGCATTCTAATAAAGTGAGACTAAAGTTGCACTTTAAATGTCTGGCAGCTGGCGAACAATATCTCTTCTCCAATAGGTATTCTTACCTGCACGATTGCTGCCCCACTGACAGAATATATTGCCAGGAATACCTGGCTATCTTGGCCTCCCTGGTGGGTGCCTGTGTTAGAATTCTGTAATCCTGGCCCAACCAGCAGAAGATCAGGATGCAGATGAAAAGAAGGGGGAATATGGCGGCACCCATGACAGAACACAGACAGGTGAGATTCACCAGGGTTCAGTTCCACTTTTAATAAGTCATAGGGACTTGTGGTGCACAGGTTCTGCTTTTAAGGTATATATGCATTGGCATGAAGAAATGCCATTTCACTACAATATGTAAGACAGAGTGGGGAAAGGTGGAGTCTGGGATCAGCCACACACCAAAGCCAGTGGTCAGTGATCAGACACACACCGGAGCCTGAGATCAGTGATCAGACACACACCGGAGCCTGTGGTCAGTGATGAGACACACACTGGAGCCTGTGGTCAGAGATGAGACACACATCGGAGGCTGTGGTCAGTAATCAGACACACACACCGGAGGCTGTGGTCAGCCACACACCTGAGCTTGTGATCAGTGATCAGACACTCACCGGAGCCTTTGATCAGACACACACCGGAGGCTGTGATCAGTGATCAGACACACACTGGAGGCTGAGATCATTTATCAGACACACACCGGAGCCTGTGGTCAGTGATCAGACACATCGGAGGCTGTGATCAGTAATCAGCCACACAGGAGCCTGTGATCAGACACACACTGGAGGCTGTGATCAATGATCAGACACACACTGGAGCCTGTGGTCAGTGATCAACCACACACTGGAACCTGTGGTCAGTGATCAACCACACACCGGAGCGTGTGGTCAGTGATCAACCACACACAGGAGCGCGTGGTCAGTGATCAGACACACACTGGAGCATGTGGCCAGTGATCAGCCACACACCAGAGCCTGTGGTCAGTGATCAGGCACATACCAGAGCCTGTGGTCAGACAAACACAGGAACCTGTGATCAGTGGTTAGACACACCGGAGCCTGTGATCAGTGGTCAGCCACACACCAGAGCCTGTGGTCAGTGATCAGGCACACACCGGAGCCTGTGGTCAGTGGTTAGACACACCGGAGCCTGTGATCAGTGATCATCCACATAACGGAGCCTATAATCAATGATCAGCCACACACAGGAGTCTGATCAGTGATCAGACACACACCAGACCCTGTGGTCAGTGATCAGCCACACCGGAGCCTATGATCAGTGGTGAGCCACACACCAGAGCCTGTGGTCAGTGATCAGACACATAACGGAGCCCATAATCAATGATCAGCCACACACAGGAGTCTAATCAGTGATCGACCACACACCCGGGTCAGTGATCAGACTCACACCGGAGCCAGTGATCAGACACACATCGGAGGCTGTGATCAGTGATCAGCCACACACCGGAGCCTGTGGTCAGTAATCAGACACACAGGAGCCTGTGACCAGACACACACACTGGAGGCTGTGATCAGCCACACACCTGAGCTTGTGACCAGTGATCAGACACTCACCGGAGTTTGTGGTCAGTGATGAGACACATCGGAGGCTGTGATCAGTAATCAGACACACATCGGAGCCCGTGGTCAGTAATCAGACACACACCGGAGGCTGTGATCAGTGATCTGACACACACCAGCGGCTGTGGTCAGTGATCAGACACGCCAAAGCCTGTGATCAGTGATCAGACACACAATGGAGCCTGAGATCAGTGATCAGACACACACCAGAGCCTGTGGTCATTGATCAGCCACACACCAGAACCTGTGGTCAGTGATCAGACACACACCAGGGCTTGTGATCAGTGATCAGACACACACCAGACTCTCTGGTCAGTGACCAGCCACACCAGAGCCTGTGATCAGTGGTCAGCCACACACAGAAGTCTGTGATCAGTGATCGACCACACACCCGGGCCAGTGATCAGTGATCCGACTCACACCAGAGCCTGTGATCAGACTCACACCGGAGCCTCTGATCAATGACCAGACTCACACTGCTGCCTGTGATCAGTCATCAGAATCACACCGGAGCCTGTGTTCAGACCCACAACGGAGCCTGTGGTCAGTGATCAGACCCACAACGGAGCCTGTGGTAAGTTATCAGACACACACAGGAGCCTGCGGTCAGTGATCAGACACACACAGGAGCCTGCGGTCAGTGATCAGACACACACAGGAGCCTGTGGTCAGTGATCAGCCAAACGTAGGAGCCCGTGATCACTGATCGACCACACATCGAAGCCTGTGATCAGTGATCAGCCACACTGGAGCCTGTAGTCAGTGATCAATCACATACAGGAGCCTGTGTTTCGTGATCAACCACACCGGAGCCTGTGGTCAGTGATCAATCACACCAGAGCCTGTAATTAATGATCAGCCACACACAGGAGCCTGTGATCAGTGATTAACCACATTAAAGCCTGTGATCGGTGATGAGACACACACTGGAGCCTGTGATTAGTGATGGAGCCTGTGGTTAAAACTTCCTGTAACCTTCCGTGGACAGGAAAGACAACCTGTGATCAGACACACACCAGAGCCTGTGGTTAGTGATCATCCAAACATAGGAGCCTGTGATCACTGATCGGCCACACACCATAGCCTGTGGTTAGTGATCAGACACACACTGGAGCCTGTGGTCAGTGATCAGACACCCACCAGGTCCTGTGGTCAGTGTGATCAGCCAAATACAAAAGCCTGTGATCAGCTGCACCGGAGCCTGTGGTCACATTTCAGCCACACCAGAGCCTGTGGATAATGATCAGCCACACACAGGAGCCTGTGATCAGTGATCAGCCATAAATCAGAGCCTGTGATCGGTGATCAGACACACACTGGATCAGTGGTCACCAAACTGAAAGTATCATTTAGTGGAAAAAAAGGACTGCAAGATCTTGAACTAAAAATAAAAACTGCAACCATAGCAGCTTTGTTATGTTATCTTTTAAAGGGCAGTTTATTGTTATCTCTTGAAGATTTATGTGACCTATGCAATTCATTATTATTTGAACTGCGTTATTATGGCAGAAAAAAAATCAGTATTTGTAGTAAAGATTGAAACATATCCAGGGGAACCAAACAACTTTACAATATACCTTTGTTACTAAGAAAGTCTACTTCTACCGGAGAAAATGCTGCCCTGGTCTCCCTCCGAGATTGGCCACACATAGGTGAAGGCATGGGCGCTAGTTAAAGACATTCTGAGCACATGGATTACTGGAATCAACCTTTGCTGTTGGGCTATTGTGGGAACTGTTGGTTGGTATCACATTGGATCTTGGAACTAAATGCTATTTTATCATCAAAGTGACCACAATATAAAATGCAATAATTTGATAGAAAGATTTTTTGTTATCAAATCACTATAAACTTTTTCACCAGGACAAGAAATGAGACAATGGTCTCTTGGATTAACAGACATAATAAAAATACACTGACTGATATCCTAACGCCTCCCCACTATATAACATTTCTATAGAATATTTCCCTTTCCTATAGAAACAGATTTTGATGACTAGTCACCCTCTTCCACTGCCCTGTAGTTCAGGGATCTCTTCCCATACATGAAGGACCAGCAGTTCTGCATTTTACAGTTGACATCACAGATGTTTTAGAGATGCTTGGAGTGACCAACCGCATGAAGAAGAGAAACCCTGTGGGAGCAATAAATAATGTATGTCATATTTCTCATCCTCTTGGTATAATGAGCAGTTACCCCATTAGTGGGAAGAAGAACCTATTGCAAGGGTAAATGTTTATTTTCCCCAGAGTTTGGCTTTAGCACAATGCACATTCCTTATAGTTATGATTCTTTCACAGTGAAAGCTATTAGGTTTATCTGCAAACACAAGAAAAACCAGACACCGGTTCTTAAAAAAAAAATATGCAGAATCATAAAGAGCTGAATTAGGTTTCTACAATAAGACTGCAGGCCTTGCACTGGCTTTTAATACATATTCTGGAGACAATTGTGCTTATATAATGAATCAGCCTCTGTCTCCTCTTTCTTGTGATCAAAGTGCAGCATCCTTATGTCAAGATCATGCAGATTATACCGCAGTCTCTTTTCAGCGACCTGAACACAAAGGCATCATGTCTGCACTGTCACTGCTGCATTAGCTGAGAAAGAGCAGCATTAAAGGTGCAGGGGAGGGGGTGAGCAGGGTGAAACTAGGACCTTAAAGGGAACTTGTAAGAAAGCCTTCTATCCGTCAGAATCAAACCTCTAATCCAGTGCTGGATTCCTGGAAACCATGCTAAGTCTGAGGATGAGCACCTCACTTCTTATGATGCTGCAGACATGTCCTCTGCCTATATGCTAGCAATGTCAAAGTCAGACAATAACAGTTTCACCCCATCAATATTATTTCAACCTTCTTTGTATAAGGTACAATGCTTATTGTGTACTCCTGGATATGATTCTGTTACTGGTGCTTGATTTTCCTGACTTCGTTGTTAAGCCTCTGTCCTAGGAGTCCAATGGTGACCAACAAATACACTTTGCAGGGCCTTTAAATCAGAAACCAAGGAACAAAGTGGTTTCGGGTTCAGAGAGGGTTTATGTGATAGACAGGTTCACTTTTGCTGTTGATGATGCAGGGGTTT
Source organism: Pyxicephalus adspersus (assembly GCF_032062135.1). Taxonomy (NCBI): domain Eukaryota; kingdom Metazoa; phylum Chordata; class Amphibia; order Anura; family Pyxicephalidae; genus Pyxicephalus; species Pyxicephalus adspersus. The sequence continues at coordinate 5,701,881 of NC_092863.1, read as the reverse complement.
ATGGATCCTGACTTTATTGCCTTTTCAGTCCCTGTCCCAAAACAAGCATACAGTTATAAAACAAAGGAAGACTTTTAAACCTGTGAACCATAACAACTTATAGGTGTCTGGTAACCAAATCTTCCACTGTTGATAATGCAAGGGCTTATGGATCTTGATTTCATTGCTTGTTATATCACTATCCCAGAGCAAGCATACAGGTATAGAAATGTTAAGGCTTTTATACCAGTGTACCATCACAACATTTTGTAATCTTGCAGCATGTGCAGACTTCCATTGCAAATCTTCAAGGGTTCCTACAGACCGTTCAAGGGTGTACATATGCATTTGCCAAAGGGCTATACAATTTGCACACGGATAAGACTCTAAACACATTACCATGAATATTTATTTATTTTTTATATATAGCTCTTTGCTGCTGACGTCATTTGCTTGCATTAGAATGGTGACCTACATAGCGCTGCAGTAATCCGAGTCTCCCACTGGGTGGCACAAATGTTTCTATAGATTAGGGCATTATGGAGGGTATACATTCTGCTGTCTGAGCAGTTTACATAACTGGCTAGCACATGTTAACCCATCAGAGTCCCTTACCATATGAGAGATCAGACATCTTTTTTGTTTTTTGGAACTTGAATGCTGCTCATGCATATAATGATTATTTATATTTTATTCAAATGCATCAGTTAAGCACCATAAAGAGAAAAATTGATTTGGACAAGTTAAGACAGATCTTTTACCAAAAATGATCATTCCAGTTCTGATAAATATATATATATATATATATATATATATATATATGAGGAATGATCATTTTGCATGTATGCAGAAAACCCCCAAATCCTCGAAGCTATAAACTAAAGCCAAAACAATACAACCACTAATATCATGCAGATTACCTCCTTTGTGCCACCAGAAAAGCTCTGATCAATGGAGACATGGACTCTACAAGACCTCTGATGATGCCCTTTGATACCTGGCACCTAGACGTTAACTGCAAATCCTTTTAAGTCATAGTGCCTGCCTGCATCCTATATTGCATCTGTCTGCCATACCTTTCCCGGGTGACAAACCTGCACCCGGCAGCATTTTTCCATTGCTCCCCAATCCACATCTGGCACTCACGTTTCCATTGTAGGCCCTTTGGGTTAGTGGACAGGGTCACCTGGGCTGCCTGGTCTCCAGCTATGCGGCCTTTGTGTGTTTTGACACGTTTGTCTTATTAGTTTTTTCAGCAATTTGTGCTACAGTAGTTGTGGGATCGGACCAGATGCAGAGCCTCCAACACCCCATCCCCCATGTGTATAAAAAAGCCTTAAACACCTATGTACCTGGCACCGCTTTACTGATACTAACCACTCTAGACTGTTACACCTTACAAAACTGGCCAGCTGTGTAAATCTGTGGACTGCATGGACAGAAATACATATATTTTGGAAGGAATAACAGCTCTCACATATGTATATTACTTGAATAATAACTTGTTTGCTTCCCGTTTACCTTTCTGCTTTCAGCAGCTGCACAGCCCATGAAAGAACATGGTGGATCTATTGCTGATGCATGTGGGGGTAATTAATGCTTTTTGTTTTTTATAAAGTTTACAAAGGTTGGGGAGAATTGAAAAGGAACAGTTCACATATGCACCCCAGAATAAAAATATTCACCATATACTCATCCCTTTTGCAGTTCTAACTTTAACATTTTTATCATTGTATCCTTCCAATGATTTCATATCTGCAATTTCATATTACAGAGCACCCTCTGGTGGCAGAGAACTTCATTACAGTAGGCTGTATACACATGCTGGGAAGCTACCAGTCTCTGCATGATTCATGAAGCTTCTAGTAATTTGTACAAACTGCAGGGATAAGATTGGGTTATCCATTAAAATGTTACCCGGAGGGCGTCTTTGAGTTTATAGACAGCCGTGCAGTCTTCAGGATTAAACTATTTACCATTACACAGATTAGTAAAGTGACTTAAAGTCAATCTGATTTGGAAGAGGAGGTATATGGCCCCGTGTGACCTGTTTTTAGTAAGTGGATCTGTAATTAAAAATGACACCAGTAAGTAATAAGAGCATATTAATAAAAAGAGCCCCTTTTCTTTCCATGAAAACCTTTATTACTTCCTAATTGACTTACCCTCAAATAATCCAAGTGCATTGATTTTTTAATATTACCAGCTTTTAAAACCTTAATTAAGAGTGTTGTAGTCCCTGACATAGCTGAACTCTTACCTCTAGCACGCTTTATACCAGGGGTCGCCAAACTTTTTGGACTACTAGGCCATTTCATGAGGTCAAGAAGGCACACTAGCCCAGAAGAAACATGGTGTCCAAAGAAAGGGTTTTTCCAACCGTGAGTGCAAGCGAGCAGCCTCAGTCTTCCACTCATCCGCGGTGTAGTCTCTGTACTTGTGCGTATGCTTGGCATCGAAATGCCCCTTTAGATTTGACCGCTTGAAAGTGCTGTTGGTGTCGTTGCACACTAAACACAAGGCTTTGTTGGTGCATTAGACGAAGAATATTTAGTCAGTCCATTCGAGGTCAACCTTCCGAAGACTGGTAGCTGCGCTTTGCTTCTGCTCTTTAGGCATAGTAATTGGGGTTACTGTGTGGGAACTTGATGATATCGTGGGAACTTGCTATAACGGGACAATTCAATTAGGCCAGATCCAACAATAAATAACTAGGGGGGAGTTAGTCCAGACTGGAATACTGGCTAGGCCAGAGTTTGCCTACCTCTGCTTTATACCATTGTATTATGCTTGGTCCTTTTGTGTTATTGTACAACACAGTATGGTTTTATCTTTACATGAAGCCAGGAAACCAACTATGAATTCATCACCTCTTATTCAGACAAGACAATGAGTTTACCTGTTTTCCACCCAACCAAAAAAGATAAGTTTGGGTTGTTGTTATTGTTGAATATAAAGTGAGTGGTCATTATAAATTTAGCAAAGGTTTTTGGATCATGTTTACATGCTTGCCTGGAATTGCTTGTTAATGGTCATTTACCAGATGTAGCACATTGCAGTATGTACAGACATTACGTTATTGCTGAGGATCGGTCACGGTCTGCATGATAAGAATTGCTGAATGTAGTACAGGCCCTGTGTGAGCAGATGGCCAGGGCACCACTGTCCTTGGAATCGGAGCTCATTTCTATAAACTCATCATGGACAATCCATAAAAGTGATGGCTTTGTATAAAAACAGGCTACGGGGAATCAGGTTCACATAAGGTACTGTACATCAAGGACAAACCATTCTCGTATGACCAAGACAAATTACAGTTTTCTGGAAGGCTTATATAAAGATTTTTCAGTTCATGGTAAATGCATTATCTCATCCTGGATGTAAGTGTTCAGCTCTCTGGGGGGGTTTCTGGATTCTTTCTGTCAATTGATGACTTCAAACTTCTAAATGTTTTTCAACCAGGGTTGCTGAGGGCTCCTTGAGCAATGAGAAATTTGTGCCTCTCAGGTGGGTTTTGGTGACACCAATGATCTTTTTGGCTATATGTAACGGTGACATTCTTCCCACTGGCTGGCAATGTAAGAGGCATTCTAACCACCACTTATGAACGCCACTATAAATAAACAGTTAAGGAGAAGCAGCAAACTAATAGTCTCTTCCTCTGTCCCTTGTCTTTCATTTCCTAGCACCATGCCAGTATATATACAGCTCCATTTTCCTGTATCAACTAACCTGCTCATGGGACTATGAATTATCACCACACTACTGTAATCCTTCCAATGCACCTCCTGTGAATTGCTGCCCATTTTCCACCTGCAATTTACAAAGTCTGAAACACTAGACTGGCAGCACTATACCATGGATCATAGTCAAAGTGTAGAACCTTCAAAATACCAGATGAGAATATGAAGATAGATTTCTATCTGTATTTTACATTATATTATTATTGATAAATTCACTAATGATCTTAAGACGGAAGGTATTCATAGTTACCCTCTTGATGTAATTGTATATACCATACAACAGAATCTTTACAGGATACATTGGCCAGGTAACTCTATATGGTAATTTTTATTAAAATCTGTTATTCTATATATATAATAAAAATGTGACAGCAGAAGAGGTGAAGCATTTACTCGCAGCTCAGACACTACCTTGCACCGGCCTCATAAAACACATTCAGGCTGGAATGCAGTACATTTTGCAGTACATTATTGCAAGCATGATGAAACTTCAAACCTGCATTTTTTTCTAGTTTCCCACAGCACACAAATGGTTTACAGCAGCGTATTAAAAGTAAATGAATGGTAATGCGGTTCTCACCTTACAGGGTCATAAAGATCTGTAAACAGCTTAAGTTTAAAACCACCCTACTGCAAGTGGATTGGATAATGTATAAAGAATGGTGACCGCCGTAAGCTATTATGGGACCCTAAGCTGGGCCAGCTGTCCCCACAGTTTCAGGGTTCGTTTAGATATATTTTAAGGCAAACAATAAAAACATACTTATTCATAGATCAGTGTGTTGTTACAGTATCATACATTTCTGTAAGACATAGGTTGAAGGAATCCAGATTTTGTGATGTACTCATGTGACATGTAGTCCCTGAGAAACACAGGGAACAGATACAAAAATTCTTTATGAATATTCCTTGCATAAAGTTTATCATTTTGTGTGGTTTTAATCTTTGAGGAAAAACCAGGACTGCTTAAATAAGAGGAGAATAGTAGAAAGAGAGGAGAAAGGAGACAGGGGGGGAAAGGGAGACAGAGCTTACATTTTCAGTCATTTTCTGTATTTGGGGGTCCCAGTAGAATTGGTATTGTTTTCACTGCAGATTTTTATTTTGACACAATAAACCAGGCAAATATTTCTTTTACTTTGAACAGAGATTCCTTGCCAGCGTCATGATCACCAGTCTTAACCAGTGCTATTCTCCATAGGTGACTTTACTGAATGATTTGGCTGCATTGTTCCAAATTATCACACCTGAGATGTGTTGGCCACAACACCTGTCATCTAATATCTTTCAAGAAAGAGCAAAGAATTGAAGTATCTAGTTGTTAGCAACATGTTTCCATTAGTAGAGCAATCCAGGTCTGAAATGATCATATATATTGTCAGTTTTTAAAGTTGGGGGTTATAAATTGAAACAAAACATGCAGAACAAGGTACTGTAGTATCTGCCATGTTGTAAAGAAATCCTAAAACAAGAGCTTTCATTTTGAACATTTGCACTGCAACCGCAGTTCATAAATATAATAATCACAGACATACCTGAGATTCAGCACAGCACCAGGTGCATTTTTTGTGCATTGTGGTGAGATTCCAACTCATTTAACATTATTGAGCTGCTGATTTTGATACAAGCACAAGCATGAAGGGGGACCTTGGGTCGGGTTTAGATTGCTGTGTTAAAGCAGCCTTCTTATTTTTCATAATAACAACTCAGAATCTGCAGCTTTCCATAAAAAAAGGAACATTTTACTGCACCAAAAAAATGTTACACCAGCCTTGAAGGTTTGGGTGTTTTTGTCACTCCTGTTACATTCTCCATTATGTAAAAAAAATCCAGTTGGGACAGTGGGAACCCCTTTTAAAAAGCACAGAGGGTGCACAGACCCGGGAACGCTAAACAGGAGCAGTGGGTGCCCCTGATAATGGAAAGAGCAGGTAAACAGATCATGGAGCACAGAACAAATGTAGTGGAAGCCCTTCTTTACCAATCCAGCATTCACCTTTAATCAAAATATTGGTTTGGGTGGACTAGAGAGTGTGTAAACTTTCCAAAGTAATTTAGCAATAAAGTGGTAGAAGTATCTAAAGATTGCAGGGAAGCACAATAAGGACACCTCAGAGGTGGTGTTAAATATTTATCATAAAGTGATTCAGAATTCTGTACAGATATACACAGGTTAATCATGTGAAGACCTCCTCTGCCCATCAGTGGAAGCGTGGAACTGTGCCTGTTGTGCCTTGTAGCAGCATAAGTATAACAAGCACTAGGGTGTCCGCATCAAGAGTTTATAGTGGCAAATGGTGACATGTGATGTTTAGCAGACCGCACGTAAATTAGGAACTAGAGGGGACAAAGGCACTTTTATCCACCCCCTTTGCGATGATGGAACAATCTTGTCATGGAAAAATCTGCAGTTCAAATTTGGGTGCCCACTCCAGGGCGCTCTTTACTACCGCCAGTGCTGCGGCTCCCAGAGCTACTGTCAGCCCCATGACCGCCAGCTTTACCAGTTTGTTAGTGCGAGGTTTGGTAAGGACGGACTTGGCTGCATGCTCTGGACGGACAGAGTCTCTAAAACGTCGGCGAAGGACCATATCTGGCCGTTGTTGTGTGGATGCCAGCTCAAAGTCTTTAAAGGTGGAGACTGCCGTCCTGGAGGAAGAGAGAGATAGAGGTTAGAAATATCACTTTAGCAGAAGTGTCTGCAGCTTACATAAGGGGGGGGATACCTCAGCTATAGCAGTAGGGATGATATACCAACGTACACCCACCATTCCAGTACCAGTCAACAGAAAAAGACATTATTGGACCAATATGGCCTCCTGCACTTACCGCTCAGATTGGTGCTGCTGGGCAGCTTCTCTAGACAGCTCAGAAGGTGGAAACTGAACAAAGAGGTCGCCGGCTTTGCTGATAAGGGTCTCGTAGGGTAGATCTTGAGGGATCTGTGAGAGCAGGTGGTGTACGGAAGCCATTTCACATTCACACTCTAGTACCTCTTCCTCTCTGTGTAGCACAATCTGCAAAAATTAACACAGGGCACCTTTTTATTTAACAAGCCATAAAGAAATTCTTGTGGTAGTCAGTAAAACCAATCCTATGCATGTCAGCTTTCCCAATTCAGTGCCCCAAAGTGGGGTTGTCCTGTACAGCTTCATGGCTACAAATGGAAAAAGGGAAACATACAAGCACCACAAATTCCTATTTTTTTTTACTGTTTGCTTGAAAAGATCAGAGGAGTAATTAAGCTAAAGGTAGATGTTGGTGTAATTAATCAAAGAGAATCTACTGGCAAATATGCCACAGTGGAGTTCTTAGGCCAACCTCTTGCACCACAAAATGTCTGACCCTATGGTGCATAAAGAGTTCCACCAGGTAATTGGCCATGAAAGATCTAATTACAGGGCACCTATATTAAATGGAGCAGTTTCCAGCAGTATTTGACTAAACAAGCTTTTCCCTAATAGATCCTTACCACAGCAGCAAAGTAGATGGGCATGAGTGGGTGGCACGCCAGGAAAAAGTCATACAACCTCACCACATGTCTAAAATCAGACAGGACATGCCCAAACCAGGTGATGAGCCAGCTCAGGGCAAATATGGTGCCCACCTCCGCCCTGCAAAAAAAACAGAAGACGGGGTAAGCAAACGCCAACATGTAAAGATGGCGGACAAACAAAGATAGCAAATCGGCTACACTTACCTTTGCATAAAGTCATGGAGCACCGGGTTCACCAGCTCTATAATAGGCATTAGGTAATTGAGAATGTGTTTTGTGTTATCCATACTAGGATCCATGAAGTCCCTATTAGAAGACAGATATTAGTTCACCACAAAAAACATAAAAAGCTATTTACCGGCTTACACAGTCTAAGGAAACTCTTCCTACATTTATAGACATTCAGAAAGGTGTCAATATTGATTAGTCAATGTGAAAAAAAGGGTTAGAAGGACCAATCAAAGTCTTCATGCTTTTCACACCAAATTAGTAAAAGGAGAATATACCTTACACCCATTCACCAAAGGTCACAGATGCCCGCAGTGCTATAATTTACTGGCAAACGCCAACTCAATACAACCAATAATGATAAGAGTCGGGACGGGTTGGACTCTGCAATGGTTTAGGTTTCGTCTCTGCCCCCTATCAGTTTTTCAACTGGAACCCAGTAGAATTTTTTCCCTCTATTCAATATGAAGAGGTTTTAAACAATAAAGGTATAAAAGATTCAGAGAGCAGGGAGTTTAGCAAATTGTTGCATAGTTGTTGACTATTTTATAAAACTTTTGATGAGGATTTTGTTGAACCACCTCATGGACATTCCCAAAATCATCCCAACAGATATTTATCTCATCTGTGTGAATGCTGAGTGATTGCATACTAGGATGTGAATAATAAAAATGCAACGGCAAAGTGCACACAAACCCACCTTAGGTGATGTGTGGAGAGTTTATCCACCAGCAGAGTGGCCAGCGGCCCACCCACCACCAGCAGGAAAGTGACTACAATGTCGTGATATCCCTGGTAATAGTGCAACTGGGTGTTTCGAGCCAAAACCTGAAGGATGATGTCAATCAGTTGCTCCTGCAAATCTTCCCGTTCCTTTAAAGGCATTCCTGAGAGGTAAAACCGGACAGAGTAACCCCATGATTGACAGAGAACCAAAATCCTCACCCCACCGGTTACCCATTTCAGCATCAAGACGTACAACAGGGATGGGGCAGCAAAAAAAGAAAAACTTCAATAAAAATGAATAAAAATAAAACATTTGCCTATAAAGTATTTACGTTTACATGGCTGCAGTACACCAGTGTGCCCACTGATGCCAGTAATCAAACTGCAACTGCTAGGATGGAGAAAAAGCAGGCCACGTATTCCTTACTTATTGCTATCATATAAAAAGAGTAAATTGCAGAGTGCTGAATCATATGAAGCAGGTAGCAGGCACACCCAGGGACACGTGACTGGTCCTGAAATGTAACCATTTAACTAAACGGGCTTCAATGTTTCCTGGACGGCAATATTAACCTAGTTTAATTATCTGATATATATTTCTGTATATTACCTACTTGTAATAATCTTTTGAACAGTACAGATGGGGTCAGGGCTCTGGGGTGCTACTCTCATATTTATTGCTTTGCAGCAGAAAGATAACTTCATCAATGTGATGCTGTTCCTTTACTGTCCAATCAGCAGGTCAGGAAGGAGGGGGCCTCTTACTAGGCTGCACTGATTAGCTCCTATGGACCTGTTTTTTGCTTGCTTGGCACATATCAAAAGTCTGCCCATTACTGGATCAAAGAGGTACATACATGCTATGGAGGCAGCAGTGATAAAGTTGGGGGATATTCAAGGGCCTGGAGGTAATATAATATTGCTGCTCACTATTCCCCTCCATCCTCATAGTAATAGCAGTAGCATTAGTCAATTGATACTGCCAATGGATACGATTACACCCGGCTATAACAAGTATTAACTAACCAAAATCCCAGATTAGAGAACGGATAATATTATAATGCTAAAGAATAATCTGCTTATGTTTTGCCTTCTCTGGTTCCCTCCCCACTCATTAACATGGTAATGAAATTATTAAATTACACCTGCTAACTTAATATCAACCCATCATCACTAGGACGTTGTGCTTCTCTATACAATGCAGGCAGATCAGGGCTGGTGGGAGAGAGCTGTATATAGCATACTGAATGCTGGGGAGGGATGATGGAAATCCTACAGCCACGTTTTTATTATTATTACTTTTTTAGTTTTATCTCTGACAGCCAAAAACTTAATTGGAGACATAAACACGGTCAGGAGGGAGCATGGAAAAATGAGACTGCCCCATTCCTGTTGTACACATTAATCCCCACACATTGTACCTGGAGGGAATCTTCTCAGTGAGCGCCTTACATCCAGCAGGACTTGTTCATAATCTTTATTGTTGACCCGCAGCTCAGGCCCTGTACAGACCAAGTTATATGATTAGCAATGTACAACACACACATAACAATACAAATTGCTCGCTGTGGCTATACTTGGCGTACCTGGAGGCGGGGGCAGCTCGTCGGTATTGACATTCAGAAGTTTAGGCCAGACTTGGCATCGGATCTCATCGGTCAGCAGCCCTCCCTCGCTGATTGCCATTCTGCGCAGGGTGGATACATCAGGAGGGTCCTTGCTTAGGGCTTTCTGGATGTCGGCGAGCTTCCGGCGCCGGCGGAAATCACTGCCTGATAAGGAAGAACAAAAAATGAGCAAATAATGATTCTTGCCTGTTATTATATATCTAAAATGTTAAATAGGGTGGAAAATGACTGTCAAGTATTTATTGACCTCGGTGTCCCCACTAGGACACTCACTGGTGGTCATTTTTTCACTGTTGGTCTGAAAGTGGAATTTGGATCTGTTACCGGGACACAGAGAAAACTTCTAGTGGGGAAAACTGGATCCACTGACAATTATCTCAGAGGTATTTCTTTATTTTACAGGGATCTCCTCTTAGTGTCGATGAGTATGGAGACAGGAAGTAATAGGAAATCTCCAAAGATAGCCTTTATCAACCAGTACAATAATATACTCCCTGTAGTGCCCTGGTACCCAGCATGTGTCACCCTGTGATGCCCTGGTACCCAGCATGTGTCACACTGTGGTGCCCTGGTACCCAGAATCTGTCACCCTGTGATCCCCTGGTATACAGCATATGTCACCCTGCAATGCCCTGGTAACCAGCATGTGTCATCCTGATGTGCCCCGTTACCCAGCATGTGTCACACTGTGGTGCCCTGGTACCCAGCATGTGTCACCCTCCAATGCCCTGGTAACCAGCATGTGTCATCCTGATGTGCCCCGTTACCCAGCATGTGTCACACTGTGGTGCCCTGGTACCCAGCATGTGTCACCCTGCAATGCCCTGGTACCCAGCATGTGTCACCCTGTGGTGCTCTTATACCCAGCATGTGTCACCCTGAAGTGTCCTGTTACCAAGAATGTGTCACACTGTGATTCTCTGGTACCCAGCATGGTTCACCCTATAGTGCCCAACATATTTTACTCAGTAGAACTCCAATACCCAACATGTGTCATCATGTAGCACACTGGTGCCCACCTTTTAACAATTTGTAGTACCATGCTACCCGTTAGTTTAGCATGCAGAACTCCAAGAACCAGCAAATATTACCCTCTTGAACCCTGATACTCAAAATAGTTTACCCTGTAAAATTAAAGTACTTACCCTTACTTACAGTCACCCTGTAGTGCCCCAGAACCTTGAGATATGTCGCTGGCATATAGCACCCTGTATTGCCTGGGTAACCAGTAAATGCCAGCCTGTAGAATCTAGCTTATGTTGTATCACTGGAGCCAGCATATTTCACCCTGTAGAATCCTAGTACCAAGCATACACCCAACAGTCACAGTGTAGTGCCCCAGTACCATTTAGGTTATCCTGTAGTGGCATATACCAAAAGGCAGTACCCTACAGTAATTGGCATGTCACTGGGCAGTACCCTGTGGTACCTAGCATATACCAGAAGGCAGTACCCTACAGTAATTGCTCTATCACTGGGCAGTACCCTGTGGTACCCGGCATATACCAGGAGGCCATACCCTGTATTAATTGGCATGTTACTGGGCAGTACCCTGTGGTACCGGCATATACCAGAAGGCCGTACCCTGCAGTAATTGGCATGTCACTGGGCAGTACCCTGTGGTACCTGGCATATACCAGGAGGCCCTATCCTGCAGTAATTGGCACGGCATGTCACTGGCATATACCAGAAAGCAGTACCCTGCAGTAATTGGCATGTCACTGGCATATACCAGAAGGCAGTATGCTGCAGTAATTGGCATGGCATGTCACTGGCATATACCAGAAGGCAGTACGATGCAGTAGTTGGCATGTCACTGGCATATGTCTCCCCTATTGGGACCGGGCACCCATTCTATGTCACTCTGTAGTGTCCCCCTGGTCCTCACACTCAGGCAGGGCCCCATCACCCCCTCCGATACCAGCTGGGCAGATCTCCCGGTACATCGCCCGGTTTAGTCCCCCTCCCTGTCTGTTTACAATGCAGAGCCACCGTCACTATCACTAATAACGCAATGTGACCCGTGTCCTCCCGTATTACCGTGTTTCCCCGGCTCCGCCTTCATGCTCGTACAGAACGAAGGGGTGGAGTCACCGGTCCCGTTACCGGCTCCTCTTCCCGGATACACTTCCGTACAGTAGCTTCATGATGACGTCCCGTGACCTGCGTTTGCGCAGTCAGCTGACCCCGTGACCATCACTCAGCCCGCCCACCTGAGATGAGTGACAGCCCAGTGGCCACGCCCATTGTACTGTAGGGATGGTCAGACAGCATTGCTCTCCTTGCTCCTAGAGACACAGCAAGAAGTGATAGAAAATATCCCTGGTAGTTATTTGTCAACTTTTGGAAGATTTTCACTTGTTTACTATTCCATGACGACTAAAAAATATTAGATTTACCAAAACGTTTAGTAATAATAGTCAGTAGGATAGAGGAGGTGATTGTCCCAGCTGGACCCAGACAGCAAAAGATACCTTACAGAGGATTGTATTAAATACCATCTATAGGCAGTGTAAGTACCCAAATGTACCCTGGTGTCAGCAGTTTTTACAACAGAGCTCAGTGATAAGCAGCACCAGGAGCCAATCAGGTCATAGGGGAGAGCAGAGTGACAGATGGATGAGCTCAGCTGTCTGCTGCCCTTTCATTCACCAGGGGAGGATGGGAAGAGACACCTTGCTATACTACAAAAGGCACTGCTATGGTTTTATATTTATGTCTGTCTGTACTGTTGAGATTTTGCCCAAGGTCAGGAAGTGATAGTAAATATCTTTAAAGGAGATACACACGTAAACACATTTTTAATACACTGGGAAAGGGTTAAAATAATAAAAGTTTTCACTTTTGGCTGTGCCTTCCTGTCATACCCGATTTCACCACTAGATGTCCTCAGCCTCCTGGATTAAATGACCCTCCCTACCCAAAATTGGGGAGATTGGGATCTTGGTTTAGAGTTGCTTTATCTACAGACTTCTGTACCTCAATAGGGATTTCTGAGAATTGCACACATTGTTAGAAATTGGTGACACAAGAGGAGACAAATCATACAATATGAAGATTTTCACTTAGGGACCTTGATGTACAATGCTAACATATACGCTTGTTGTATTGCAGAATTCTCAATGAACTCTGAGTGAAACTGCTGGGAATGAATGGATGAGTCAGTTCTTGAAATGAAGAGGCGCGTTCTGTGATGAGTGACACAAGGTACTTCAGATGTGTAGAACACCGCCGATCTTCACTAGGTAAACCACACACTATAATACGGTGATATCTGAAGTGGATCTGTGGATTCTGTTCTGCCTATAAATCTTCATTTATTTATTTATACAGAATGCTTAGAGCTGCTTTGCATGGGTGGCCGGAAACCAGACAAGTTCCTCCTGCTTGTGTTCTGCCGCGTCCTTATCCTTTCCAGAACGCTCAGCAAAAGAAATGGTGAAGTATGGAACCCTAAAAACCATGGGTAACTAAAAACAAATCTATAACTTCATCATTTCATGTTAACGATTGCAGGATGCATGCAGACTCCATGCAATAAACAAATGATTTTGTAAATGCAAAGTGACCGCAGTGTCATCAATAACCACAAATAATATGAAGCCGCTATGTGTGCACCGAATGCTTTTATATATGAAAACAAGCATTGACATCATGAATTTACTATTCATAACAGAGCTGTGATAGGGACCCACAAGCCCCACCCACTACTGGCTATCTGCGGGAAATACAGAGGGGGCGGATACAAGACCAGTCATCTTGTACTAGAGGAGAGAGAAGCAGTCACTGGTCTATATAGATCTGAACAAAAAATACACAAAGGACCCCAAGATTCAAGTAAGAATACACTCTTGTATTGGACATTATTTACTTCTTTAATCCATTGCATCCAAATCAGCATGCACTTACCTCTCCATCACCCTGGTCAGATACCATAAAAATCGATCATATAATGCAAAGTCAATTTTATATTCTACCCGATGTGTGCTTTTGCTAACCACAGATCCCATTAGCAGAATACAGTGGAACCGCCAATCATGACCACGTCGGTGGGTACTATTTACTTCTTCAACCCAATCCCCAATTTGTACAGAAATTTTAGGTCTTATAATAACACTTTTTTATTCTCCGTGTATTTATTACTCCTTATTGAGTGTTTGCATAGATACTATAAACCAACCAAACCTTACATGGTACAGATTTAGGTCTAATAATGACCGATAGTCTATGTAACATTCCAGGTATAGAATTCCTAACCTTCTAAAATAAATCTTCTAAAATAAAGCTTATATTTCTGTCACCTGGAACATCTAGGGATGCTAATTGTATCTAAGCAGTACTAGGAAAATACACATATTGTTTCTGATTTATTAACCTCCTGAGCGTTACACTGAGGTCTAGATTTCTGTACCAAAAGTGATCCATCGTTTTTCATGAAATTTTTTTTTTAAATTGTAGACCTGTAACTTACAGAAATATGTCCGAACAAGGGTCTAGTAGATATTATGAATATAAAAAATGTTTGAAACACACAATCATTTAAAAAAAAAAAATACTTTTAATAAAATTAAAGGAAAAACACAAAAATCAGCTTAAACATGACTACATAAACAAAGCTTGAAGCTATAGCAGGGGTCAGGCAGGCGGTGATGTCCAGGTCCAGGCAGAGATGTCAGAGTCCAAGCAGAGGTCAAAGCAGGCGGAGATGTCAGAGTCCAGGCAGAGGTCAGGGCAGGCGGCAGGCAGAGATGTCGGAGTCCAGGCAGAGGTCAAAGCAGGCAGCAAATGGTCAAAATTAGGCGAAGATCAGCAAAGGTAAGATAAGACACAGTGTTACACACTAGCCATCCAGGGAATAAGTGGCAATTTTTAAAACTTTGATTCTGTATTTATTGGGGTTTGTTTTGAATTATTTTGTATTTGATTGGATACGGGAGTTTGTATCCAATCCAATACAAAATAAGAATTTGAATTTCCAAGTTATTTACTTTTATTTTATTTATTTTTTTATTTTTTTGTATTGGATTGGATACAGGAGTTTGTATTCAATCCAATACAAAATGAGTGTTTGAATTTACCAGTTATGTACTTTGTATTAATTTTATATTATTTTGTATTGGATTGGATACGCAAGTTTGTATCCAATCAAATACAAAATATAAATTTGAATTTCCAAGTTATTTACTTTTTTTTTTATTTTTTTTATTTTTTGTATTGGATTGGATACGGGAGTTTGTATTCAATCCAATACAAAATGACAGTTTGAATTTACCAATTACACACTTTGTATTTATTTTAATTATTTTGTATTGGATTCAATACAGGAGTTTGTATTGAATCCAATACAAAATGAATGAATGAGTTTCTATTTGAATTTCCCGCACACGCGCCGACGTCATCACGCACGCAGGGAGGAGCCGTCCGTTTTTTTTTTTTTTTCTCTGCCGGACGGCTTCTCCCTGCAGAGATCATCCGGCGCTGGAACGAGCAGGACGTCGGACGATCAGCGCGGCCGGCGGAACACAAGATGCCGGCTGGCGGAACACAAGATGCCAGCCGGCATCTTACCGGTCCCGCTGGCACCCGACGCTGGAGAGGGAGATCGACGGACGACGCTGGACGGAGGACGACGCTGGAATACGAAAACGACGCTGGATGAGCACAGGGGGACCAGGTAAGTATGGATGGGAAAAATCTCGGGGTTGACCATCCTTGCAATTTTTTTGTGCCCGAACGAAGGTCGGGCTTAACGGCAAGGTGGTTAAAGATCTCCAAGGCTGGAGAGGATACACTTTCATCAGTGAAGCTTGGTGATCTAGCAAACCTGGAATGCATTTCTTCATAGTCATTTGGTATTTTCTAGCAATTGTTTTGATTCCCGAATCCACTCCAGGTTTCTTGAATCATCCAGGATCACTGATGAAAGTGTATTCTCTCCAGCCTTGGAAACTTTTAATAAATCGGGCCCATTGTCTTCAATTTCTCCTGCACAATACCAGTGTACATCCTATGCTTGGGTCTCAGTTTTCTCTCTAGCTCGTTTTAGCCGGGCGCACCACCTTGCACTTTTCAGAAATCACCTGGCTGTTTTTGGGTGGTTACTGAAAAGTTAAATTACTATACAAAGCCACCACCTGCCTACATCTTCACCCAGCTTAAAAAAATGGAGAATGCTGAGTCTCATAGCTGTACATCTACATCGCAAGAACATCTATGACACTACAGCCTCTGAATTCTAGTTTTATAAGATTAAAGGTAAGTAAGGTTTGCTATATATCCAAGGGTCCTATGGGCGGAAGTGTAAATATTTGACAAGCTCTCACATTAGATTTGAAGCTAATTTGGGTCCAAGGGTCCTATGGGTGGAGGTGTGAATATATGACAAGCTCTCACAGCTATTTTGGGACAAATACTTATGATTTGGCAAACTAGTATGGCAAAGCTTTAATATAGAACAAGGGTGTCAAACTCAAATACACAGAGGGCTGAAATTAAAAACTCAGACCAAGTCGGGGGCCAAACTTGAAATTTATTTAAAAATAGAAAGTAATTCCTTCAAATTAAATATAAAACATTTTTATATGGAAACAAAGAGTTATTGCTTAACATGTAATCTGGAACAAGAAAGTACTTGGCAATGCAATGTAAGCACTAATAGGCCCCTAGCTACAGTTCTTGAATAGATTTGAATAAAGATGCCATGAATGTTAATAATCCATTGACACTAAATAATGAAATCAATGTTACACATGTATAAATGATGTGCTCATATCTGATATCTTCAAAACTCTTGTTAGAAAAGAAAGAGAAAGTTATTTACAAAAGAGACAGAAAGAGTGACATCTCTTATTGATGGTTTCACACAGATGATTACCTTGTACTTTATTTTTTGTTTCCCGCAGATCTGATTAATTTTATTTCACCTGGTGTGAGCTAGGAATAGCGACCGGTCGCAGAAGAGAAACAGAAGACAAGTGATGCTGGGACTTCAATTCTGGAACTGCCCAATGCGGAGCCGCATAAGCAGACAGCTGTTCCATAGACGCAAGTGATGCCGGGACTGTGGATGCGAGTGATGCTGTGAGTTGTAGTAGCGGCATCACTAGCTGCAGAAGGCATAGGCGGGCAGGCCGGCCAGATGCCAATTTATTTTTCCAAATCTATGGGGGGCCAAACAAATGACCTCACGGGCCAGATTTGGCCCGCGGGCCAGAGTTTGACACCCCTGTTAAAAAATAATAGGAGCTTGTCCAGACTGGCAGCGAGGTTTTGATGCAGTTACAGCTTCCTGACATCCCTGAACTGCTTCTCTGGTTGAGGTGCTATATGTATCGTCCCACTTACGCCCAGTAAATGAACAAGAGTGGTTTAGAACCAGCACAGTAATGGGGGTGACTGATTGGCTGGCAACATGTCAGCCGCCAGGATCAGCTGTTCCTTCTGCTCGTCTGAACAAAGAACTATGGTGTGTTAGTACGGTGGGGACACACATGGATTACATATTATTCCACTGAATGCTCATGGACAATCCCTGGGTCATATTTCTCCATAATGAAAAGGGCAAGTGACATCAATTATAGCAATTTAAGCATCCGTGCTAAACAGATATTTATAAAGCGCCAACATATTACGCAGCGCTGTACATTAAATAGAGGATGCAAATGACAGAGGAATACAGACAGTGACACAGGAGGAGGAGAGCACCCTGCCCTGAAGAGCTTACAATCTACAAATATTTAGATGTATTTTAGGAGAAATAGTACTTAATACCCAAAATACTTTTTAACCTTACTCCCATTTATACCAATCTACAAAAAAAAAATAATATTGGCTGCAGTCCCACTTTTGGACACGGAATTGCAGTGAAAGTTGTAAACAGAGGAAGTTACATGGAACCCTTATCTGTACAAAATGTAATATTTAAACCACAAGATTAAATTTGCTCCCCTACAGAATGTAGATAATACAGAAAATATCAGTACAAAGATCTAAACTTGGCCTTTATCATATCATTAAAGGTCATCACAAGAGGTCATTGTTTATGGGATTGTCAATTTTAGACAGTGAATGTTTGGCCAGTACAAATGAAGATTTGGCTGCCAGATCTTCCTAACGTCATTTGATGTCCACTACTAACTGAACTCTGTTCTGAACAAATATTATTTAAATGCTATTGTATTTTGGTTTCCTTTTTAAATTTCTGTGCAGTAATCCAGAAATTAACAGCTGGTAAACTTTGGCTCTGTGGAGGAATTTCCTGTAATAAAGACCTATCGCTGCTGCTTTCACACTTTGCAGGGAGTGACTGGTCTTGTATCCGCCCCCTGGTAGTGTTCTGCAGGCAGCCTGTGCTGGGAAAGCTGCTCAGTCTCAACCACAGGTTATGTGCAGCACAGTAATAATATCACTTTCTGATGTAATGCACACAAAGTGGGTTTGTATTATTACAGTTATATAAATATAAAAAATACAAATTTTCTGTGTCTGGAGCTCATCCTAAACCCTCAGATGTCCAGTCTAAAGGCCTTTTATGGTTAGATTTTGGCTTCACGTGAATATCCTGTGTTACACATCAGCAATAACCCTTGTCCTTGCAGGAGAATGAACATGTTATACCCCAATGCTGCAAATAAACCAGTCCATGGCATAGAACTTATTCCCCCAAAGCTTCAATTACAAAAAAGCAGCTTGGTCAATTTTAGAATGATTGTAGTTGCCAATCCATCAAGATTTCCTGCTCAAAGTTAGCTTAGAATTTAAATCAAATTGTTAAAAATAAGCTAATTTATACCTAAATTCTTATGGTCATTCCATAATATTGTTCATTAGGATCAATAACGATATAAAAAATCCAGCTCAGTAAATTTGTAATGCAGACATATCAGATATTCACAGTATTTCAGGTGGACTGACCCTTTAAGTGTATAACCTACATGGACATAGAGAAGGTTGTGCGGAGTTATGTAGTGGTTATATTTACAGTATTGTGTTTCCTGCTGATAATTGCACTTCTAGTTCCTCTTTTAACTTTCCTTGTTGCTGTTGCAGAACTGTGTGCAGCTCGAGGTGTGATGACAGCAGCCAGCAATACGGTAAGTGCCCCCTCGCTCTCGTAATTTAGAACCTAAATTGGGGGGAAAAATAGAGTATGATGGGGGCCAAATTTCTGCCACCCCTGATCCCTGATCCAGATCTGAATTGTCAATGTCTGTCCGGAGACTTGTCAGTGTTCTAGCCCCGTACACTTAAATATTTTACATTCAAACTGACTGTATTCACACAAACAAATACATTGGTATGATGGCAAAGGTATGTTATAAAATAGGTGCAAAAGGAAATATATTTCTCAATTTCTTTGTGTCCGTACTAACTTCTTACCAGGTCCATCGGATAACATAGTTACTGTTACTTTTACAGATGCACATTTTGTCCAAACCCGGATGCAGAGGGGGATTGTTTTGACACCCGAAATGTGTTGCCTGTGTCTAAACATTTGATGAACAATTAGAAGTCACATTCTTTGTTTATTTGATCTCTGTAATTAAGAACTTGCCATCTAAAACTAATATTTTATTCATTTATATTGGTGTACCTGCAAGTTATATAATTTTTTATGTAATTTATTTAGTTTTTTTATATTATTTCACCGGTCTTAGTGTGACAACACTTACTACTCATACTATATCTATGATTAGACAGTGCTGTCAGTCTAGGCCAGCTTTTCTCAATAGGTTTGAGAAGTCCCTAAATAGTTCAGGGAATGGCTGCTAAAACCAATTTTTTTGGGGGGAGTGGGAAAAAGCCTCGTAAAGTGGTAGCCAGTTGGAAAAAATGTCCTGTTCATAGGTGGTGGCTATAATATATGAAGAACATTTACATTTTACAAGACAACATTACAAATGTACTAATGATTTTAACATCATTAGAATAATATTGTTGCCTGTGCCAATTGGTGTTGGACAGTGCAGGCATCGTTTTGTGGGAGGTCGATCTTCCACAATTTGAGAAACTGTGAGCACTTACTCAATTGCAAGGGAAGCCGATGGAATAAGAACATGGTTGTGTTGTTGGGCTGTATGTTCCTATATCTGTTTGAGGACTGAAGGACATGAAACTGATCACTGTGACTTATATTGAAAATTGAAAAAAAAATTACTCACTAATTAGGTAAATGGGATTTTAATATACCATTGCCATCATAACCACCTCTTTCCTTGCAACAATTTTAAATAAGAGGGTTGCTGGCAGTACAAACATCAGACTTCTCCTCTCCTTCCTCCTGAAGAAGCAGAGTTTTTCTGCGAAACGCGTCGAGAAGTTATTCAGAATTTAAATCCTTTTTGGGTATTCTGTAAGGAGAGGTCATTATATACACCCACGATTTTATTGTCTTTTATGTATTTGAAATGATGTTTGTTTTTATTGCTTATTATTATTATTAACATTTTGTTATTTTTGTAATATATTGATGGTAATGGCTTTAAAAGTCCCGCTTAAATTGAAGTCTTTCATCGCATATCTTTTCCTACAAACCCTTGGCAAACTCAGAAGGAACCCCGGTTATAAATGGCTGCTGCAGCCTAATCTTTCATAATTTGGACTTTAGAATCTCTCCTCCTCATCTCTGATTCATAACATAGGATTTGACAGGTTTTGTAGTCCACAAATTACAACTGGGATGGGCGGATAATACTGCTTGAAAAAAAAAACACTGCACATGACATTGCACTTTATTTCCAGCGAATCAACATTTTATTTTTGGCATTTATTGAGCAAATAACTCAAAGTGCTTTAAATATTATCTGTGATCATTGTTAGGATTTGTATGGTAGCCATGTATAACCTGATGCCAGCCTGATTTTACCATTGTATGCAATGTTTGCATTGGTAACAATATCTCTTTCAGCTATTAAACTTTACCATTGGCCTATCTTTTAAAGTTGAGCCAATGTTGAAACTTATTAGTGAAAGTTATCAACTCTATAACAGAGCAATCTGAATTTTTAGATACCGGTGTGTAATAAGATGGAAGTATTTGTGAGACTACAAGTAAGGGTTAAAGAATCACACAAAATACTGGCTGCATAGTTATAAGTCAGTACTTATCTTTATTGGATGTGTACAAGAGTCCAAAACAGCAACAGTTCCAGCAGCAGGATCACACAACTCATTTTACTCCATGTAGTGCCCATTTTTCATATCTTCAAACTGAGAACAGTCAAGCAGGGAGAAAGCTGGCGTTTCTTCATGCATATCCAGAAAACGTCAGCGCCAGCACCCAATTCATTTATATCCATAGTTAACAATCGATCTTACCCCATTACATGACCATTACTAGCTCATTTCGGCCAAACCTCCTTGTTACATTATACTGTAAAAAATATGCACCTATTATTATGATATTTTATTTTGTATATTACCAGCAGACAGTTTAGACAATCTGAAGGTGTTATTATAAGAGGATTGCATAGACCACATGTACACTGCAAGTCGACTTGTTTTAGTGGCTTTAGGTATAAGTTCTCATCAGAGCCTGTTTCCCCCCATACTGGTCAATATACAGGAAATACAGCTCAGCAGCACAACTTGAATAGCTTGTTCCATTTAGTGCAGAAAGTTTTTTTAGCGCCTACAGTAATATTATTATTATTATTATTATTAATATTATTAATAAACAGGATTTATATAGCACCAATATAATATATGCAGTAGTACATTTTAATAAGTTTATATTAGCACCCCAATGTATAGCACCTTGCATGTGCAGTGTAGCCTGCACACTACAACATGCAGATGTAAACCATCTTTGTGATGTGTTGTGTTATAAAAAAAACAAAAAACAAAAAGAAAATCTACTTTTCGTGTGTGGTGGTGCACTGCCTTCTCCTAAAGTTAAAACCGATCTTGCACGGTGCAAAGTCCATATTTTAAGTGCAGCATAATCATTAAAAATAAAACATGCCTTTCCCCTGGAATCTGTAGTATGGGGGTAATGTCAGCCTCCTGTCGACAAGATCTCGGAAATGGTGAGCATTCCAAATCTTCTCAGTGAAGAAGTTATACTATTACTTTGCCTTCTTTTAATTGGGTTGCTGTAACACAGCACACATTTCTTGTGCTGCTTTTGGGTCCTCGGGATCAGTTATTTACTAAACACATTCTGGGTCCATCCAAATATGTGCAAAGTCTTACACATCTGGCTTCATTACAAAGCAGCCACAGCCGGAGCTCCTGCCAAGATGGATCAATAATTCTGTGGTGAAGCAGCAGTCTCTCTGCAGAGGCCTGCTATACCGCTTGATAAACTGATCCTCATCAATCAGCAGACAATATATACTTCTTTAATTGCAGAGCTATAGGTCTTTCTGTGCTGGGGGCCCCTGCAAAACTTTAATCCTGATGCATAAAGAATGTATTTAGCCGATTGCATAGCTTTAAATTTTGAAGAGATTTCACCAAAGTGTACACATGACAGAATAACCTTGCAAAATGCTTTACTCCAATGATGTAACTGGCAAACTGTGTTACCAACTCCTTCCCGGTTCAAAGTCTTCATTTGCATTGATTGAGCGGGCAGAGACATTAAAACTGGAATGTGTGGTTCAGTGTATGCTTAGAAACAGGATTTATATAGCGCCAACATATTACGCAGTGCTGTACAATAAATAGGGCTTGCAAATGACAGACAGATACAGACAGTGACACAGGAGGAGAGGACCCTGCCCCAAAGAGCTTACAATCTAATAGGCAGGGGAATTTACACACAATAGGATGGGGGATATTTTACTTTAACAATTAAGTGTGATAAATTGTGAGAGATAATTATCATTTAATTATTCCAAAGTTGCATAGGTATTTTTGGTGTGTTAGTCCAAGGTTGTTGATAAGCTCAGTCCCAGCGCCGCACGCTACACCTCAATTGGAAGTCAGCCATGGAAATTGTTTTTTTGGTTTCTCTTGGTCAGTCTGTCTCTTGTCTCCGGGGTTCTGCTTTTTGTTCCCTTTTTTACGGAAGTTCCTTCTGTGAAATAATTTCATGTAAACGCAATTTACGAAAAGAGAAGTTGTCACCCACTCAGTCCGTCAGCACAGTTTTTGCAATTTGCTGCTTTTTTTTTTTTTTCACCTGCTTTTCATTAACAACGTCTCATTTTGCTTCATTGTAGGTAAAAGAAAGAGATTCTGCTGCAGCTGAGGGGGAAAAGGAAACCCTGGATCATCCTGGGACTGGAACTTCTATAAGAATGCTGGCCACTTTTTCCTCTCGCCCTTCTCTGTTCCTGTAACCCATTACACTTCCCTGTCTCATTCTCTATTGTGTCTCTGGAACATTGTCACAATTCTTACCATGGGCTGCATGCAGGGAAAAATATTCTCTAATATAACCTCTAAGGAGGTCGACCCACCTAACAAACCGGAAGTTGCCCACTATGTCAAAGACCCCACGTCAAATAATGGCCTGGTAAGTAGAAGCGGTGACGGGGGGATTTATTTAAAGGTGATCTCCAGGCAAATAGCTAAATGTGTTTACTTGTAGTTTTGTTCACCCAGTCCTGAGATGGAGACGACGCTGCCAACACAGACCTGGGGAAGGGAGCTCTTCGGGGCAGGGTCCTCTCCTCCTGTATCACTGTCTGTCATTTGCAATCCTTATTTAATGTACAGCGCTGCGTAATATGTTGGCGCTATATAAATCCTGTTTAATAATAATAAAGGAAGTTGATTTTTCTCACGCTGGTTTCATATCACCCCCAACCTGTGACTGGGTAGAGAAAGGATAAGCAGAAAACCACATGTTACTATCATTCTGCTCTTACCTATCAGCATGATTCTGTGAGCTCATGAACACTGCAACACAACTGACTTCTTTTACTGCTTCTCCTAATTTAGGCAATGCAGTACATGGACTGCAGTTAAAATT
The DNA here is from genome assembly GCF_032062135.1 of Pyxicephalus adspersus. Taxonomy (NCBI): domain Eukaryota; kingdom Metazoa; phylum Chordata; class Amphibia; order Anura; family Pyxicephalidae; genus Pyxicephalus; species Pyxicephalus adspersus. The sequence goes on along the minus strand of NC_092863.1, from coordinate 5,678,160 downwards.
AGCAACTTACATTGCTTTAATCAATTAGTGATGTATCCCTTTTACATCTGCCTGGAGTTCAGCTTTAAAATAAATGTGAATCATATTTGCAATAAATGTTGTTATATTTTTTGAATCCTGCAGATTGCTACTTCCTGTCTACATGCACTTGCTCCAGCATGTGCTACACATCATTGCACTGCACCGGCTTAGTGGTGACAGTGGTAAACCATGCGTGAGCAATGGGCATCAACATATCAACATGTCATGGTAGATTTCCATTCTATAATAGAAGTGTATAAATAAAAACCATTCTGGTGGCATCTTTAGTAGGGAAAATTTAGTGATTAGGTTTAGATCATCTTAAGGAATACTTTGTATTTTGGTAGGGTTTAGCACTGGAGCACTAATATATAACATTGCCTAGTTCCACTGACTGCTATCATTGCATGGAGAGAGACAGAGACTTGCTGATGATTTCCCTGGGTCTACAATATGATATGCAATGAAAAAGAATTAATAAGTTCATTACGATATAGTTATAACAAGAAAGAAAGATAGAAGATGGCTTTTTTGGTAAATCTTTAGTGAAAAATAAAAAGTGAATAACAATTCATACATGTAACATATGAAGTGTATTCTTTCGTGAGAGCATTTCATTTACAAATTATAGACTATCATATATGAAACAATGAATGTTTGTCCCATGTCCCGTTGCGTTTCGCATACTTGCTTCCTCAGGGGATTTGAAACTGAGAATAAATATAAAAGAAAGTACAAACATGAACTTTTTGCATTGATTATAATAGAAAAAATAAAGATAATTATATTAGTTATGATGAGAGTATATGTGTATGCACAGTTGAGTGTTAATCCATGTCCTTGTATGTCCTTCCTCAGGGGATTTAAGACTGAGACTAGATGTAACAGAAATTGCAAACAAACATTTTGCATTGATTATGATGGAGAAATAAAAATGATAATAGTAGTAATAATTATAATGAGAGTGTATGTGCAATTTAGTGGTAATCCACGTGCTTATTTGTCCTTTGTTGTGCATTGCTAGGAATTATATTAGCTTCAATTTACTTTATGATAGTCAATTTGTCACAAAAGTAGACTAAGAAGGAAGGGAGAGATAATATTTTCAATATAGACATATTATTGTTGTTATTAAGAGTACTTACATAGGGGTTATTTCACCAGTACAATAATGTAAGTACTATTAACAACAACAATAGTAGTATCTTAGATATTTATACAATAGTTATTCACATCAAGTGTATTCTCTCCTTTTCCAAGAAACACTCAGCCACTACTCACCTTGGAACTTTGGAAATAACTTCTCTCTCTTCCTTCTTAGTCTACGTTCGTGACAAATTGACTGTCATAAAGTAAATTGAACCTAATATAACCCCTAACCATGCACAACAAAGGACATATAAGCACATAGATTACCACTCAATTGTACATACACATACACTCTCATTATTATTATAAGAGGCTTGGCAATATAGATAGACAATAATAAGTGGCACACTCCTTCTTTTCTCAATTCCTTAGGATATAGATGAGTAGGGAAAGAATAAACCAGGAAAGGGAACACAAGAATGAACTTTATCTTTAACTATAGTAACCCATTAAGCTATCCTGACATGTGCACTGTAAGGGATAATTCACATATGTGTGCTATAAAAACATGGCCAAATGTTCACTTAACCAGACAAATTTAACAAATTCTTCAACAATCATGGCTGCCAAAATTCTATCCAGACATATACACATCTGCGTGCTGCAATTGTCTATTTATTCTGATTATATTTAGTTTAATGCACAAGTATACGATATACAACTCAGCTGATAAATGTTCTCCATAGAGTTCTGCTTCATATTTTCCAGTAGTTATTTATTATTCTCATTGATGATGAAAAGGGGCAAAGCTTTGCATATTTTCATCCTCATACACAGGTGCGTGGGGCATTGTGAGCTTTTCATACAGCAGTGACTGCGTAGGAGGAAATTGCTAAATTTAGATGATGCCGGTACTTCATCAACATCCCGGCCTTTTATTAGTTTGGTTTCACTGGTTGTGTCACATGATGTGATATTTTTGTCATGCTTTTATCTTTACTGTAATTCATTTTTCCACTCCAACCCTCCAAATAACCTCTTCCCGGGTAGTCACTTAGATTAGTCAGCTAATACTAAAGATTTTAGCCCGTGGTACTTTAGATGCCAAAGAGTGAAAGTTCTTTATGAGTTTCCCATGATTGAAATCCACAGGTCATCTCTTCAATTGCTGCGGTCATTACAAAGGGTCTGGGTCACCCCGGTGTATTTGTAAGCATCTAAATTTGTGCGGCAGCACCCCAAACGATTGACTTCCTCTAGCGGGCATGTCAGGTGACTTAGCCAACCATGCTACATCTACAAGTGGTTGAGTTTTGTAATTAATGTCTGTGGCCTTGCTGGAAATATTTCCTCTCTTGTTATGCAGCTGACAGCTGTTGGCAGCTTGGAAAAACAACGTTTCGAACTTGTCAGGGGAACAGAAATAGGTAAAGCTTAACTTACCCACCCTACCCCTTAGTCCTCCCTTTGTTGGGAAATGTTAGCTCTGCTATCTGCAGCAAAGTGCACAGCAACATGACGATGCCCCTCAGCTGATCAGCACATGACGCCCTGCATTCACTTTCTGCCCTTATTCAGATGCTGGGCGTCTTTCAGACTTGAAGACCGAGGACATCTTGTGGTGAAAAGAAAGTTGTTCAGGGGACATTTCCTGCTTCAAGTTAAATATTGTAGTCAGAGTTTTTTTTTTTTTTAAACACCTACGCACAACCTAAATAAAGCCAAAGGATTTTAATTGACCATTTTATCACTTTAGTAAATAAAAATATGTAGAAAAAAGAGTGTCAGCCCGGCACAGTTCTTCTTTTTCATGTAAAATATAAAACTGAAGTGTCACAACTCTTCAGTTCTATATTAGGAAGGGGCCTTCATTCTGTTTGGCTGGTCTTGTGATCCTGACACCCCTACTAAACAGTAAAGCTGTTATGAAGGGGTCGCATTGTGAGCCAATCAGGCTCTTCTTTTGCCCACAATGCTGTCAATCAAGACATAGGTTTAAACAGTAGAGAAATAAATATATCCCAGATAAAAATCCTAAAGACATAGTTGATACAGAGGAAGGCAAAAAAACCCTGGTAACACTTGCTCCAACTTGGGCAAAAAAACTCCTTCCATGTTCCCTGGATCAGCAGTCTCTGTTATCTTTACTTTAAAGCCTTAATACCCAGTTACATTCTGTGCTTTTAAAAATCATCCAGCTTTTTCTTAAAGCAATCTATAGTAGTTGCTGATACTACTTTCTGAGGGAGCCGAGTCCACATTTTCACAGACCTTACAGTGAAGAATCCCTTCCTTATCCGGAGCTTAAACTTCTTTTCCTCCAAACGCAAAGAGCGCCCCCTTGTGCTTTGTAATGATCTTAAACTGAATAATTGGGAAGAGAGTTCTCCATATGGACCATTTATATATTTATACAGGGTGATCATATCCCCCCTTATACGTCTCTTCTCAGGGGAGAATAGATTCAGTTCAGCTAATCTCTCCTCATAGCTGAGCTCCTCCATTCCTTTTATTAGTTTAATTGCCCTTCTCTGCACTCTCCCCAATTCCACAATGTCCTTTTTGTAAACTTGTGTCCGATCCAGCTGATAGAATGTGATAACCTCATCATTACGCCCCCGCTTCTTCCCTATCCAGCTGGCAGGGGAAGGATCAGTGACCAAGCTCTATTATCTACCTACAGTGGAGAAAATGTTCGGCCACTGGCCAGGCTTTACTGTTTAGTAGGGGTGCCAGGATTACAAGACCAGCCAAATAGAATGCCGCTCATTAAGTTTAAAAAGTTCACTAATTCATAATTTAACTGTGCTTAACTTTTTATTTTTCCTTAGAATTTAGCTTGAAAATATGGTAATACTTTCCCAAACACTTTGGAAAATAGGCAAATGGCAAAAGAAAGAAAACTATCACATGATCCAAGTTCCCCTTTTTAACTATGTGATATGGAAAGTAGTGTTGCTTTTCTGAATGGGTCCAGAAACAAATCATAAGCTAATTCTAAGATTAGGATAGCATTCAATGAACAACAATGTTCCTTTTTACATTTTACTAAAGAACTCTCTGTCCTTGCCGATGACAGCCAATCACATTCAACCTGCACAGGACAATGCAAGACGGAGAACAAATATTTGATAGTGATTGGCTGCTAGAGAGTTCTTATAAAAGATTTTGAATAAATGACAAAGGACTTGTCAACCAAATCCTTTTTTGGGCTAGTTTGGGGAAGGATGAGAACCTCAATTGGGTTTTTGCTATTAAATTGCAAAGTCATGGGATCTCTAATAGAGTTTTGTATAATGGAAAAGGCAGCAGAAGGAGCGTGACTCTATAACAGATGAGGACAGATCTTTCTGAAGAAGAAAGAGGGTGATGGCTGGGGAGCCCCTAGACCTGAAACCCTCATTTTGACTGGGCCCGACATATGTATTTAAATATGTGAGTGGAGTGTGACATAAAGACACCGGTGTGGTTTATGCAAACGTTGCATATGAAATGTTTGTGAAATTCCTCAAAAGCCTCGCTGCTTCCTTGTGTTGTACGTTAATGAAACAGATAAAAGTTTTCTTCTGCATGGTGAGGAACACCGTTCCTCATTCTCACTACACTGCCTGGCCCGTGACCTTCCTCACCTGCAATGTTTGACATGAAATTGTTGAAGAATGTTACCTAGTGGCAAAAACAAAAAAATCTTGTCTTCAGTCCATAAATCTGTAATGGAGAAACAAAAAACAATGATATGAGGGGGTGCTGAGAAGTTCCCGGCTTTGCCCAGAAAGAAGAGAGCCAGGGTTATGAAATAACACATTTACTCAACATATTCCTCCCTGAGACTGATGTACTTGGTACAGCGTAGTTGAAGCTTTTCTACACCGTTCAAATAAAAGTCCTTTGGTTGGGCCGCAAACCAGCTCTCGGCAGAATCTTTGACGTCAGAAATGTCCTCAAAACATTGCCCCTTCTGGTGTTTCTTCAAATTCGGGAACAGATAATAGTACGAAGGGGCCAGGTCAGGTGAGTAGGGGGGATGGCGGACCAATTGGAAACCCAGGGCATTCAATTTGGCAGCTACAATGTTGGACGTGTGCGCATGTGCATTGTCCTGCAAAAAAAAGGATCCCTTTGGTCAACTTTCCACAGCTTTTCGTCCTTATTTCCTCCATCAGCTTGTGCAGGAGGTTAGGATAATACTGTCCGGTGATACTAGAGCCCTGAGGTAGGTAGTCCACCAACAGAATACCGTCTTTGTCCCAGAAAACGGACGCCATAACTTTTTTGGCCAATTTCGGGGTTCTGAACTTCTTGGGCCGCGGGGACCCGCTGTGGCGCCATTCCTTTGACTGTTCCTTGGTTTCAGGATCAAAGATGTGGAGCCGGGTTTCATCCTCAGTCACTAACCTAACCAAAAAGTCCTGTGCAGCTTGAAAATTGGCCAAAACGCCTTTGGATGCTTCAACTCGTTCCTTCTTCTGATCACTGTTCAAACATTTCGGCACCCACTTCTCTAAAAGCTTGCGCATGTCTAGGATAGTGATGATAACAAACCCAACACGCTCCCGTGAAATGTCATGTATCTGGGCAATCTTTTTTGCAGGTATTCAGCAGTCCTCAATATTCAGCTCATGGACAGCATTGCAGGTTGCCGGGTCAGTTGAGGTTGGGGGGCGCGCACTACGGGGCTTATCTTCAACGGTGAAATGCCCAGTCTTGTAACGAGATATCCAGGTTCTGACAGTACTGTAGAAAGGACACTTCTACCCCAGTGTTTGTGACATCTCAGTGTGAATGTCCTTTGCCGACTTTCCCTGGAGAAACAAAAACTTCACGACGGCCCGTAACTCCAATGACGTGAAACTTGCTTGTGCCTCTGCCATCACAGCTTCTCACTAATAGTTACATACTAAGATATTGGGCTGCCATATGCCCCCACACTCATTTTTCTATTTCATCTAGAAGGGGGCAAAGCCATGAACTTCTCCTATAGCTACCTATAGGCCACCTTGGTTTCTCCCAGTGCTGGATCCCTACTCCTATAGACTGGTCTGGCTTCCCCATATCTATAAACTGTTCTAGTTTTTCCCCTTTTTATACTCTGCCCAGATTTGCCTTCTTTACTTCTGGAAATCCCCTTAAAAAATAGGGGAAAATTCAGTATGTAAATCACCTCTAATGTTTTGGGAAGTTACATAGGAAGTTGCTTCAGCAACATGTTTCAGATTAAATGATAGGAACTTGCTACATCTTTTTGGAGCTGCATTACCTAAGAGGGGAAGTTAAGACATGTCTCTGGTTCCTACTTCATTGCATTCACAAAATTATTTAAAAAAGATTAGTTCACAAATACAAGATGAAAAGCCAACCGAAATCTGGTGAATCATGGAGCGCCCGTAATCCTCAGTCACAGGTCACACAGGGCAATAAATTTGGTCAAGAAAATGAAAAAAGATAATAGTAATAATAGCTGATCACTTAGTCCCCAAAGATGAGTACCAATGTCGTCCTTCTGTCAAATTAACACCCCTGTACTGGTCTCCGAGGCAATGTTATAGTAAAAGATATATCACATGTGGTGCTGAGGAAAGTGCAAGGGCCCTTGCAGAGTTTAAGGTATATATAGAAGCTTGTGCTACCAACTAATTCTAGCCTCTAGGGATGAGTAAAATCAAGTTTTTATGTCCTGATATTTTGGCAAAGATCCTAAGTTTTTGCCAAAATTTCAGGCAAAATGTGGACAAAACTGGGGCATTTTTGGAAGGTGTGCTCCATTTAGAATAAAGAAATGATTGTGCTTGTTTTACTCTTTTCCAGAAAAAAACTAAGGAGAGCTCAGCTGGGCCAGGTAAGTGCCCTGTTTGTAGAACCCGTATTTATGAGTTTCCCCTATATGTATGCTTTGTGAAGGGATACACAGGTCCCTATTTGGCTACCTTTACACTACATTTGCTGATCAGATTGTGTGGTCTTGCAGCTGAAGGAGCAGATCTGGTGGCCCTCTATGACTATGATGGCGTCCATCCTGATGACCTGACCTTTAGGAAGGGTGATTACTTCCAGCTACTGGAGGAGTAAGTTATACCAACTTTGACCCTGTAAAGTCATCACTACATCGTTTAACATTCTTCTCTGAAGGCTTTATTAATAAATGTGTAGAAAACAAAAATATCAGCAATGCCTATAGCATTCATGTTAGCCCAGAGTGCCATGACTCCCCATCTCTAGAGAATGTGTTATCATGTCACCCTATGCTCGCAATGCTACATAGAACATCAGAACATAGAACATCATGTCAGGAGATTCATATTCTGCCCACAGCTTTCTCTAAAGGCTATCTTAAAGGGTTAACGTTTGCCATAGATGGACAGGAAGACATCTGCTCCTGTGAACTATTTATATTTGTCAAATTACTCATTTCATAAACCAAAGTTTCACACATGTGGATAACACCTTCATTGAGAACAGATACGATTTGAACAATCTGAAAACTACCCATCATACCAACCTGAGAAACTGATCTCTTGCTGGACAGATTGATGATTAAAGTGGTGACGTGTATATAGTTTTTGATAAGAAGATAATTCTGTACAACTTCTACACAAGTCAGTTAGAACTTGATTAGTTTCTTTAAGCTTTGGAGACACTTACTTACTTACAGAATTTATTAAAATCTTTTATGAATCACCTTTTCTTTGCTGTCTCTGTAGGTCAGGGGAATGGTGGCGTGCACGCTTGATACACACAGGAGAAGAAGGCTATATTCCAAGTAATTATGTTGGAAAAGTTAATTCACTGGAGTCTGAAGAGTAAGTTACCTGGTATTTGTATCTATTTTATGCTTTCTACTTATGAATGGAATTGTTCTAGGTGAGTTTTACTGAAGTTTCATATGTGAAAAGCAACAGAGAGACACGGTGGACAATACAGAACCCATTCTGTATTGTTAGCTTGGTAAAGGAGGTGAAAATGTTGGTTTTCTCATACGCATATTAGTAAGTAAAGTTATTTCTGCAAAGAAGTGCCAGGTTTTTGTAGTATTAGGATGTATTGCTTTCCATTCACCTCTTTTTGCTCAGGGACATCTTTCCACGCAAATACCCACTAGGAAGGAATAGTCAATCAGATGCCATCTCTAACAAATAAATAAAATAATCATCATCAAGTATTTATGTGGAGCTTAAATGTTGCTTTAGGAGCAATGTCGATAGAAACTATACTTGGGCACTGAATGTCATATTTATTGCATTTTCGTGCAAACGCAAAACTAGAGCTGCTTACAATACAAAATTTGTTTTTTTAAATCTGAAGAAATGACACAATGAGCACCTGTAAATTACAATATTTTTTTTAGGTGGTACTTCAGGGGAGTTGGACGGAAGGAGGCAGAAAGACAGCTTCTGTCTGCTGAGAATCAGACTGGAGCCTTTATGATACGGGACAGTGAGACTATGAAAGGTGAGTGAACAATGGCCTGGAAAATGACCTTTACAGCCTTCCTTGAGGACATTGGAGCAGGCACAGATGTTTCTGCTTTCTGATGCTACTTTAAATTGTCTCTGGTCAACTTATAGCCTCTTTTTGCCTTTCAGGCACCTACTCACTATCCGTCAGGGACTACAACCCTCAGGCAGGCAATGTGGTAAAACATTACAAGATTCGTACATTGGACAATGGAGGATTTTTCATTTCTCCAAGGAAAACTTTCAAAACGCTTCAAGACCTGGTCAGCCACTACCAGAGTAAGATCTTAAATTGCATTTGTCTAATTTCAAGACAAGACAAATATGTCTTCCTTTTTGGAGGAAATGGTGCTTTATATGTAAATAATTTGCAATCTATGTTTTTAGAATCCTGCAATAATAATGTGAAACCTCTGTGTTGTGTATATTGTCTTTTCTTCCACCTTTTTTTCCTTGTAGATAACTTGGACGGCTTGTGCCAAAAGCTCACCACGGCTTGCAAGTCTGCCATTCCAGAGAAGCCATGGGAAAAAGATGCCTGGGAGGTACCTCGGGATTCATTGAGGTTGGAGAAGAAACTCGGTGCTGGCCAGTTTGGTGATGTTTGGTTGGGTAAGTTGTATGTTTAATATTGAAAAGAAACACACTCACAGGAAACTTCGGTGAGCTGTACTATTTACATCTGCAATTCTTAAAATGTATGAGATGTACTCATGTGCTCAAAGTCAATCTTTGCTTTGCCTATGCATCTTCTATTACCCCCTCCCCCACAAATATGACAGCACAGGGCTAATCACCAAGATGCAGAACTGTCACATAGAGATAAAGGTTAATGAGTCACATGCTTTTCCATACCTGGAAGTATTGGCTATTTCCCTTTCTCTATGCAGAAAGGAATAGAAAATAATTATATTTTGCTTACATCAAAGTATTTAGGGTCCAGAAAAAGCACAGGTTTACTTTAATCTATTCTAAGGTTATACAGAGGAAGACGGAGACTCTGGTCTGCTAATAAGCATTTTAATTCACTGCTTACCACAGCCCAATACAGTTCCGGAATCAGCCTTTTTTTTAAGACTTCTGGTAATGGTTCTGTATTTTTCTAAATGACATTGAACGATGAAGAAATAGAACCGCTATATCTTTCTCAGCTTGTGAATGTTGGAGACAGACACACAGATGGCCCAATTCATGGTGGGTGTGAAATCAAATGAATCCATACATCAGATGATTTTCATTATGGAAGCCTTTCAAGAGACAGACAAAATTGTTTATGGATTTATACATCATAACCACTCTGCTATCATAAATGTTAGAACCGTGCTCCCAATTGCATGGAAACCCCAATGATGAAGCATTGGAAGCTATTTGTCATGTCTGTTTAATAAAAAAAAAAGAAATTCAAATCTTTTCTGTGCACCCTGAACTCTCGGGTCTCTGTGCTCAATTCAACTCTGTGAACTAACAAACACCTCCTTTTTTATTTATAGAAATGAGAAGAGGGCATGTGTTTTGTAGGTGCCAATGCTGTTCCTCTAGAGAAATACCCGTAAGGACAGGAAGTGTGTTACAGGCTTCACCGGAGGAAGCTAATAGAAAGAAAGAGAGGGAATGAAGAATTTTTTGTGTTAGCTACATTGGGAGGATGACGTTGCCACTTAAATAATTTACATGATATATTTCTAATTATAAAGGAGTTGTTCTCATAATATAATCCACCCACACAAGGCATTTGTTGCATCTTGCCATATTTAATAAGTAATATTTTTGACAAACCCAGTTCTTTGCCCACATTTGCCCCTGGCTACTAACTATTCTATTCATTTTTTCCTTTAGCTACATACAATGGGCACACTCAGGTGGCAGTGAAGACGATGAAGCCAGGAAGCATGTCTCCAGAGGCCTTCCTCGAAGAGGCAAACCTAATGAAAACTTTGCAACATGATCGCTTGGTGCGCTTGCATGCTGTGGTGACACAGGGAGAGCCCATATATATCATTACTGAGTACATGCAAAAAGGCAGCTTGTTGGATTTCCTCAAAAGTGATGAAGGCAATGGTCTTCAAGTGCCACAGCTCATTGACTTTGCTGCCCAGGTGAGACGCTGGGGATTATGGGAAGTTCCTTGACTACTAACTGATCTCTGTTATTTAACACACTCATGCGTTCAGAAACAGTGCATGAGGTCAGCACCTAAATCTATGCTGTGCATACAATCTAAAGACTTTAAAGCCCTAACCAAATTGAATATATTTTGAATTGATTCTTCTTTGCAAAGAGAATATACAGGTATATTCATAATGTAACGAGTAAACCTATTGTCCAACTAAAGGGTCCATACAAACAATCCATTCAGTTTATTAACAACCAAATAACTCCTTCCCTGTTGGCAAATCTCCTGGAGATGATGACTTTCTCTTTTCACCCAGATCGCAGAAGGAATGGGGTTTATAGAACGGAAGAATTACATCCATCGTGACTTGAGAGCAGCCAATTGCTTGGTTTCCTCCACCATGGCATGCAAGATTGCCGACTTTGGTTTGGCCCGTGTGATCGAGGACAGCGAGTATACAGCCAGAGAGGGTGAGTACTGCCCACCCTACGGCATGTAAAAAAAAATGTACCACCGCATCCTTAAGGGGTCATGCTGCCCAAAGTTTTTGTTTGATGTTGATGAGTTGATGTATCTGGCATGCAGTGACAAGACTCATAAAGCCTCAGCACTAACATTAGTGGCCTTGTGAAGTATTTTGACAAAGTCTATTTCAATTTGAAAAACAATCATTGGTATATCAGCAGCAAAATGACCGAAAGACAGTCCTGTTGTACTGCATGTACAGAGAAGAAATGGAGAAATGATCACTTCCTCGTTGAGAAACTGTTGCAATAGAATACTAATACAATACATGCAATGATTTATGAAACAACTATGCACATGTGGGTTCTCTTTCTGTATCATCTTTTTGCTTACTGACTCAGAACACATGCAAGTCAGAGAATTAACATATCAGGAAGCTATGTAGCATTTGTTATTGATGGCCCTCTGTACCTCTCACTTTATAACCTTCTCATGTCAGGTGTTTTTTTTTTCTAGGGGCCAAGTTCCCAATAAAATGGACATCACCCGAGGCTGCCAACTACGGCTGTTTTACCATAAAATCTGACGTCTGGTCCTTCGGCATCCTTATGACAGAGATAATTACTTATGGACGGACTCCATATCCAGGTGAGGGTGTTGTATACATTGCATTGAGACAACCTCCAATGAAGATGGTGTTTATATCAGTACTCAAAGTAGCATTATTTGTGTGAATGTTTGAGGATTCAGCAGACCTATAAGTAGAATAGCAGGAACACTCACTACAGACCCTTTCAATTGACATTTGGCTCACTGTTATTCATCCGAAGTCCATGCTAAGGACTAAATCTGCCCATAGATATGGAGGATGGTAGACAGTCTTGTATCTGTATAGGGTCCATGTTTACCTGGATATGCAGTAGGGGTGAAAAGCAGTCACTGAATCTCTGCCTTCTTTCCAGGAATGTCCAATCTGGAGGTGATCACAGCTCTGGAACGTGGCTATCGTATGCCGTGCCCACCAAACTGCCCAGGGGAGCTGTACAACATCATGCAGGACTGTTGGCAGCAGATCCCTGAACAGAGACCAACCTTTGAATACCTGCAAGGCATCCTTGAAGATTTCTTTACTGCCACCGAACAGCAATACCAGCAGCAGCCCTGAAGGAGGGTGCCAACCCACACACAATGCCACATAGCATCTAAATGCCAAGCAATGCCGGGGCTAAAAGCAATACCAACATTCTGGACTTAGAGGCCAACCTTATCTATACCAAGCAGGACTTAGGATTTATATTGTGGCCATAATATCAGCATTTCTTCTTCACCAATGGGTCATTTTATAAGTTTTATCTTTATTTCCTTAAATAAACAGAACAGAATCTTACCAAAAGGACTTTGATAGTGGAACTCTCTGGCCTCTAAAGGATGCTGTTTCTGGGAATTTATACAGGCCAAATTTTTGTTTCTAAGACTGGGACCAGCACTATGCACAATGCCCAGCACTGATTGTAAAGAAACCAGTGCTGTATGCATTCACTGCAGTCTGCCACCAATTCTGTGCACACTGGAGAATGTTACCTGCCCTGTGTACAGCAAAAACTGTGTGCGCTGAAAAATCTAAACTAGCATTGGGTAGACTGAGCCTCTGAATGATTGAAGACTGTGAACCACACTGTGCACAGTGAAAACAGCTAATGCTAACGGAAAAGTTTGCACCAGCACTGTGTACCACTGAGCCAATCGGGTTTTAAAATGTTTTCGTGCTCTGGCGTTGAACTGGGCTCAGCATGAACTAAATGGGGCTCACTGATCATATATAGAGACAATACCAATGACCAATCGCAGAGAGATTGTGGGACATTTATGCTTTTCTTCATCATGATGCCTGCAGAGAAAAGACTCACTTTCACTCAAATTTCACTTTTTTGGCTTTTTTTTTTTATAGAACTGTAATATTAATATATAACAGACAAAGCTACATACATTGATCTATATTTATTTTAGGACTATGCAATAACCACTTCACCAATCACAAAAATCTTTATTGCACAATTCCAAATATTACACCGAGGCACCGGTAGCAGGCCTGAGATTTCTGTTAAGTCTTTATATTCTACGTCTTTACACGTTAATAATTTTATAGCTGACCATATAATATTTTCTACACTGTGTGAGGTGTATAGTTTTTTTATGTTTAGTATCACATATCTGTCTATTACAAATATATAAGGCATTGATTCCTGCTTGATAAATCTGCAGTGAGATTAAATTTCACTCTTTGTTTCTTTCTCCATGCAAGTCTACTAGTCAGCTGTGACTGACTGAGAATAATAAAAGATTTTTAGGTGGTTTACCCTGGTGTCTTAGCTAGTGAGAGCTGCGTGGCATTTCTCAGAAAGGGTTACCAGATGGTGACAGCATTGGAGCATTGTGTGTTAAAATGGAATTTTGTTCTACACCAGAAGAGCCCATTTTACAGAATGACAATGCAGGGGCATAGCTGGAAGTCATACAGGAAAGCCATGTCTGTTCTTCAGGAGGAATTCAAGACAAGGAAAATCTTTCAGGGTACGGGTATTAGTTCTAGTTTTTCTCTGACACTTTTAAATTATAGGTCCACAGGAAAACCCAATCAAAGTATTAACGTTTAAATCAGCTAAATATATTCCAACTGGTCCAACATTTCCAGGTGGATAATCAATAACTGCCATTGAAACACATGGACCTGGATTTCTACACCAGGGAATATTTCAGTGAATAAAGGATTGACTGCTTTATAACCTCAAGTATATCAAAATAAAAGTTTCATCTTAAAGTTGTATTCTATTTAAAGCAGCCACAGTATAATTAGAAAAGCCTGTTACATGTAGGAACAGGACTCATGCTCATGTAGAAGCAATGCTCTCTCTGCTGAGGTTGGATAACTACCCCCCATGCACACACCCCAATCTGCTTTGGAATCATAATAAAACCTCTGTAATCAAAAAAGTTCCTGCAACCTACTGATTGGAAAGTTTGGTCATACTTCTGCATAGAGAGTAAAGGTGCCACTCTGCATCATGCTGATTTAGTACACTTTTTGTTTTGATGCACCCAAAAATCTAAATTAAAATTAAAACTTTATTCTTCTATCTTTAATCTGCTCCTGGACCAGTTGTCTTTCTCCTGTGTGACCAAGCGTAGGTGTATATAGGATTATAGGAGGTGAGAACTGATGTGTATGCCTCCATATATACTTCTATAGCACTATATAAATGTGTCATCATACATACAGATTAATATATAATAAATGATAAAAGTCAGTTCAATATGCTAGGAATGTCATCAGCAGTATATATGAACTTTGAGCAGAACTAGATCTTCCCAGCAACCTTGGTAGGAGCTTTGGTGGATGTCCGGCGGCCCTAATCCAAACAGACAGCACAGTTGTTTAAGCCTAAGAATGCATCAAATCTTGAATCTCGGATTGGAGGAATAGATTTGTGGGCAGTTGGCATCTGATAGGGCCATGTCTGTATAGATGCAAATGGTGGGCTTCTCATTACCCATCACATTACCTTTTGGTGTCAATGAAAGGTGGGACAGAGCTACAACTTACTGGAGTGTGATCCCTCTGTTCCTGTTCATTTGTCTTCATTGGAAATGGCCCTTTTGATGCAGTTGTGGGAACAATGTTTGGGAACTGGCAGTCATGTAATACCCATCCTAGGGACAATATTTGGGAACTGGCAGCCATGTAATACCCGGCCTAGGGACATTGTTTGGGAACTGGTAGCCATGTAATACCCAGCCTCGGGACAATATTTGGGAACTGGTAGCAATGTAATACCAAGCCTGGGGACAATATTTGGGAACTGGCAGCCATGTAATACCCGGCCTAGGGACAATATTTGGGAACTGGTAGCCATGTAATACCCAGCCTAGGGACAATGTTTGGGAACTGGTAGCCATGTAATACCCAGCCTAGGGAAAATATTTAGGAACTGGTAGCTATGTAATACCCGGCCTAGGGACACTATTTGGAAACTGCCAGTCACGTAATACCCATCCTTGAGACAATGTTTGGGAACTGGCAGTCATGTAATACCCAGCCTAGAGACAATATTTGGGAACTTGCAGTCATGTAACACTTAGCCTATGGAAAATATTTGGGAACTGGCAGATGTGTAATACCCAGCCTAGAGAAAATATTTAGGAACTGGTAGCAATGTAATACCCATCCTAGGGACAATGTTTGGGAACTGGCAGCCATGTAATACCCAGCCTAGGGACAATATTTGGGAACTGACAGCCATGTAATATCCAGCTTTGTGGCAATGTTTGTGAACTGGCATCCATGTATTTGCCTTAATACCTGGTCTAATGACAATGTTGGGGAACCAGTGACCATGTTATGGCCACAATAACCAGCCAGGTGACATCTCCAAGGAACTGGATACCATGTTCTTGTTTCAATACCCAGCCTTGTGAAAATGTTAGGAAACTGGTTACCATGTTATGGTCTCAATACCCAGCCTAGTACCAATATGGGTGAACTGACGACCATGTTATGTTGATTAGTACCTGGCCTAGCCACAACATTGGGCAACTGGAAATTATGTTGCGGTTTCAGTACCTGGCCTGGTCACACTTTTGGGGAACTGATGACCATATTATAGTTTCAATCATTAACCCACTCACAATATTGGGGAACTGGAGACCATGTTATGTATGGTGGTTTGGAAAAGGCCATCATACTATAGGATATCCTTATAAGTAAAAGGTACGGAGGGAGACTTTCTTCATGCTCTTATAATGTTTTTATTTTTTTAATATGGAAGAAGTGGAGTCTAGCCAACACGTCTCTAGGTGTTGATTCTGGAAGAAACATTGGTTTAGGAATCTGATGGACACATTTCAGAAGTGATTGGAGGTACGAGGAATGCTCTGTTGCGCTAATTGCGCCAGGTATACTGCTAAATCTTGTAATGTTTCTGCAAGGGCAATCATCCAGATCTGCAATTTTAGACTTGAGCCATTGAATATCATTGGGGTGGTTAACAGGGGTATCTACAAAATTATTGTGGGCTTGGGACAACTCAGCCATCTTATCTTCTATGTGCTGGATTCTTTTCCCCTGAGTGAGGGGGGAATGAGGTATGTTGCACTGACATCCATTATATAGGACAATACTCTATGGTTGCACTGAAGTAAAAGGCACTAACATCCATTATACAGGATGATGTTCTAAGATTGCAGAGGTATGAAACACTTACAATCATTGTAAAGTTTTATTACTTTTCTGAGATATGAGGCACTGACAGTCTAATACTCAAAATGTTATTCTATGAGGTATGAAGCACTGATATCCATTATATAGCAATATATACTATATTTGTACTGGGATATGAGGCCCTAACATCCATTATACGGGACACTGGTCTATACTTGCAGAGGTATGTGGCACTGAGAAATATTTAACGGGACACTGTTGTATGCCTATATGTGGCATAAACATCCATTATGTAGGAAAATATTCTATGACTGCAATGATGTATGAGGCACTGCCTACCATTATATAGGACATTGTTCTATGCAGAGGTATGTGGCACTGACAACCATTATTCAGGAAACTTTTTTTTATGGCTGCAGCAAGGAAAGAAACACAATCATTATACAGGAAACTTTTATCACTTCACTGTGATATAAGGCACTGAAAGTCAATTATACAGAACCCTATTCTATGGGGTATGAAATACTGATATACATATATACAGGACGCTGTGCTATGCTTGCTGAGGTATGTGGCACTGACAACCATTATTTAGGACATTGTTCTAGGCTTGCAAAGCTATGTGGCACTGACATCTATTATATAGGACATTGTTCTAGGCTTGCAGAGGTATGTGGCACTGACATCTATTATATAGGACACTGTTCTAGGCTTGCAGAGTATGTAGCACTGACATGTATTATATAGGACACTGTTCTAGGCTTGCAAAGGTATGTGGCACTGACATCTATTATATAGGACATTGTTCTAGGCTTGCAGAGCTATGTGGCACTGACAACCATTATATAGGACAAGGTCCTATTGTCACTTTAGGGTACCCGGCACTGACAGCCATTGTACAGGATATGGTTCACACCACACTGATGTATATAGCACTGACAGGTACACTTTGCTATGAGGGCTCAGTGTTCTGTGACCACACTGGGGTATCTATCAGGCATTGAAAAGCTCGGTCATTGTTGACACTGCGCCTCAGTCCTGTCACAAATCTGGACACTTCGTCGGTTGTCATGACAATAAACTCGGCTGGGCCGAAGAATGGGTCACTTCCGCTGACGTCACCAGGGACACGTGGATCCAAGATGGCGGCCGCAGCGGTGAGTGCCCGGCTGAGGGAGCTCCGGGGGCCTCGGGTAGAATAATGGGGACCCTTGGGGAGGTTACGAGAGTTAGGCCCGGGGTGAGAGAAGTGTGGTAATTAGGGGAAGAAAGGTTGACGGGTGGAACCGGAAGTTCTTGTCAGGGGGTCTGACATCCCGGAAGTGCAGAACCATAACACCCCCTTCTGTGTAGAAGAGATGGGGGGGCTTCTGAGAGTAATGAGGGGGCCCTGAATCTCAATGTGGGGTTTAAAGGGGACACTTAAAGCTGGCCTATTCCTGCTTAGTATAAAGCTAGCCCCTTATTGAAATCTGGGGGGCCCCAACCACAATATAGCATTAACAAGGGGCCACACATAGTATAAAGGGCCCCCAGTCATATACCACAACTATTAGAGCCTCTTTTTATGACAGTCCCTGACCCCCAACCTCAGCTCAGTCCCTATATAGGCTTGTGGGGGACAATGTATGGGGCCCCTGACTCATTCCTGAGGGGCTTATATAGGATGCCATGTAAAGGGCCCCATACAGCCATTATATCGCAGTGCATCGACCCCTAGGCATTTCTGTGCAACTCCCATTATTCCTCTGCACTACAAGATATTGCTGATATTGCCGCATTATTATTATTCAAAATTTATATAGAGCCGACATATTATACAGCGTTGTACAAAGTCCATAGTCATGTGACTAGCTGTTCCCCTGGAGGGGCTCACAATCTAATGTCCCTACCATAGTCATATGTCATTATCACAATCTAAGGGCAATATTGGTGGAAGCCAATTAACCTAACTGCATGTTTTTGGAATGTGGGAGGAAACCGGAGTACCCGGAGGAAACCCACGAAAACACGGGGATAACCTACAAACTCCATGCAGATAGTGTCCTGGCTTGGATTCGAACCCGGGACCCAGCGCTGCAAAGACCAGAGTGCTGCCTGCTGAATAAATCTCTGTTCATTTCTAATAACCCAGCAAACATTAAACACTTCCAAAATCTGATTTGTTTCATAATACAATGCTATAATGGGGCAGAATGTATAGTACGGCATTTACTGTGTATAGGAATTAATCTTAGGAGTAAATCAGTATACATTTCTATCCTGAACAAAGTGAACTTTCCTTCTTAGCTAAAGGTGCGTACACACTTCCAATTTTTATCGTTCCAATCGAACGACGAACGATCGATTGGGCAAAAAATCGTTCGTAAAAAAGTAACCAACGACGCCGACGAACGAGGAAAGTCGTTGGAAACGAACGACCGGACCGGCGGATCGGATTGGACGACGATCGTTGAACATCGTTCGTGTGTACGGTCGTTCGTTGATCGTCCATGTTCAGAGCATGCGTGATGAACGAACGTCCGTTCACTTTCCTGTCGTGCACATAGTTCCTCTATCGCTTAAACGATCGTATCTATTGTGTGTACAATATCTACGAACGATCGTGTCGTTACCTCTATGTGCAGTATCGGTGCTATACGATCGTTCATATATATCGTGCAGGAACGTTCGTCGTTCGTTTTCCGACGATAATAATTGGAAGTGTGTATGTAGCTTAAGATTCCTGATGATCTGTCAACCCACAGGCAGGTGAAGGGAATACCATGCACTGGGTACAATGGCACCTGACATGGGCTGGGATGTATTAGAGCTGACTTTCTTGACCTTTTAAACATGGGGGAACCCTTGAAAGAACTTTCAAGTCTTAAGGGACCCCCCCGGCTATAATCATTATATCCCCAGCACATTGGTGTGGTGGTCCGTAGGAAGAATGTCTGTTACATTGCTGGCCAGTGGGATGAATGTCACCCTTACAGATCATTGCTATCACTTAACCTGACCTGAGAAGCACAAACTGCTCATTGCTCCAGGAACCCCCAGCAACCTCTGGAGGAACCCTGGTTGAGAGACTCTGTATTAGACAGTAGGTCAACAGTCAGTTCTTGGAGCTGATGTGTTGAATGCAGGAAACATTTGTAATTGTTTGAATCTGAGTGACTTTAACCAAGACCAGATTGTGATGGCTAGACAACTGAGTCTGGGGTATTCCTGATAAGCAATGGGTACTACCTACAGAGAACATATGACAGCTTTGTAGGCAACAAAGTTTTATTGCTGTTTAGGTCTGCTTCAATCCCATAACACAGATTGCTGAAACATCTATCCTGATTATGAGATATTTCCCCCAATGCTTGGTGCTTCAAAGCTAGCTACATAGCAGTGTGCCCATGCCAATGCAAGGAGTGCCTACAGTAGTCACATAAACATAACTGGACCATAGAGCAATGGAAAAGTTGGCCTTGTCTGATAAATCACATTTCCTAGTGGATCATGTGAATGGTCCGATGCTGGGTAATAAATAGCAGCAGAGGAAGGCGAAGGCAGTGTGACATCTTGGTGCCATGGGACACCTTCAGAACTCTTGCAAAGTCCATATTTCAATGAGTCAGGGCTGTGTTTTCACTGATCAGTGTGAATGTATACATAAACACACGTATAATGAAATCGGTGACATAGTACAATGTATGTGTATAGATTACAGGTAGTCCCCGGGTTACATACGCGATAGGGACTGTAGGTTTGTTCTTAAGTTGAATTTGTATGTAAGTCGGAACAGGTACATTATTTTAATATATGCAATTAGGACAGATGTTTGTCTCAACATATTATTAGGCCGCGTAATGTCAGTTACTGTATAAAATCCTCACTGTGAGTTAATCACAAACAAAGCAAGAAAAAAAAAACTTTATAGACATTCATTAACTTCTGGAACAAGCTGTGTTTTGATATGCAAAATGAAACAACTGCAGAGTTTGTCTTGGTAATGAAAGAGTTACAAGATGTTACAGATCAGCTCAGCTCTTAAGATCACCCACAACCTCAGCTGTGTTTAGCAAAAGACTTTTTTTTGTAAGTCATGCAAACTGCCCCCCTCCCCCCATAAAGCCTCCGTCCTGCACACAAGTGAGCAGGGAAGCCCCATTTGTATCTAGGAGTCGTCCCTATGTCCGATGTCCTTAACTCTGTGACTACATGTACTTTAGTTTTATTGCTTGACAGACCATGAACTGCAATTGTCCTTCCTCCCAATAAAAGTGCCAACTTAAGGGTTTAACATAACGTCACCATTTTGCAGCATTGTTATTTTTTACAGTAAACCATATGTGCAATATTTTGCACCCACAAAAAGACAGTATGGGCTCTTTTATATTTTAAAGCAATGTCAACAATCTGCCACGCCTTCATTCCATCAGGATAGGCGGGTATCTTATGTACATTTTTCAAGAGCCTCTTGACTATTTCCATACATCCGAGGAATGTGGTAAGCATTTTTGTTTGTGCAGGCAGTGTTAGTGTAGGTGGAGCTTTATACATTTACTTTTTGGTAATATTGAATGGTTTGTGCAAATACCTTACTATTTGTTCTGGTGAGAAATTAAAAATTACAGCTGTCACCTAAACACATGTAGAATATAAATCTTGTTCTGGTGACAACTGTCCAAGGAAACCCCCTTCACTTTGTAGATATTTTCTTTTTGTGTTTGTGAGGTAGTAAGGTGAAAGAAATTCTCCCAAGTGGGGACGTCAAAGTAATTATAATTAATACATTGTGGCTTTGGGTGTACTTTACCATACCGGATTGTACAGTACAGTCCACTTTTTGTGGTTTCTGATCACACCCCAAAAATATACCGTTGTGTGTTTTTGATTGCAATTGAGAAATAAGCTTCTTGAAAAAAGAGTTGATAAAATCGTACAGTGCAATGCAAATAAAAAAAATAAAATCCATAGGCTCATGTTCCTTTGGCAGAATCAATTGCTTGCTCAGATCTATAGGACAATTACACTCTCACTAGCAGACAGGTCCTGCTTATAAATGTATGACTCTAATATTTTTCTTTTCTTTAGGGGACGTATGCATGGCTGCTGATCAGTCTCGGCTTACTCCACGGGACAACTGCCTTCTATGTGCCTGGCGTGGCACCCATGAATTTCCATCAGGGTGACTCTGTTGAGATTAAGGTGAGAAGCCCATCATATACCGTGTTTCCCCGAAAATAGGACCTACCCCGAAAGTAAGCCCTAGCATGCTAATCATGCAAGGGTGAAATATAAGCCCTACCCCAAATGTAAGCCCTATTGGCTTCTTCGGAGGGTGTGGTCACGTGGTACATGGAGGGATACCAAGAGGAAGGAGGGAGCAGAGAGAGAGAGAGCAGGAGATTTCAAAAGCACTGGAGCAAGGGGTGAAGAAATCGCAGGGTTAATTAACCTACAGTACTCTGGTGTGACACTAGCACTAAGAGGTTGGTGGATTCTCTTTTCAAAAGGTCGTTGCTGGTATTTCATTCATTAGCAGCAATGCATATTTATTAATTGATTTTTTTTTTTTTTTTTTTGCTTTTACTCAGATTTAACATGTAACTCTATGGGCCTGATTTATGAAAGCTCTCCAAGGTTAGAGAGAATACACTTTGAGAAGTGAAGCTGGGTGATCCAGAAAACATTGAATGGATTTTTAAAAATCATTGGCTATTTGCTAGCAAATGTTTTGAATCCTGTACCATATCCATTTAGGTTTGCTTGATCACCCGGCTTCACTGAAGAAAGTGTATTCTCTCCAGCCTTGGGGAGCTTTCATAAATCAGGGCCCATGAGTCACACGTTAATTGTCAGCACATTTTCTTGTTATGTTGCACTTGTTTGCTTATGAAGCTGTGTTTTTTTTTTCATTACTCATTTATGTCAATTCTTATTCATGACTTCTTGTATATAACAGAAGAAATCTGTGATTTTGACAGGTCACAGGTAACACAGAGGTATCTTTCTATAGCATTGTAATATTGGTTACAGGTTTTGGTAAATACAGATTTTTGTACATGAATAAATATAGATTTTTTTGTGAGAAAAATAAGACATCCCCTGAAAATAAGCCCTAATGAGATTTTCAGAGGTTATATAAATATAAGACACTGTCTTATTTTTGGGGAAACACGGTAGTCATTTGGTGTTAGGTAATGGTGGCTTTTTGTTTAGACTTGTGTCTCCTTGCTTGCTTTATTAGGCCGTGAAACTGACCAGTTCCCGGACCCAACTGCCCTATGAATATTACTCCCTGCCTTTCTGCCGGCCAAATGAGATCAAATACAAGGGAGAGAATCTGGGTGAGTAGCAGTGTGGTGGATTTAGGCTTTCCTTCTCTATTTTTGTAATATTACATCAGGGAAATTCAAAATCTGTTTTGTACTTTGTGTGTCTGTCCTGTAAGCCAAAGGTTGGGAGGGGGAAGTAGCTGGGTGGCCTTTACAAGGAGGAGAGAGCTCAGGGTGATCTAAAGGGGCTCTTTCATAAGAACTGCCCATGCTGAGTTCCTCTTTTGAGGTTGCAGTTCTCCGGCTGTCATACAGATGCTTTGGCTTAAATGCAGCCTGATCTAACAACCTATAATATTTGAAAATAGAAGGAATTTTGATGTCTTTACCGCATGCTTATCCCAGCTCTGTGACTTATAGTCCTGACAGAGCCAAGCAGCTTGCATTTTCACAAATATTTGAGCAATGGCTGTGATTTAAACCAGACCTTTCACTATATTGTTCCTTTTCCTTCTGCACATCACGCAAAATAGAAGGTTGCAGAGCCATAGACATTCAAATTTCAAAGTGAGGTTTCATATCTGCATAGCTCTTTGCATATTGTAAAGCATCCTGGTGACCTCACTGGTGGGTCAGTCCTGAGAAGCATTAGAAGAGCAATATGAATAATATGAATGTAGGGGGAAGTTTCACTTTGCGTTGTTGGCTCACAGCTCTCATTATTTACCTTTAGGTGAGGTGCTTCGAGGTGATCGCATAGTCAACACGCCGTTCATGGTGGCGATGAACAGTAACAAGAAGTGTGAGATTTTGTGTAACACTCCCAGCAAACCCCGAGTGCTGACGGTTGAAGACAGCAAACTGATCGCTGAGCGAATTCAGGAAGATTATTATGTCCACTTGTAAGTTACTAATCTACAAATTAGGAGACAACATGCAGTTTGTGTGCAGAAGCAATATTGCATTCCGCAGTTCCTACTTGGAATGGAAGATGTTTTTGTATTATGATTAAAATCTTATGTGGTAATGCCTTTTCAGAAGTAATTTTATTATTCATAGCTCTGCAGGTTTCATTTGAACAATACCTGGCATTCATGCTGCTTGTTTGACCACTACCTGGTATAGAGTACCAACACTCCTAGTTTTCCATTTGTGTCCCTGCATTGTCGCCCTTTGCTCTGCACCCTTGATCAAGGGTATGAGCAACCTTGCAGGGTTTGTTGCACAGGTTTTTATCATCAGGAAGACAGCCAAGAGCAATGCCCTGTAGCCAGGGATCAAGCACATGTTAAGAGGATGTGCATAAGGGAGATCAGGACATCAGCAGCACTGAGATGTAACAAAGGATAAAAGCAGTTTAAATAAAAAAAAAAGTCACTTGTTTGATACACAGTACCGTAGGGTTTGGTCACAAAGACATGTAGATAGTTGCTTTTTTGCTCTTTTAGGCAACTTTCTGTTTGTTAATGCTGGTTTATGATACAGATAAAAAAATAAATTAGACCCATATATCTAACATGCATGCAACTTTTTCACCTTGTTAGCTATTGGTAGTGAGGTATATAGATTGTTGGCTTAATAATAGTAAAGAAACCAATTAAATACAAGTGTTAGAATAACATTGCTGTCCGGCTTCTATACTGTGTCACTGACCTGAAACAAGCGCGGAGATAGAAAAATGTAGTCGCCTTCTGATGCTCATGCTTATTCCTGGTCAGAGCCTTAAATCCATTTGCCCAATCTGACAGCTAGAAAGTCAGCTGTTTCAGAAGTTCTGTATTGGCAGCATGTATTCTCCAGCTGTGAAGTGTGGGTAAAAGCGAACATGGGGTGTTGGCCTCATGTTTATAGGGATGGCATAAATGCATAGTCCTCCCATTGTTGGTGTTCCCCCTGAATACTAAATGAGAGCATGTGTTATACCATTAGTCTGTGTTCACACAGACATGTTTATTGTTCTGTAAGTAATTATTAATGCACTTCAATAATGTACAAACCTTGTTTCTGTATTTTCTAGAATAGCAGATAACCTGCCAGTAGCCACCAGACTAGATGTCCATCTTGGCCATGAGGAGGATGAAAAGAAAAAGGACCGGGATGTACAGTTTGAGCATGGATACAGGCTGGGCTTCACTGACAACAACAAGGTAGATAGGCCATTGGCACAGTTAAAAATAATTTAAAACATGAAGACAAATATTTGTATACTTGGGGTGTATAAATCCTAAGAATTAAATTCTTATTTGCTCTATTTAATATTCTATCCAAAACATTTTGTATCTTTGTTCAGTAAATGCAAAAAAGAAATAGCTGATTATTCCAGAAATCCGTTGCTTCTACTTGTATATTGTGCTCTTTGCCGAGCACTATCCTCAAACCTGCCCAGATTATTCTTGTGGATTTACGGAACAACCTCCATCCCTATCTTAAGGAGTTGCAAAAAGGATAGATGCGTTCTAAATTCTTAGGTTTCGTGGTTGATACAGTGCAGCAAATGAGCATTATCACACTAACTAATGCAGTGACCACATCAAATACATGTAAAGCTGCTATATATTATATATTTGTTGTTAGGTTTAAATATGCTGAAGTTTTATTTCAGCTACCCAAACCTGAAGATAACGCTTTCTTTTGTTTGCTTCTAGAAAGACTAGAGATTGTCTGAAACCATTCAGTATTTTCACTATACCAAAACAGGAAATGTGAGGAATTCTCTGAAAAGCAAGGGAAATCCAATCTTTACACATATGTTATCAAAGCTAGGTTTTCCCTCTTTCCATATCCTGATCTCTGCATTATTAGGGCGACTGTGGACAGCCTCGTTATAACACAGAGAGCATGTTGGCTAGTCCACCAGCCTAAAAATGAGAATTTTAGGAATAAAAAAAGGGGAAGTTTCTAAACCTTTAAGTGCAGAATTATTTCTACTAATAAAAATAAGACTAAACTAATAGAAGACAGGAAAAGGCATGTTAAGGAAAAGCTCGTTAATGATGAAGTTTAGCTGTGAGGTGCTGGGTGTTGAGTAAAAGAATAATAGGAAAAAACATTTTGTTTACACCATTCTTGATGATTTACTAACTTTACCTTCTCTTTTCCCAGTTCTACTTGCACAATCACTTGTCTTTCCTTTTGTACTTCCATCGGGAGGAGGTGGAGGAGAATAAAGAGCCCACATTCAGGGTGGTGAGATTCGAAGTGGTGCCACAAAGCATTAGAGTAGAAGGTAATATGTATGTTCAACCTTCTGTAGTTCAATATGTTTGTTTTCAAGGGGTAAACAGATTGTATAGGTATGAAAGGGTACAATTTGTATATAACACTACACATCAAGAATCATTAAATTCCTGATGTAATTGTAATATAGCTTAATTAGAGAGCTGTAATCAATAGGGTTGGCATATTATATAACCAGTTGGTTGGAATAAGGGCGTTAAAGAAAGACATGATCAACCTTTTAAGCTGCTGATTGCATTTGCAAAGTGCCAATAGATGTACAGATCTCTCAATTAATACATGTTTAGAAATTTTCTGCATGAAAAGTTGCCGTTTGGTGACATGATTATAACATACATTTTTTAAAAAGGTGTTTTTACTGTGAAGGAGAGTCAGGATCTGTCCTTCATTTTGTATTAATTTTGAGATACAAAGGTCCAGACAATCCAAACAAAATAGCAGTGCACAGTGTGTACATAAAACGAAACAAGAAATAGCGGATTCAATTACACAAGATACAAAACCCATAAAAAAGAAAGTATTGTCAATAAACCTCTGCGTCTCAGTTTTATTTTAAGTCAAGAGGAGGGATTTGGAGAAGGGAGGGAGTGACGGTAGAAAGGGGGGGGGAGGGGGGTTAGAGAAGAACGTGAACGAACCTGTCATACTGTGTTCAATTGACCCGTATATCCAAACTAGGATAGTGTGGCTATTTGTTGTTAGTGGTAGATTATCCTGTGAATGCTGCATAAGATCACAATAATCTGTTGAGCTAGTAAATTGTATCCAGTAAAACCAAGTCTGTAAGAACTTGTTGGCCTTATTCGTACCTGCGTTTATCAGGTCTTCCATGCTATAGATATCCACCTTTTCCAACAAGCCGATATACACGCTTTAGCAGCGTTCAAAAGGTGCCGCAGTAAAGAAGGCTTATAAACTTTTCTCGGCATGTCGGAGTATGCTAGAGTGGGTTGGCCTGTAATATCAACATTGGTGAGTTTAAGGATTAGTTTAGCAACGAAGGACCAAAATGTGGATAGCCTAAGGCAATTCCAAAAGGTATGTAGTAAAGTACCAGGAGCGGACCCACAACACCAACAGGTATCGTCAGTAAGTAGATATATTTTGGCTAATTTAGAGGGAGCTCTGTACCAACGAGTGACCAATTTGTAGTTCAGCTCCTGAAACTTGTTGCTTATGGAGGCATTATGACTGAAGTAAAGCAACAATTCCTGTTGTGCCTCAGAAAGTTTTATATGCAAATCTTAGCAACTGTTCTTTTGTGTGAGAGAATTCCAGCATTCTAAAAATGTATGTAAAAGAAAAATAAATGCTATGTGCAGCCATTTGCATTATCACTTGGAGGGTAACTTGCATACTACCAAACCAATGGAATCCTATTATTATTTATAAATAGTTATTTCTGAGAGTCAGTGGGCACTCTCCATGTCAGTTGACTTGTCTAATCTTATCCAGCGTTTGAACAAAACTACCTTGACCGTTGCTGTAGACCTAATCCTAAAATCTATATAAACCCAATCAGTAGAAAATAGCATAGATTTAAAAGGTTAATGTGATATCAAACGTAGTTTATTACCAATGTTTTCTTATTCCTAGTTTTTAATAAAATACCTAGCGATCCCACTATAGAATGATAATATTGTCCTTGTCTCCCAAATGTCTTCCAACATTGTTATCCTGTCACATGAGCCTCCAGAAGAGACTGAAAGTAGTAATTTTACCACCCGTTACACAGATATAGTCCACTGTTCTCACTATTGGGAACCCCTTCTCAAGAAATGACAGGCAGCCATCACTTAACTACGTGTAGGAAGTGATTGGCTGTGAAGAGGCTGCTGCATATGAAACTATAAAGGATTAGAATAGGGTGGAATAAAATATTTTAAAGAAAAAAATGTAATTGTTTTACATAAATATTTTTCAGTTGTAGCTTACTTGAATTCCTCTTGTTGCAGATCTTAAAGGGACAGCTGATGGATCCTGCACAGTACCAGAGAGCTCCAATTCTGCCCCTCAAGAGATTGACCCTGCAAAAGAAAACAAAGTTCTCTTCACATACTCTGTGCACTGGCAGGTAGAGTCATGGAGGGGCTCCATTAGCATGATGTGGGGCATCATAGGTAACAGAACTCTTGTTCAACTCTTTTTCTGCTCTTAGGAAAGTGACATCAAATGGGCATCTCGCTGGGATACTTATCTTACTATGAGTGATGTACAGATTCACTGGTTCTCCATCATCAACTCTGTAGTCGTTGTCTTCTTCCTGTCAGGTGAGCAGAGGGTATTGGGGCAACTGAGAGGCTTAGAGCTTTGGAGGAAGTTTTATCATTTTTTTAACATAATAAATCATGGGCTTCATCCCATGTCTCATTGCAGCCTATCTTTAAATGTTAACGGCTGTCTTCTCTTTATTAGGTATTCTGAGCATGATTATAATCCGAACACTGAGAAAGGACATAGCAAACTATAACAAGGAGGATGATATTGTAAGTGCCTTTGCTGATACCAATTTGTCTCTGCCATGTGACCTTATAGCTGACTGATGCCTCTTCTTTCATTGCAGGAAGACACAATGGAAGAATCAGGTTGGAAACTGGTGCATGGCGATGTCTTCCGACCACCCCAGTATCCCATGATCCTCAGCTCTCTCCTAGGCTCTGGAATTCAGCTCTTTTGCATGGTGCTGATTGTTATTTGTAAGTGTAGCAGAACTGGTTCAGTACTGACTGGGATTTCAGGGAACTATTTTGCTTTAATTCAGATATTAGGCTTCAAACTATGGGGCTTACTTCACACGGACAGTTAAGAGTGGTGCAGTTCCTTCAATACCTCAAGCATCTTGCATGTCTGCAATAAGTGTCAAGCAATCTTGGTGGTATCCAAGAATCATAGTGTGCAATGGACAAAGTTAGTAATCTGCCCCTCAGACCCGCCAAATGCTAATTCATTTTGTGGCTATGGTGGCTGGCAGGCAACTTCTCAGAAGTTTGGTGTATATACCGTATTTTCCGGCGTACAAGACGACTTTTTAACCCCGAAAAATCTATGACAAAGTCGGGGGT
This sequence comes from Pyxicephalus adspersus, assembly GCF_032062135.1. Lineage (NCBI taxonomy): Eukaryota > Metazoa > Chordata > Amphibia > Anura > Pyxicephalidae > Pyxicephalus > Pyxicephalus adspersus. Next base: position 5,649,253 of record NC_092863.1, on the reverse strand, counting down.
CGTCTTGTACGCCGGGTACCAGTACTTACCTGCAGCGTCCGGTGTCCCCGCGAGTACCCTCTCTGGTCTGGCGTCCCTGCGAGTCCTCCTGTGCCTCCTTCTGTCTTCCTGGTTTTCAGCTTACACGAGTCCTCCTGAGCAGGCTCGCGTTGCTTCACAGCAGGACTCGTGTAAGCTGAAAAGCAGGACGTGAGCCTGGATTGGCTCTCCAGTCGAGAGCCTGGATTGGCTCTCCAGTCGAGAGCCTGGATTGGCTCTTCACTGGAACACGCCCATTCATTAAAGGAACGTGCCCATTCATTACTTTGAACTAGTAGTGTGCAGTTCTTTCTGCCTGTCAGTTCTCTCACAATAGTGAGATCTGACAGGCAGAAGGAACAGTACAATACTGGGCATATAACACGACCCCCAAATGATTGGTTAGAGTGGGGGGTCGTCTTATACGCCCAGTCGCCTTATACACCGGAAAATACGGTATATTTAGCCATGTGTGATGATTAGTCCAATCACTAAGCACTATATTTTGTCACATGCTTCTCTATAGCAGAAAGTGACAGGTTTGTGGCAGCAGGATAGAGTGGCATGGGGTTCATTAAAGGATCAGTATAAGCTTCTGAAAAGGGGGCATTCAAAGGTACTTATGGCTTCACCCTGCATTTATCTACAATATTTTTAAGACTGACTGGTTTCCTTTATGGCTTTGTGACCTGGCACTTTGAAGCATTTTATACAGTTTTTGTTTATACACAGCGGTTGACATTTTAATGTCACAGTGGTTTGGAAAATGTTGTATAAAAAATGGAGAATGAATAATTTAAAGTTTAAAAATATTGTAAGTACATTTGTAATGATTGCTTATGCTCTTGTCTTGTAGTTGTTGCCATGCTGGGAATGCTGTCTCCATCCAGCAGAGGAGCACTTATGACCACAGCATGCTTCCTCTTCATGTTTATGGGGTAAGATTGGCAAATAAGAATATTCTTCTGTATGGTCTGAACCTACTTAATCAGTTTTATACCTGAAGCCTACTCTTGATTTGTAAGCACCTCATGCACATTCTTCTTAACAGAACATATTGATTTGTTTATCCTGTCAGATAATGCAAGTCTTAGAGCTTAATTCAATTCAACTAATAACAATTGTGTGTGTATAGGAGGTATGTAATACATTACTTTCTCCTATTCCTCAGTCCCACAAAGCTGCTTATTTTTTTTTTTTTGTGGTTTCTTTAAAGCCAAAATGAGGACATCCAGGGTTAGATTGTAAGCAAAGGAGTGTTCAGGCTGATAGCAAGGGATAATATAAATTTTGCTCTCTGTTTTAATTCAGGAGAATTTATCATTCTGGACTTTTGTGAACTTTTTAAAGTAAAACATAAGCTGAAAAAGTCATCACAGCCTTAGCTTTTGTTTTCATCCTGTTATGGGGTGAATGAACAAACTGGGACGAGAAAGTCGCAGAATCACCTTTCGGAGGGGGAGAATACAGGTGTAGCAAGCCAATTAGAACAACTTTAAATTGCTCAATAAGTAAAATTCCAGACAGAATTAGTGCTGATAAGTTGTCAGTCAGGAAGAACTTGTTTGAGTTGTATATTGAAGCTCATCAATCACACTTGATTAGCCTTATTCACATACTTTTACTTTTATGATTTTTGTATCCCCTTCATAAACTTTGATTGTTTTCACAGTGTTTTTGGTGGATTTTTTGCTGGACGCTTGTATCGCACACTGAAGGGGCACAGGTGGCGTAAAGGAGCTTTTTGTGTGAGTATCTAGATTTCAGAATATTACATTACCAGCCCCCTAAAGAAAAAGAGTTCTTACTGACTTTAGTGTCTAAACTTATTTTAGTGTCATAAAGACTTCTTAAATGTGTGTAAAAAAAAAAAAAAACTTTCTTTGGTCAGGTGCATAAGACTAAAACACATATTACTGCCACAAGCTATTATTATTTCCAGTACTGGAGTGGTCACATTTTAGTATGTATGTGGTATACCGCTGTGTTTCTGCTAAACATACTAAATTGTTAATTTAACCCCCCTAGCATTCTAATTCTGTCCGTATTTTCACGCAAAAAGCGTTATATTTTTTTGCATGGAAATTTATTTTACATTGAAGCTTATAATTCTTAGGCATGACTCACTGAAATATGTCCAATATTTAATACATTTATTAATAAACTTTAAATAAAAAAACACAAAAATCTGTTAAAAAAAATTAAATAAAAACCTGTAATTTAACTTCACAGTAGCATGTATTAGGTATATGTATGTGTGTATGTATGTATGTATGTATGTATGTGTGTATATATATATATATATATATATATATCTCATATAAATATTTCTTTGTAATGGACTCAATACAGTTATTTTGTATTGAATCCAATACAAAATTATTTGAATTTCTGCCGCACCTCCCACACGAACCAACGTCACTGGGAAACCCCTGAGAAGGTCTGCAGTCGCCGGGAAAAGATCAAAAGAGGACGACGTGTCCCGAGGACCTGGCCGTGGTGCCAACCCACTTTTGATCGGGGGTCTTTATACTTTTTTTTTACTTTGTGGACACGTTCATTTCATTTAAGCAGCACCACACTTGGGTGCACTTCATTCTAATAAACTTGCTTCTGCAGAATTAACTTGGCACATGTGTGCAAAATTATTCACCCACCCCAGGTAATGTTAATATACTCATGGTTTTTGTTTTAACATGAATTACTTCTTATTTTTTTAGACGGCAACTCTCTACCCTGGAGTGGTCTTCGGTATTTGTTTCATATTAAACTGCTTTATCTGGGGGAAACATTCTTCTGGCGCAGTAAGTATATTTTCAGGATTCGTTTTCTATACAACAATCATTTTTCTAACACCGCTGTTTCTCTCCAGGTCCCCTTCTCCACCATGCTTGCACTATTGTGCATGTGGTTTGGAATCTCACTTCCGCTAGTCTACCTTGGCTATTACTTTGGTTTCCGCAAGCAGCCATATGACAATCCTGTCAGAACCAATCAGATCCCACGTCAAATCCCAGAACAACGCTGGTACATGAAGAGGTTTGTGGGGTAAGTTACTGGTGAAAGAATCCTGAAAGTAGTAAACTTCACCACACAAACTATATAGGTACTGTAAATTACTTGAATATGTTCTAATAATGTTTTTACTTTTCTTTCAGGATCCTTATGGCTGGCATTTTGCCATTTGGTGCCATGTTCATTGAACTATTTTTTATCTTTAGTGTAAGTACATTGCTTGGGTATTTTAATGCAATGAAATGATGAGCTGCAAATGCTTTATTGAGTAGTATATAAACAATAATTGGTTTCTATAGAGATTATCACGCCAGGTATTTATATATAGTTCACACAAGACGTAGCTAGAGAATTTAATAACTGGAAATAGGAAAAAGAATGAACTGGACCAACATGCCAGCCCTGATAGAAGTAGTGATTTGGTTCTTGAGAAGAATTATGTATGAAAATGCCTTGATGGCTGGATGTTTTTAAGGAGACTATTTGCATGCAGATCTCACAGGGTAAAGCCTTACATATGTTGGTTATCCCATGAAATTGAAAGCATAGAAGGGTGGTCCAGGGACAGTCAGACCGGGAAGGAAAGTGGCTGATGATGCTGAACATTCCCCAGCCAGGAAATGGCCTTTGTGTGCCAGGCCAATGTAATGTTTAAAGCAAACAAATTAGGTGATAAAAAGTCTGTTAACAAGGCAACATGTTTGAGGGTTTATAGGTAATCCTTTTCGTCTATGTTTTGGATATCTTTCCTGAAATGGAAACTAATGACCTTTTGGGTTGAGATTTGCCTCTCCAAAGTTACTGCACTTTGGGATATACAAAAAGAGTGAATAGTAGGAGTCTATTTCCAAACATTCTTTCACCACATGCTACTGTTTCTTTGTAGATATGCTATGCCATGCTCTTGTTTGTGTGTGTATGTATATATATATATATATATATATATATATATGATATAAATTATGGTAAAAGTGCATTTCTTTATTAACACATTTTTAAGTATAATTCATGTATGCATGTCTGTTTTAGGCTATCTGGGAGAACCAGTTCTATTATCTCTTTGGTTTCCTGTTTTTGGTCTTTATCATCCTTGTGGTATCGTGCTCCCAAATCAGCATCGTCATGGTTTACTTCCAGCTATGTGCAGAGGTAAGATATCTGAGAGGTGAATAACACATTTGTTTTGCTTTCCAGAATGAAGGGGTGTGTGTAAGGGCAAGACCACTCATATCTCTTTCACAAGTTTTTAAAAACAATAGCTGCTTAGTGTCTCACTAACTGTGCGTGTCTTTGTATACATTGTATTATGTTGTTTTTTACAGGCTGTTTATGAATGATCCAGCCTTCATTCAAACGCAGTTAGAATGCATTTACACATAGTACAGACCATCATAGGAGTCTTCTAAAAGCGATGAGCAGGCATCAGTAGTTTGCTGCAAGAAAATAACCCCCTCACTGAATCGCACCTTTTGTTTTTTTTTATGCCACTTTCTAACACTTTATTGTAATGCTCACTGTACTGTAACCAATAAACATCCTATGTATTCTAGGACTACCGGTGGTGGTGGAGGACATTTCTGGTGTCTGGAGGATCTGCGTTTTATGTCCTGATTTATGCTATATTCTACTTTGTAAATAAGGTAAATGCTTTTGTTTATTTTTTGACATATGCATTTATGTGTGTGTGTGTGTATATATATATATATATATATATATATATATATATATATATATATATATATATATATATATATATATATATATATATATATATATATATATATATATATATATATATATATACGGCCTGGAATCTTCCTGGGTCTTCACTTTTCCATTCAGATTCACTTATTAGATGCACTGTTTCCTTTTTCTCTTTCAGCTGGATATTGTAGAGTTCATCCCATCCCTCCTGTATTTCGGCTACACTACCCTTATGGTACTGTCTTTCTGGCTCCTTACCGGCACTATCGGCTTCTATGCTGCCTACATGTTCATCCGCAAGATCTATGCAGCAGTAAAAATAGACTAATGCCGGGGTTTCCTCGCCATAAAAATCCAGCACAAGGCAGAGCCGGTCTCCTCCTCCAAGACGCCACCACCAGGGAGCCGCCATCCAATCAAAGCCCATCATCCACATCCAGAATGTAACGTTTGGTACAGTGTCCGTGGACGGGAAGGGGAGGGAGGGGGAGGGGAGCGAGGAGATTCATCCTACTGCATTTTTATCCCTCTCTGGTTTTCCTGTGTTTCCAGTGGCGGTTTTTACTTTTTAGTCGAAATCATTCCCGTCTTTATCGTTCACTCTTTCTTTTCTTTTTTTTTTTTTTCTTCTTTTTTTTTTAATAAATTATTACTTTGGGGGGAAGTCATGTGGGGATGGTTTGTGAGGTGGTATTGGGTGATGTCTTTTGGTGGTTGGGTGCCTGCAAACCAATTTAAGAGCTTGAATATTTCGGGCATCAACCCCAGCCAGCTCCAATCCTTGATCCAGAACAGAAAGTCGGTTCTCTTATTTTTCAATTCTTTGCATGCAAACCCTGGGAAGCATGATTTGATGAAGGTCGACGTTAACGCGGCATATGCCAGCAATAATGGTGGATGCCGAAAAGTACTGGCACAGCCATATTCATACTGGAAGAAAAAAACTGTATGCCAAGGACTCTAAGCACTGTTGATTTTGGAACAATGGCTGTACTATGGCTTCCACTTGGGTCAAGGTTTAACGCAATTTGAACGTCTCACGGTCAGAACGGATGAAGGAAGAGCTATTACTTTGAATTGTTTTGTCCATAAAATACTTTTTTTCCCACAAATCATGAAATGGGGTTTGTTTTTTGGGTCCTGTCGTGCACATATAGTCCTGGTTAGATAAGTGCACATTAATCAATATGCACTTTTCTCTTTTTCCCCCTCCGTAAATGCATACCTACCTTGATCCCAAAGCTTTGACTTTGCCGTTTGTTTACATTCCACACCACAGGTTTCAACTGACCTGGCCTCGTCTGCACAATACAGCCCTGTAGACATGTAGGGGGTTGTGGCCCTGGATGTAAACCGTGGCCTTTGGATTCAAGTATTCTTATGTGGAGGGGGATTGATGGGTTGGGTTGGGTCTGCTGGCGAAAAACCTTTAAATGACTTCTAAATTACAAGTTGGTTTATGTAAAAAAAAAATGTATTATTAATATTCATCTTACGGTGGGACAGCCAATAACAACTAGACTGCATATTTCTCGTTACCGGTCTCCTTTAAATATCCAATTTCCTGCTCATTCTTCGTTGCGGATGCACATAAACCAACCTTGTGATTTGGGTTTCATGGTCCTTTAATGTGGATCAGTCGCCTACACAACAAAAGTAGCAAAAAAAAGCCTAATGATTTGATTTTACATTTGATGGATTTTGGCGAAGTTACTTTATACCGCACGCCTCGCCAGCTTCATCTTTAATTAATTGAAAGGCTGCCTCTTATTTGTCTATACTGCCTCAGCCTTGTGTGTAGGTGGCTCAAAGGGTTTAAATTATTTTCCAGTTTTAAATGAGCATACTCATGATGAAATGATTTGTCTGTTTTTTTTTATTTCTGTATATTCTTCTTTTTTGTCCTTTTTGTAAATAAATGCCCCTTATGGTGTTTAATTATGAATGGTTACTAAAGTTTTGTTGTTATGTACAAATATAATTATTCTTCTGGTTTTCGGAAGTTAACCCATGCTTTGCTTTTAAAAGGTCAAGCAACAGGTTCACCTTACCTCAGCATGGCCTCCCTGCTTTGGCACACCCAGTGTAACCTCTTGGTGTTACCCAGGTATATAACTGTCTCCCTACAGTTAGCCACTGATTCCCAGACATTCTCAAATGCTGGGGTCCTATTTCTAGAAGCCATGCTTTGTTAAGATGTGGATTGTACATATATTAATACACCTAGTAGTGGGAGGGGTGCAAAGTGACAATATCTCTTAAATTGGCAGGAAAGTTGGGCATGATAAAAAAAAAAAGAATAAGCATCCAAGTTTCTCTGTTAGAAGCTAACAAATGACATATCATCAGCCTGGTGGTTTGCTGCAAGACACCTATTGATGTATCAGGATCTATGTTGGTGACATACCTGGAGGCACTAGGTAAGTACTAAGTAAAGGGATGGTGCAAACCTAATGCTAGGAAGGGAGGACCCCCCAACTGTACATCTATAATAATTGTCTGTCTTTGTCTGCCCTGCTTTAAAGTCTCCAGATTAATCTTGCGTTTAATCGTGCTTTATTGTACTAACCATGGAGAGGGTCTGTTGGGGTGCATGTGTGAATTCAGAAGCACTGCTAGGCTTTTTACAAATTGTCGTCGTCATCTGAAAAATAGCCATGAGAGAAACTTTAATGCTACTGAAAAAGCCAATTCCCTTGCAGTCATTTGACACTTTGGCTTTATTAGTCTGTCAACCCTAAACAAGAGCTAAGAAACTCAGACTTTGTTTGCTCTGTGCTAGTTGCACGTTTTATTGGGGTGAAATAGGGATAGATCATGCCAAATGCCCTGTGAATGTGGCATTCTATATTTCATCCCGTCACAAAGTCTTCATCCCTGAAGCCAGACAACACTGGAGCTGTGAATTTTAATGACAGATGTACTTTAAGGCACTACTAACATCTACAGATCTATTTGTAACATTTTTAGGACTTCTAGTTGCAGAGATCAGAGGTGCAGTATGGAAGGAATTATTTTCCTATGCACAGCTTACTTCCTGTCTAGTATTCTCAGTAATGGACATCCCAGGCAGCTGCAGGTAAGTGTTGTTTAGCCTAAGATAGCTGAAATGTGAATGCATTGCTGATTCTTAGGTTTTTATAAGAGCCATCGTATATTTGTAAATAAGATTTATATATGAAGGTAAGTTGTATTGTTTCACTCATTGCAGCGAGACATGAATCTTACAAGGGCATACAATATATCTAAACTTCATATATACACCAAACCACCTTCTGTATAACATTCCTGGGTGTTCCTAATGAGCATTTTAAACAATCACTGTATCAATCTTGCAGTTACACAGGCAAATCACATGTGCCACTGGAGCCAATGGGGAAGCCATTTCCCTTACTTGCACATTGAAGCCTTCGGACGCAGGCTCCAATGGCCTGCTCTAAACTTCCATAACAACGTGAAGACATGAAAAAGTTCATTTACAGTAGATATGGTTGTCTTTATGTTTCAGTGATTTCTAGTTCAGTGAAAGATTTTTTTTCCTTCAAGAATCAGTCCTCCTTAAAAGATATTCAAAGCTTTAGTTTTATCTGCTTCTGTTTTGCTTGTCCTGGTTTCATTCCCCCCTCTCCCACTTAACACATTGCAAAAAAATGTCCTTTTTATTACATATTTTAGACCCTGTGACATCCTGTTAGTTTTCTATGCCCTTGTATGAGATGCAGTTAGATCACAGCTGGGGGAGAGACAGTCCAGTACTCCATAAGAGCTCTCAACCTTATGCTTTAAAAAGTATTGATGGGCAGATGTTAGCTTGGATATGTGAGTATTGCTAGACAGGCTATGCATGTGCTATGCTATGTGCATGCAGAGTACCCTAGGTCAGCGATCCCTGACCCTGTGGTCCACAAGAAAATTTTGGTGGTCCGTATCTATGGCTTGTGCAGCCCCCAGCGGGGCTAGGACCCCGCTTAGGGGGGGCGCACTGCTCAGAGCCCCACCATGTCTCCCGTATGCATCACAGGCTCAGGGCGGGTTGTGTCTCAGCCTGTGATGGGAGAGTGGGCGGGTTCAGGCATTATGACGTCACTCTGGGGGGCATGACACACGGCTCCCTGCGCATGCGCAGTCTAGAGTCTGTAAATTTAGTAGTCCGAGATGTCCAAAAGGTTGGGGATTATTGCCCCAGGTAATGCCTGCATGTGATGCTGAGCCTTAATGATTTAAAGAGATGGGCCAGGGACCATCAGGCTGGGGTAGGAGGGATTAGATGATGCTGGGTTGCGTCTATCTTGTCTATCATATTTTTTAAGATACACACAGTGTGTACTGACATCAGGATAAGCAGGAGATTTCACAACAAAAGATAAACATGTTGAAGGCGGATGGGAGGTTATTGGTGGATCAGCCTCAAACTTCTTCTTTGTCCTAATTTTATAAACATCAAGATCTCACTATTATGGTTTTTAGCTGCTCGGGGTAAATTCTCCAAAAGATTGACTACAGGCAGGTAAATTTGTATTATTGAAGAAGAGGCCTTCTGCTGTACAGAGCCTATTTGCTTACAATTTTCGCATTTCAGTTCAAGTTGCCTGTGGGTGAAATAAACACGCCAAACGGAATGCTCTCTAGTAAATTTTTATTTAGCAAACTTCACTCTTTAAACCAAAAAAATAGAATATTGTTTCCTCCCCCCCTCCCCATCTGTATTACAAAAACAAATTGTCTGAAATCTACTACTCAGGCAAACTATCAATCTCAAAGTGCTACAATGTCAGTGATTGGTCCACAGTGTGAAGTGATGCTGATGGTGCCCACAGGAAGGGCAATGCACAGAGAAATAAAACAACATTAACAGAACAGAAGATAGAACAGATGAAAAGCAATGTACAGAGTGCATAGCAACAAGGGAGTCACGTTGATCATGGTGACACCTGGTTGTTATGAGTTACTGCACTTTCATCCAAAAAGCCTTCATCTGTAAAAACAATGACGACCTTTGTCAATGGGTTTAAGCTCATTTCAAATAGGTTTTGCATTAGAAAAGGCTACGGCAATGCAAAAACTATATGAAGCGGGTCAAATGCACCTGGCAGTATCTCAGACTGATGTCAAATGCATGTCATTGACACAAACCCAAAGCCCATAGACACAGGCAGGTACTGAAAGCATTTTAGATTTAGTTATAAAAACAGCCAATTGGAGTTGTTACTCACACAAATTCCAGCTGTCATTTTCTACTGTAGGTTAGAGGAAATAATATATATGTATAAAATTCAATGTGAACGGCATTATTTGCTGGTTGGTCGTTAGTCATTGCTATGTCAATATAGGATGGCCTAGCGAAATATTGAACACTTCAACTACTATTGGACACTTTCTTGTGACTGCTGTGGTTTATCCGACCCACCCCAATGTCACTATAGAAGTCATGTGCAGTGGGGTATGTTATCAGACATACCATATGAAACGGTACCTGGTACCTAAAGGTAAGCAAAGCTTCATCACAACACCAGCTGCAAACTCAAGTATAAACCTTTTAAAGTGTAATGTTAATGGGTTTGCTTTTATTCTCAACTAAAGTGGAGTTATGCTTGAAGGGATTACATCCGTTTCTCTGTGAAATAACGTTTTCCTAACTTTACCTATACTAAAATATATTGTGAGCTGCCATTGCTGATCTCATTGTACAGAATTCTGATTCCCTGGATATAAATGTGATGTGTTGGTGTCAGTAGATGCAGTCACACACCTGGAATAATCATACAGGTAATACAATTACTGAACACCTGAGCTGTATACTCATTCTGGGTCAGGGATTCAGAAGGACAGAACACCAACCAGGCAAGCTGGATATTATACAACCAGGACACCAATGGCAGTGTGTAAGTGACAGGTTCACTTTAGGGTCATCTAGAAGAAGTTATAAACTTTGAATAATTCTAAATCTATATATTTTTAATATAAACAATTCTTATACAAAAAAAACTTTTGTACAAAAGATGTCCATAACACAGAGCCCAATGGGGTTTCTAGAAGAGAGTAGAAAGTTTGAATAAAATTACCACAACCTCCCCAGAGTATTCCTACTAAGTGCTATTCCAATGGGGTAGACAAGCTGCAGGTAAAACAAAACTGTGCAACACAGATCAACCAACCTGCATGTAAAAAAATAGGAATACTAAATTTGGCTGCTGTAAGCAAAATCATTTTCTTGTCTGCAAGACCCCTCCAACGGAAAATGACAGATGGGATCTGATAGAAAGTTCTATGTAGAGAATGAAGAATCATTGTAATCTTTATAAGATAAGTGCTACAAAAAATTCTATATTCCTCAAGCAAGAAGTACATTAATTCTTCTTGGGTCAATAGTGACAAAGCAGAACAAAAGATAAAATCAGAAATGTCTGATTTTTTGTGCTGAATTCCGTTTGATATGCACTGAAATCACATGCAGAATTTTATTCCCTGGCAATGCAGTTTTTTATTTTCCCACAAGATGCAGTCATGTTTGTTCAGGCATCAAGTACGATCACCATCTACTTACTGGAGAGAGATGACAGTCATGTAAATCTTTGCCTTGTGTTATGCTGCAATTGTAGTTTGTGTGCTTGTTGGGAGAGCTTAGATTGAGTAAATGATTCCTCCTGTTATGTGCTTAGACTTGATTCATGCACACTTCTAATTTTACTGGATTTGAATACTGCTAGTGAATGTACCTGGCTTTCTTTGCATTGGCATGGTGTAGTCTTTTGCACTGCAGGACACATGAATAGAAGATTGGGGAGCAGCAATGTGAGCTCTTCATGCACATCGCTGTCTTGCTGAGAACAGAACAAAATTATAATCAAATTAGGGTCTGTATAAAGATTTTGCATTCTCATAAAGTTGGGGAATGCAACATCTGTCTTAAGCCAGTCAATTGCATGTTAATATGTGAATAAATATATATATATATATATATATATATATATATATATATAATATATATATATATATATATATATATATATATATATATATATATATATATATATATATATATATATATATATATGGTGTGTACTTCAGATTTGCAATGAAACTAATAGGCAATTTCTCCCACTGGACCGACCCCTAAAATACTAATTGTGTTCTGGCAAAGATCTGTTTTTTTAAAACTAGATCCTTTGCTATGACCAAATGTTGGATCTATTTATTCAGAGCAAACACTGGGAATCTTGTGTCAGCTGAATTAATTTAGAAATTAGGTGCTACAAACCTGATGGCTTTCATGCCATTTTCTGCTGCCCCCGACCTTCCTTATTATTTTCTGCTTGTGTCTCCATACCTGTGTTACTGAATATGGATTGGTCAAAGGCAAATTCTTGCAGAAGTGTCAGGCGCTGGTATATCTGATTTGCTGGAGACAACTGTAACGCCTCCATTATGTACATTTAATGCAGAAATTCTGATTGGCATCTTCCTGTTGTTCTTGGGTTCTATTGTAAGAGGCAGTGTCCCAACCAATTGTGTGATATGGATGGTGTGTTAAATAATGAACGGAAAGGGAAAAAGATTGAAACATGTAGAAAGCAGCAGTCTCCCAGCAGAGACTACCAATGACCTATTGGTACTTGAAGTTATGTAACTTGGCTTATGGAACATTTGCAGGTTTGTGTTTTGTTCCTTCAATAAAATGTTAACATGATATAGCAGATATTTCCTGCTTGAAAATGACCTAACAATGGATTGTTACAAAAGATCTGTGCAATCATTACATTCTGCATTTACCCTGAGGGAAGCTATACCACACTGGGTAAGCAAGGGCTGTGTGTATTTTGAGCCCCTAACTGTAATCCGTGGATATTGAGATAATATCGCTGCAGCAAGTGAACACCAACTATAGGCTAAGGGTTGGAACAGACAAAACCCCCTCCCCTACAAGTAAATGGTGTCTGTTCTTTTGCCGGGGAAACAGAAATCAGTGTTGAAAGCTACAGACGGATAACATTGAATGAATACTGGTATCCTGTAATCCTGGCTAACATATGTAAGATATGTGTGCAGGACTTAAAGGTTAACACTGTGGTCAAAATTAAAGCACTTCTTTAAATTTGCCATTGAGGGGGGCACCAAAGCAACCTGGCACAGTTTGTCATTGTTCGAGAATCCTATGTACATTGTAAACTGCATAGTGAGGTATTATGAGATGGGGCAAGGAAGTGGGCTCTACGACTAGGATTAGTACATCTCTCCCTTTGTAAGGGATTCAACTGGTTTCCTTCAGAAGGGAATAGTCTTACGTAGATCTAGAAGAGGTAGATGAGGATTGGCACTGCTATGGTAACAGAGGACTCAAAACAGGTTCTCATTCAGAAGACCCATTCCTACAAACATCCAGAAGGGGCCAAAGGGAGGGGTTCCAACAAAGACTCAGCCCGTTGGCTATCTTGTCCAACCCTCCGTCAATGCCACCGGTTTCACATTTTCGGGTAGCTTTCTCATTTCCACCAAATGTGGAATAGTTTGGTCTCTGGTCCTGAGGTAAGATTCTCTGTTGCTGAACAACTGGGGGGAAAAAACCCAGTAAAAACTAGTAGGTAGGGTCACCCTTAAGACCTTTTAGGCCTTGATGGTGGCTAACATGTTTGTTTGGAAGATGGCAACAAAATGAGGTAATAAAAAAAGAACAAAACTAAAAAGTTTTCACCACGTTTACTTGAAGGCTTGGTGAAACTGAGGCAATGTGGTACAATTAATGTCTGAGGTAAAATGAGGCATAGCCAGGTCTCCGACCATGGAACCTGTTGATGTCTGCACATGGCCCAAAGAAGACAAAAATGGCTGATTTTCTCCCACTGTCGGTTCCGGGCCGGTGACTGGGAGGTTACAAGGAGGGAAGTTAAGGGGTAAGAATCCAAGAAAATGGCTAAAATCTACGCCCGAGGACAGGGGATCGCAGAGCGTTGAGAGGAAAGACTCATCCAAGGACGCTTGAGGTGGAAAAGAAGATAAATCGTTGGAGGGGAGCGCAAAGCCCCCAGACCCATCGGACATGAAAGGATCCATCTCACTTTTTGGAAAGTATGAGGTAGATGTGAACTGGAACCTGTTCGATGGCTCTGTTGAGAAGGTAGGTGCACTTTCGGTGGGGTAGTTCAGCCCAAAGGGCAAGGAGTTTGGCATCATAGATGGAGGAAGGGCAGGACTTGGCATTGGCTGAAATGGCGTAGTGTACATTCCGGCTGCTACGTTATCTCGCGACTGCATGCACATTACCGACCCGAACTCTTCCTTTACAATAGCAGGACGGCAGCTGGCGTGACTGAAATCGTCGGGGGGTTCCAGCTTAATTTGCACTTCCTCGCAATGGCTCTTCTTCATATGCCGCGTCAGGTGGTCTTTGCGCCCGAACATCTGGGCACAGCAGTGGCACTGGAAATCCTTGCGCCCGGTGTGTACCACCAGGTGCCGACGCACATCTTTGCGGGTGTAGAAACATCGGTCACAGTGCTCGCATGGGTACTTCTTCTCCCGGTTGCCCGCTGGAGGACGGTGGTTGTGACTTTTCAGGTGTTCCAGGACCGACTGACGATCCCTAAAGACCTGAAGGCAAATGGTGCAGCTCAGGTCTCCCCGGGCAATGGCGTGTAAGGCGAGGTGGCGACGGTGTCCGTATTTGGTGCTGTAGTTTTTGCTGCATTCTGGGCACTGGAGAGCCACTCGATTTGGATTGTGGGTCTGCAGGTGGTTCTTTAGATGGTCCTTGCGATGGAACATTTTGCCACAGTGAAAGCACTGGTGTGATTTCTGCATAGAGTGAGTAGCCATGTGCCTAGAAAAAGAGAAAATACATAAGGATGTGTCCAATGAGCTGCATTAAAACAACAGCCAAACCATTGCCCACAATGGAAGCCGAACTCCTGCCCAGCATACATGTTTTAGGTACAGGTAGTCCCCGGGGTACATACGAGATAAGTACTGTAGGTTTGTTCTTAAGTTGAATTTGTATGTAAGTTGGAACTGGTACATTTTTTCAATAAATGTAATGAGGAGAGATGTTTGTCTCAATGTAATTTTACGCAGCATGGTGTCAGTTACTGTTTAAAATCCTCACTGTGAGTTATTCACAAACAAAGCAAACAAAAAAAAAACCTTTATGGAGGCTAGACATTCAATAACTTCTGGAGCAAGCTGTGCTTTGATATGCAAATAGAAACAACTGCAGAGTTTGCCTTGATCATAAAAGAGTTACAACCAAAATACTTCTGCAAGCCATCCAAACCGCCCCCTTCCCCATATATCAAGCCTCCATCCTGCACAGGAGTTCCTTGTTCCCCCGTTCTAGTAGTCATCTGTATGTCAGATGTATTTAACTCGGGGAATACCTGTATGTAGACGTTGAGCATTAAAAAAAATACAATACTGATGATACCCACAATACAATAAGATAGTTACCTGCAGAGTTTGTATTTTGAAGCAAAGGTTTTGTCACAGAGTAGCTGAGGGCAGCTGTAGCGTTTCTGGTCTGACTGTGGTGGACTCTCCTGCTCGCTTGAACAAGGCACATCCTGACCAACACTGTCCTGCTGAAACCTGCCCTGCGCCTGTTCCTCTCCACGCTGGGAATTGCCCTCTGTCTTCCACTCGCCGCAACCTTCGTTAACAGCGGCATTAAAGAAGAGTGTCTTCATGTCCAAATTGCTCCTACGTCTGCTACGTCTGAGGTCGCTTCCCCATTGGTGCCAAGCTGCCGGTCATTTCCTGGATAGAGAAGATAGAACAGCTGGAATCATATTCCAACAGACGGGAATATAGTGGGGGAATTGGTACGTAATACGTGCACTCAGAATGTTTAAGCTACTACAAATTTATTTAGGTGGGCGGGTTTGTGACCAGGGTGAGTGGCTCTTCAGACCGCCACAGGTCCAGGTCCACACACAGTCCTTTTCCTATCATTAGGTACCTGCAGTAGAACTATAATACAAGATAGATAAAGAAATGACACAAATATAACAAACCTGGGTAACTGTGATTCTGTTCACCCTTCAGGGAGACACTGCAGTAACCACCTCACCATCTTCCAACCTGGAAAATAAAAGAAGAGAACAATTACTCATTACGCAGTAATATATTTGGGGACACCGCTCCTCATACAGGTGACCCTGTAGGGCTGCCTGCCGGTGAAAAGGGGTTAAAATGGGCAGCCTTCTGTGTGTGAGTAAAAGGAATATTGGAGGGGGAATTAGAATAACTGGGCTATGAACACACAGGGATATGGGTGTATATAGATATTGCAGGGGTGTGTGGTAAAGGAAAGGTTAGTTACACTGCAGAGCTATCATACGGGTTCATATTAAGCCAATGATAGTTATAATGAGGGTACAGGGGTGTCCATAGATCTCGGAGGGGGGCAGAATAAGGCGAAATTAGTTATATTTAGAGTACAGGGGGTGTAAGTAAATACGAAAGTGTGTATAAAGATTATCGGGGTGCAGTGTAAGGAGAGGGGGTTATATTAGGGATTTAGGGGGTGTGAGAATATATGTGTTAAGAAAGGGAAGTGAATGGTAAGGTGAGGGAATATTAGGAGTATAAGGGGTGTGTATAGATAATAGGGTGTATGGCAAGGAAGGGTTACTTATATTCAGGCACAAGGGGTGAAAATATATATGGGGGGTATAAAAAGATAATATAGGGATTGAGAATAGGGGGTTATATCAGGGTACAGGGGTTTTGAGAACAGATCAGGCCTTATGGTATGAAAAGATACCATGGAATGTGGAGGGTGGCATGGTGAGGGCAGGGTGGGTATATTGGGGTATAGGGGGTGTATAATGAGGGGGGTATTTATATTGGGATATATGAAGAAGACATTTAACAATATTAGAGGGTGACACTAGGAGGGCAGAATGGGTATATTGGGGTACAGGAGGGGTATATAATGGGGGAGGGTATTTATATAGGGATATATGAAAAAGTTATCACAGGGTGGGTATATTGGGGTACAGGGGGGGTATATAATGGGGGGGTATTTATATGGTGATATAAAAGGAAGATATTAGGGGATGACATGGTGAGGGCAGGGTGGGTATAATGGGGTACAGGGGGTGTATATAATGGGGGGAGGGTATTTATATTGGGATATATGAAGAAGATATCACAGGGTAGGTTTTTCGGGGTACAGGGGGTGTATTTAATGGGGGGGGTATTTATATTGGGATATATGAAGAAGATATTACAGGGTGGGTATATTGGGGTACAGGGGGTGTATATAATGGGGGGAGGGTATTTATATTGG